>NC_066582.1:224531632-224857394 GCF_024323335.1 Lathyrus oleraceus
TTTGGGCCGAAGCTGTAAATACAGCGTGTTACATTCAGAATAGAATATCCATAAGACCTATTCTGGAAAAGACTCCCTATGAACTGTGTAAAGGAAGAAAACCAAACATTTCATATTTTCATCCATTTGGATGTTCTTGCTTTATTCTAAACACTAAAGAACATCTGAACAAGTTTGATTCCAAAGCACAGAAAGGTATTATGTTAGGATACTCAGAACGCTCTAAAGGCTACAGAGTATACAATACAGAAACCAAAATTGTGGAAGAATCAACCCATGTCAGATTTGACGACAAGCTTGATCTTGAAAAGTCAAAGCTAGTTGAAAATTTTGCAGATTTAGAAATCACTCTTGCAGGATCTGACAAAGCTCCAAAAGCAACTGTCATTCAGAATTCTGAGGAAATTAATCTTCCATTAATCCCCAAGAAAGCTAAAAGTCGCCTCAACATGTCTGAAGAATTGATTCTGGGCAACAAGGACGAACCTGTCAGAACCAGATCTACATTCAGGACTTCTGAAGAGACTCCTCTGGGATTAGTGTCTCTGATCGAGCCTACTTCATGTGATGAAGCACTTCAAGATAACGACTGGGTTCAAGCCATGCAAGAAGAATTAGATCAATTTACAAAGAATGATGTCTGGGATCTTGTTCCCAAGCCCAGAGGCACTCACGTTATTGGAACCTGATGGGTATTCAGAAACAAGCTGAACGAGAAAGGAGAAGTCGTCAGAAACAAAGCTCGACTGGTAGCTCAAGGTTACAGTCAACAAGAAGGTATTGACTACAACGAAACCTTTGCTCCAGTCGCAAGGTTAGAATCTATTCATCTTCTTGTATCTTTCTCTATAAACCATTATATTAAATTATATCAAATGGATGTCAAGAGCGCATTCCTTAATGGTTATATATCAGAAGAAGTGTATGTCAACCAACCTCCAGGTTTTGAAAATTCAAATTTTCCAGAACATGTTTTTAAACTTAAAAAATCTTTATATGGACTTAAACAAGCTCCTAGAGCTTGGTATGAACGCTTAAGTAATTTTCTTCTGGAACACAATTTTATTAGAGGGAAAGTTGACTCCACACTCTTCTGTAAGAACCTTAACAATGATCTCATGATATGCCAGATATATGTCGATGATATTATTTTTGGTTCAGCTAACGCCTCTGTTTGTCAAGAATTTTCTGAGTTAATGCAGGCAAAATTTGAAATGAGCCTAATGCAAGAACTAAAGTTCTTTCTAGGAATTCAAATAAACCAAACTTCAGAAGTCACGTACGTTCATCAAAGCAAATACATAAATGACGTTCTGAAGAAATTTGACATGGCTGAATGCAACTCTGCAAAGACTCCCATGCATCCAACATGCATTCTTGAAAAGGAAGAAGTCAGTAAAAAGGTTTGTCAGAAGCTCTATCGTAGTATGATAGGCTCCCTTATCTATCTGACTGCTACTCGACCTGATATTCTCTTTAGTGTCTGTCTATGTGCCAGATTCCAGTCAGATCATAGAGAAACTCACTTAACAGCAGTTAAGAGAATTTTCAAATATCTGAAAGGAACTCCTAACCTGGGCCTGATGTATGAGAAAACATCAGAGTATAGACTTTCGGGTTACTGTGATGCAGATTACGCAGGAGATAGATTGGAACGAAAAAGCACATCTAGGAATTGTCAGCTCCTAGGAAACAATTTGATATCCTGGGCCTGCAAAAGACAGTCACCTATCGCTCTATCAACTGCAGAAGCTGAATACATATCAGCATCATTGTGCACAACTCAGATGCTCTGGATGAAGAATCAGTTAGAAGATCTGCAAATCTTCGAGAGTAACATTCCTATCTTTTGTGATAATACTGCTGCCATTTGTTTAAGTAAGAATCCCATTCTACACTCCAGAGCCAAGCACATCGAAATAAAACATCATTTTATCAGAGACTATGTTCAGAAAGGGATAGTAACATTGAAGTTCATTGATACAGATCATCAATGGGCAAATATCTTTACTAAGCCTTTAGCTGAAGATAGATTTCTTCTTATCTTAGAAAATCTGAACATTCAAAATTGCCCTGAATAAATTGTGCCTCTAAAGATGTAAAATGAGACTCTGACATAAACAAATGAGCTTCTACCTCTGACTCTGATACTTCTACCAAGTTAAGAAGATATCTGAGTTAGAAATCTCCAAGAACCATTCGTTTGGTATTCCTGAAGATCAGATAAAGCAAACACGTGGAGTGAATTGCGTTTAATCTTGGAACTTCTAGACAGTTGTCCAGAAGAAATTCAAAGGACAGACGTTTGAGATCTCCTCGAGCAGTGTGCATACAGTTGGGATTAAACATTCATTAATGAGCCATAATCATTTCTCCCTCTAAACGTGCTAACTTGTTTTTTGTGCTAACTCTGATTTGCGTGTCGTTTTGCATGCGTTTCTTTTGGGTATTTAAACACTCCTCTCACACTTCACACACACTTCACTCTCACTCACTTGCTATAACCTAGTTCTCTCAGGCATTTCTGCAAACAGTTGATATTCATCTCAGTTCTTCAACAATGGATTCTCAACAACAATCCGTATTCAACTTTTCTCAACAAATGAACTCCAGCAACGCAGCTCAAAGCACAAGCATTTCTACTCCAACCATTACAGGCGTAACTACAACACCAGTGTACAAGGAGCCTCACATTCTTGACCGTGAGCCTCATATCAATCTTGCAACTCCTTTTGAGAAACTGGACGTTTTGTGTGAATCACTAGTGGATTTCAACAACATGAAGAGAAATGGAGTAGACCTCACTGAAGAACTTCAGCAACAAGGTTGGGGAAACTACTTTCAACGCCTCTATGGTCCTGTTTACCCAAACCTTATTAAGGAATTCTGGAGGTTTGCTGATGCTGATGATCATTTCATCGTCTCCTACGTCTTGGGTGTCAAAATTGTGATAACTGAAAAGTCAATTGCTGCCCTGCTGAACATGGAAAAAGCTGGAGGAAGAAGAATCTACAACATAAATCCCAGAGCCAAATACATTGCTCATGAAATCAACCCAACAATCTTCAAACTCAACACAGAAGGAAATCCCTCAAAGAACAAGGAACTACATCAGAATCTCCGGGTGTGGCTCAAAATCATTCTGGGAACTATTCATCATCGCCCAGCATCAAACTCATCAGATTACATCAATACAGATCAGAAATGTATTCTGTATTGTATTCATAAAGGTCTGAAGCTTTGCCTCCCAGCGCTCCTCTTCAAATACCTCAGAGATTCTGTACGGGAAACCAGAAACAACATGAAACCCAGAACCTACATTCCTCTAGGAAGACTCCTCTCAGACGTGCTGATAGAAAATGGTCTTGTGGACCATCTGATTAAACACAAACTCATGGAAGACTTGGCAATATAAACTGGAAGGCCTCTGAACTCCAGGAATCTGAAGAGCATGGGGATTCTGGAGAAGATTCACGTTAAACCTACTCTGGATACTTCTTAGGAAGCCTTAAAAGATCAGAGGGATATGACAAATGGTCTATGCAAGTTCTACAGGGATGAACCCAAAGAAGCAATTCTCCACTATCTTCAACGTCTGAAGGATGAAGGAGTGGACATCTCAGACTTCAGATTGAGCGATCTGCCAGAGTCAGCTCCAGACTTCGTGAGGTTTAAAAGAGGTCCATCTGAGAAGGCATCAAAGGCGAAGAAAGCAAAGCTAGAGGAATCTTCTGAATCAAGACCTCCAGCACCTCTGCAAGAGTCTTCTGGTAAGTCTGCCTCTACTGCTCCCTCTATACAGCAAGTTGCTTCTTCTACTCCTTTACCAACTCCCATCTACACCACATCTGAAACCCCTCTGTAACACCCCGATAATAATATGATAATTATTTAAATTAAGTTAATAATATATTTATTAATTTAATTAGATAATTGGATTATTATTATTATTTTATTTTGGAATTATTGAATTATTATTATTATTATTGGAATAATAATATAATTTGGAAAATATATAAGTTGGAATAAGGAAAAAGAGTTTCATTTGGAAAATAAGGTTTTCACGTGAAACTCAGAGAAACGGCTGCAGAGAAGAGGAGAAAGGGGCAAAGAGGAAGAACCAGAGAGCAAAGGTTGGAGAAGAGCTTGGAGCTTAGAGATTTCGCCGGATTAACTCAGGTAAGGGGGGTTTATCGTCGTTTAATGGGTATTATGGGTTAGCATGTAATGGGTAGTGATAAACCGTGATTTGACCCTAATTGGGATTTTGAAATGCTGAGAAATTTTGATGAATAAGTTGGGTTAGACTGTAATTGAATCTGTGTTTGGGTTAGTGGTAAATTTCCGAAAGTGTAGCTTTTTACGGAATTGGAATCGGAGGTCCGGAAGTCCTCCAATGGCGGAAAATGCGGAGAATTCTGCATTCTGCCTTGAGTTAGCGCAGGAACAGCTTCTGTCTTGCGTTAACCGGTTAACCCAGGGTGTTAACCGGTTAACACTGTTTTGAATTGTGAAAATTTGCTGTTTTGTCTGCGTTAACCGGTTAACCCAGGGTGTTAACCGGTTAACACTGTTGTGATTGCTGAAAATATTGTTGTTTGTGCTGCGTTAACCGGTTAACCCAGGGCGTTAACCGGTTAACACTGTTAAGTTTTGGGACAGGAAGCGTGTTTGTGCTGCGTTAACCGGTTAACCCAGGGCGTTAACCGGTTAACGCTGTTGCAGAGTGGAAAAAGTGTTAATTAAAATGTTGTGTGCCTAATTGGTGGTTGCCTATATCGGTGTGTGATATAGTAGGGATTATTTCCCGCTGTTTTGAGCAGTATAGGTATTAGTAGAGTGTGCTAATACTGTGTTTAATTATTTGACATGATATGGTGTGTTGATACATGTGTTGATGATGTATGATGATATGCATAATGCTGTGAATGTATATATTATGCATGTATTTGTGAATGGACTGTTGTATGGCTTAGAGTGTGATCATATGTCCATTATAGATTGTTGTTGATGTTGCATTGCTAGATGATTAGCGTGCATAGCATAGCCTGTGGGGCTGTAGCTAATTCCCATAGTGAGGAATTAGTGAGTGAATCATTGTGGATTTGTTGTTGATGTTGGCATGATAGGTGATTAGTGTGCATAGTCTAGCCTTTGGGGCTGTAGCTAATTCCCATAGTGAGGAATTAGTGAGTGAGTCACTAGGTCTCAAATGAGTGGGACTAGTGAGCTTAGTAGCCGTATCTGGATTGATCGGTGAGCTTGAACTATATGTTCAAGAATAGTCGGTACCGCATGTGTGGAGTCTCATTGCATAATGAATGTATGGCGTATAATATGAATGGATGTATTCCAGTATTATACGTGTGTTGTATGTTGTGTGTTGTGTTGATGTTGAGTATGATTAAGTGATATTGCTGTTACTGAATGTGTAATCTGAATTGGGTGATGAAATGTGTTATTTACTTAACATGACATTATATTCTATAATGCTTATTATATCGATTGAGGAACTCACCCTTACAACTATTTTTCAGGTAACGAGCAATGAGTTGAGTAGAAGCTAATGCTTGGAGTCTAGTGTAGTCTCCTTAGTGGGTCATGCTCTGATAGATGTAACATCGGGAGGGAACGTTTTAATTGTGTTGTTGATGTTTGTTGAACCAGCTTACATGTAGTATGTTACATGCTTTGAATGATCTCTATCCGCTGCGTATTGTGCAATACTTTATGTTTTGAGTTAAATAATGAGCATGACTAAATATTATGGTGATTGGTGTGAAATAATTGTGTGACACCCTTAAATGCGTGATTACTCTGATTTATATATTGTTATTTTAATTAAATATTTGGGGTATTTTAGAAGGGTGTTACATTAGTGGTATCAGAGCATAGTCGGTCGAGTCGAGTCGTAATTATTCTGTTTCCCCTGTACGGTATAGGTGTTGTGTAACCCTATCAGTACTCATTGTTTTAGTTTGTTTGGGTTTTCAGAATAGAGATGGCTGGAAGAAGTAGGGACGATGCTGTGATTGCTGAGGCTCTGGGTATGCTAGCGGGAGTATTTGGAGGAAATCTGAATGTTGTGGGAATGAGAGCTGCTCGTCAACTGAGTGAGTTCCAGTAGAACAATCCTCCAATGTTCAAGGGAGCATACGATCCAGATGGCGCTCAGAAGTGGTTGAAGGAGATCGAGAGGATCTTCCGAGTGACTGAGTGTGCCGATAACCAGAAGGTCAGGCTCGGTACGCATATGCTGTCAGAGGAAGCAGATGATTGGTGGGTTGCTACCCGCACTGAATTGGAAGCTGCCGGAAGTGCTGAGGTCACTTGGGAGGTGTTCAGAGAGAGATTTCTGAGGAAGTACCTTCCGGAGGAGGTCAGAGGAAGGAGAGAGATAGAGTTCTTAGAATTGAAGCAGGGCGATCGGTCTGTTACTGAGTATGCTGCTAAGTTCACAGAGCTGTCGAAGTATTACATTCCCTATGATGAGGCTACTGGAGAATTTTCAAAATGCGTGAGGTTTGAGAACGGGTTACGTCCCGAGATCAAGCGGGCTATTGAGTATCAGCGGATTAGGGTGTTTTCTAATTTGGTCGACTGTTGCAGAAGGTTTGAACAGGATACCAAGGCCAGAGCGGAAAGCTATCAGCAGAGGGTTGATAGGAAAGGCCAGAATCAGAATGATCATGGGAAACCGTATGCAGCTGGCAGAGGTTTCCAGAGACAGAGTGAGATGAAGAGACCTAGTGGGGGAGACTCTAGTGCTCCTGCTAAGTGTTACAGATGTGGACAGACGGGACATCGTCTCCATGAGTGTGCTAGTGTTAAGAAGAAGTGTTTCAAGTGTGGAAAAGGTGGTCACCTGGCTGCAGAGTGCCGGTTGAAGACTGCGATTTGTTTCAACTGTGGAGAAGTGGGTCATATCAGTCCACGGTGTCCTAGGCCGAAGAAAGAGAATCAGTCGAAAGACAAGGTCCTTGCTTTATCGAGTTCTGAGACTTCTGCAGATGATCGTTTGATCCGAGGTACGTGTTATATTAATGGCTTTCTCTTGTAGCTATTATTGACACTGGTGCGACTCATTCCTTTATATCTTTGGATTGTGCTGTGAAACTTAAGTTAGAGATATCTGAGATGCTTGGAAGTATGGTGATTGATACTCCTGCGAAGGGTTCAATGACTACTACTTCAGTTTGTTTAAAATGTCCTTTGAGTATTTTTGGTAGAGACTTGGGATGGACCTAGTGTGTCTTCCACTTGTGTAGATTGATGTTATCTTGAGTATGAACGGGTTGGTGTTTATCGATGACTTTTTGGGTGTATTCGAAATCTGAAGAAGAGCATGCTGAGTATTTGAGAATGGTTTTATGAGTTCTACGAGAAAAGAAGTTATTTGCTAAACTGTCTAAGTGTGAATTTTAGTTAGAAGAGGTGAGTTTCTTGGTCATGTGATTTCAAGAGGTGGTGTTGCTGTTGATCCTTTTAAGATAGAAGCGGTATCTAAGTGGGAAGCTCCGAAGTCAGTTTCTGAGATAAGAAGTTTTCTTGGTTTGGCTGGTTATTATAGGAAGTTCATTGAGGGATTTTCTAAGTTGGCGTTACCGTTGACGATGTTGACTAGAAAGGGACAAGCGTTTGTTTGGGATTCGAAATGTGAAGAAGGTTTCCAAGAGTTAAAGAGAAGGTTGACTACCGCTCCTATTCTGATATTACCGAGTTCGTCGGAATCATTTGAGGTTTACTGTGATGCTTCATTGTTGGGCTTGGGTGGTGTGTTGATGCAGAATAAGCAGGTTATAGCTTATGCTTCGAGACAACTGAGAGTTCATGAGAAGAACTATCCGACACACGATTTAGAGTTAGCAGCTATAGTGTTTGTTCTGAAGTTATGGAGGCACTACTTGTGCGAGTCGAGATTTGAGGTTTTCAGTGACCATAAAAGTTTAAAGTATTTGTTTGATCAGAAAGAGCTGAATATGAGACAGAGGAGATGGTTAGAATTTCTGAAGAATTATGACTTTGGTTTGAATTACCATCCGGGTAAAGCAAACGTAGTGACTGATGCATTGAGTCGGAAATCATTACATATGTCTATGTTAATGGTTAGGGAATTGGATTTAATTGAGCAGTTTAGAGATTTGAGTTTGGTGTGTGAGAGTACTCACAATAGTGTTAAATTGGGAATGTTGAAGTTAACGAGTGGTATTCTGGATGAGATTAGAGAGGGTCAGAAATCCGATGTGCTTTTGGTTGATAAGTTGACTCTAGTGAATCAAGGTCAAGGTGGTGAATTCAGAGTTGATGAGAATGGTGTTTTGAAATTTGGTAATCGGGTGTGTATTCCGGATGTTACCGAACTTAAGAAGAGTATTCTGGAGGAAGGACATCGCAGTGGTATGAGTATTCATCCTGGAGCTACGAAGATGTATCATGATTTGGAAAAGTTATTTGGTGGCCGGGAATGAAAAGAGAGATTGCGAGTTTTGTTTATTCCTGTTTGACTTGTCAGAAGTCAAAGATTGAGCATCAGAAGCCGTCTGGGCTAATGCAACCGTTGGCTATTCCAGAGTGGAAGTGGGATAGTATCAGTATGGATTTTGTTTCTGGTTTGCAGAGGACAAATAAGAATTTTGAAGCCATTTGGGTGATTGTTGACAGGTTGACAAAATCGGCTCATTTCATTCCGATCCGAATGGATTATCCGTTAGAGAGATTAGCTGAGTGGTATATTGAGAAGATTGTAAGTTTGCATGGTATTCCGTCGAGTATTGTTTCGGACAGAGATCCTAGATTTACATCGAAGTTCTAGGAAGGTTTGCAGAAGGCTTTGGGAACTAAGCTGAGATTGAGTTCTGCATATCATCCGCAGACTGATGGTCAGACTGAGAGGACGATTCAGTCATTAGAGGATCTTTTGAGAGCTTGTGTTTTGGAAAAGGGAGGTGCTTGGGATTGTTATTTACCTTTGATTGAGTTTACCTACAACAATAGTTTTCATTCGAGCATTGGTATGGCACCGTTTGAAGCTTTGTATGGTAGGAGATGTCGAACACCTTTATGTTGGTATGAGTCCGGTGAGAGTGCTGTGGTTGGACCGGAGATTGTTCAACAGACTACGGAAAAGATTAAGATGATTCAGGAGAAGATGAGGATTGCTCAGAGTCGTCAGAAGAGTTATCACGATAAGAGGAGGAAGTCACTTGAGTTCCAAGAGGGAGATCATGTGTTTCTTCGTATTACTCCGATAACTGGTGTTGGTCGAGCTTTGAAGTCGAAGAAGTTGACACCTCGATTTATTGGTCCTTATCAGATTTTGGAGAGGATAAGGGAGGTAGCCTATCGTGTCGCTTTACCGCCGTCGCTTGCGAAATTGCATGAGGTTTTTCATGTGTCTCAGTTGAGGAGGTACATTCATGATCCGTCGCATGTAGTCCAAATAGATGATGTACAGGTGAGAGATAACCTGACTGTTGAAACATCACCTATGAGGATCGAGGATCGAGAGTTGAAACAGTTGCGGGGTAAAGAGATTGCCTTGGTGAAGGTAGCCTGGGGAGGAACAACAGGTGGCAATGTGACTTGGGAACTTGAGAGTAAGATGAAGGAGTCTTACCCAAAGTTGTTCGCTTGAGGTATGTTTTCGAGGACGAAAACTCTTTTAGTGGGGGAGAGTTGTAACACCCCGATAATAATATGATAATTATTTAAATTAAGTTAATAATATATTTATTAATTTAATTAGATAATTGGATTATTATTATTATTTTATTTTGGAATTATTGAATTATTATTATTATTATTGGAATAATAATATAATTTGGAAAATATATAAGTTGGAATAAGGAAAAAGAGTTTCATTTGGAAAATAAGGTTTTCACGTGAAACTCAGAGAAACGGCTGCAGAGAAGAGGAGAAAGGGGCAAAGAGGAAGAACCAGAGAGCAAAGGTTGGAGAAGAGCTTGGAGCTTAGAGATTTCGCCGGATTAACTCAGGTAAGGGGGGTTTATCGTCGTTTAATGGGTATTATGGGTTAGCATGTAATGGGTAGTGATAAACCGTGATTTGACCCTAATTGGGATTTTGAAATGCTGAGAAATTTTGATGAATAAGTTGGGTTAGACTGTAATTGAATCTGTGTTTGGGTTAGTGGTAAATTTCCGAAAGTGTAGCTTTTTACGGAATTGGAATCGGAGGTCCGGAAGTCCTCCAATGGCGGAAAATGCGGAGAATTCTGCATTCTGCCTTGAGTTAGCGCAGGAACAGCTTCTGTCTTGCGTTAACCGGTTAACCCAGGGTGTTAACCGGTTAACACTGTTTTGAATTGTGAAAATTTGCTGTTTTGTCTGCGTTAACCGGTTAACCCAGGGTGTTAACCGGTTAACACTGTTGTGATTGCTGAAAATATTGCTGTTTGTGCTGCGTTAACCGGTTAACCCAGGGCGTTAACCGGTTAACACTGTTAAGTTTTGGGACAGGAAGCGTGTTTGTGCTGCGTTAACCGGTTAACCCAGGGCGTTAACCGGTTAACGCTGTTGCAGAGTGGAAAAAGTGTTAATTAAAATGTTGTGTGCCTAATTGGTGGTTGCCTATATCGGTGTGTGATATAGTAGGGATTATTTCCCGCTGTTTTGAGCAGTATAGGTATTAGTAGAGTGTGCTAATACTGTGTTTAATTATTTGACATGATATGGTGTGTTGATACATGTGTTGATGATGTATGATGATATGCATAATGCTGTGAATGTATATATTATACATGTATTTGTGAATGGACTGTTGTATGGCTTAGAGTGTGATCATATGTCCATTATAGATTGTTGTTGATGTTGCATTGCTAGATGATTAGCGTGCATAGCATAGCCTGTGGGGCTGTAGCTAATTCCCATAGTGAGGAATTAGTGAGTGAATCATTGTGGATTTGTTGTTGATGTTGGCATGCTAGGTGATTAGTGTGCATAGTCTAGCCTTTGGGGCTGTAGCTAATTCCCATAGTGAGGAATTAGTGAGTGAGTCACTAGGTCTCAAATGAGTGGGACTAGTGAGCTTAGTAGCCGTATCTGGATTGATCGGTGAGCTTGAACTATATGTTCAAGAATAGTCGGTACCGCATGTGTGGAGTCTCATTGCATAATGAATGTATGGCGTATAATATGAATGGATGTATTCCAGTATTATACGTGTGTTGTATGTTGTGTGTTGTGTTGATGTTGAGTATGATTAAGTGATATTGCTGTTACTGAATGTGTAATCTGAATTGGGTGATGAAATGTGTTATTTACTTAACATGACATTATATTCTATAATGCTTATTATATCGATTGAGGAACTCACCCTTACAACTATTTTTCAGGTAACGAGCAATGAGTTGAGTAGAAGCTAATGCTTGGAGTCTAGTGTAGTCTCCTTAGTGGGTCATGCTCTGATAGATGTAACATCGGGAGGGAACGTTTTAATTGTGTTGTTGATGTTTGTTGAACCAGCTTACATGTAGTATGTTACATGCTTTGAATGATCTCTATCCGCTGCGTATTGTGCAATACTTTATGTTTTGAGTTAAATAATGAGCATGACTAAATATTATGGTGATTGGTGTGAAATAATTGTGTGACACCCTTAAATGCGTGATTACTCTGATTTATATATTGTTATTTTAATTAAATATTTGGGGTATTTTAGAAGGGTGTTACACCCTCCATCAACAACCAGAACCTCTCAACCACTACCAAAATTCAACCTTGCAAATACCTCACTACCACCCTCTGAAGCTGAAGAAATGAATCAAACCTCTTCCTCATCCTCAGCCCCAGAATCACCTCCCTATTTTATCCTTTCTTCTGACACAGAACCCTCTGACCCTGCCTCTCCCACTCTAGCCCAACTTCAATCTCTCAACCGTAATTCACAACAACCACAACAACCTCCACCTGAACCTGAAGTAACTTCACCATCCACAGAACAACCAGCCGTCACTCCCTCTGAAATTCAACCCTCTGACCTCAATACCTCTAACATTACCCCTCCAAACACTTCCGCTGAACCTCAAACTCTCAACCTAAGCCCTCCAAACTCTCCACCTCAACCATCTGAACCAGAACATTCCCTGCCAACCCTAGAGGAAGCAATTATGCTATTTGCAGGAGCATCAGTTGAAAAGGTCAAGTCTCTAACCCTCAACTCTGGTATCAGTGATGATCCTGACTCTGTTAGGACACACTGGAACAGAGTCATTGGCTGGATGACATCTGAAGCTTTTAAACTGAAGCACATCTCTGAGCAAGTCAGAAACGACTTCATCAGAGACGCTGAGGCAAGACTACAGGAGCGCTTGGCCAAAGAAGCTGAGGAACAGGCCAGAAGGGAAGAAGAAGAAAGAGCCAGACAAGAAGAACTTCTGAGGATAAGGGAAGCTAAAGCTGCTGCTGAAGCACATAATGCTCTAACTCAGGGGGAGTCCTCTACCTTTGTCCCCCTGGTTCTCAAGACGCTTGAAGAACTCCAGAAAGAGCAGAAGGAAGTCCGAGCCAGATTGGATCAACAGGACTCTATCAACGCCAACATCCAGAACCTGCTGACTCAACTGCTTCAGAGAATGTCTCCTCCTCCCAACCCTTAGGCACTTAGGATTTTTTTTTCTGATGTTTCTTTTCTTGTCATTATCTCTGATGTTCTGTTTCTCTTATCTATATATATACCTTTTTTTCCTGCTTATTATTTGGTTTAAGTCTTTTTGATTCTGACAAAAAGGGGGAGAAATCAAATAGCTCTGATGAAAAATTGCCTAATACCTTAAGCACTCTGCAAACATACTATTCTCTAAAAATAAATTCATCTAACACTGGACTTAAGAAATTGCAGAAGGTATCGAGAAACTTCATTGCCTGGAAGCTCTGGTAAGAACTTCTGAACTCCCTAGCCTATCTCAGGGGGAGCTCATTTCTATCTGATCTGATAAACTTTAAATTTTTAATGTTTCATCTGTCATTTGAGCTTGTTTTGTCATCATCAAAAAGGGGGAGATTGTAAGAACAAAAATTGTTCTACAACAGTTTCCAGGATTTTGATGATAACAAAGGATGAAACCAAAAATGGCACTCTAATGAAAAGTTTCTAAGTGTGCAGGATTCTAAACAAGAAGAAAGGAATCTGATTACATCATCAGATACAGAATCAAATCAGATACAAATTATCAGAAGATCAGAAGCATCTGAAGTAGAAACGCGCTCTAGAAGTTCTGACTCCGAGCAAAACAGCAGATCAGAATATCAGAAGCATCTGAAGAAGAAGTGCGCTCTAGAAGATCTGACTCTGAACAACGGTATATCAAAATTCCAGAAGCTCTCAACGTCATCTGAAGTCACCATCCGAACTTTAAGCTATCACAATCATCAGAAGCTCTGAAGCCACATAGCAAGATCTCAGATTAACAGAGTTACGCAGACTCTGATAATGGATTTCCTAATTCAGAATGAGTAACGCCAACTTCAATTTTAAATGGAAAGGAACTATTATTGGAAAGAAGTTATTCAGGGAGACAAAGTTGTTTTGGCAAGAAACAACAGAAGTTATGGCATTAATTTCTAATCAAGTCAAAATATCTGCCATTAAATTCAACGGTCCTTTCACCTCTATATAAAGGACAGCAAACAGCATTGAGAGACACACCTGAACACACTGAAACATTCTCTCTCTCTCTCTCTCTCTCTCTCTCTCTCTCTCTCTCTCTCAATCTTTCATGAGCTTTTGCTCAGAACGTGAAATATTCTATTTGCTCTTACTGTTGTAATACTTGCTTTATCCTAGAAGCACTCTAGATTACAAACTCTGTTTTTATCTAAATTGTTTTATATTCCTCAAGTGACTCTGCGCAGTCTGTATACTTGAGAGGACTAAGAGATCTTTCTCTTAGACATTGGTTGTAATAATCTTTCAAGATTAGTGGATTAAGTCCTTGTTGAAGGCGAAATCACCTTGGCCGGGTGGACTGGAGTAGCTTTGTGTTATAAGTGAACCAGTATAAAATCCTGTGTGATTTTATTTTGCGATAACGCTTATTTTCCAAAACAATTCAAACCCCCCTTTCTTGTTTTTCTCACCTTCAACAAGCCCTAGAGATTTGTAAAATTAACCTAGGATCAACTTGCTAAGATAGATGTTTCGCCCTTCATGTATCTGAGTTGCCAAAGCTATGAACTTATTGGCTATCTATAGAGAACTAGAGCGAAAAATGAAGTGGGATAGCTAGCAAGTGAGGAAAGTAGTGAGCTCATAGTTAGAGAAATTTTTAGTATCCTCATGATGGTCTTCAATACAATTGCTGAAGCCTGGATGGGTGAATGAAAAATTGGTTTTGATTTTGTGTTTGAGAGTTGGGTCGAAGGTATCCCCAGTCGGTTAAAGGCCAATAATAACAAATATGTCGAAAAGGGTGGGAGTTATTATTCCATAACAGAGGTGAAAGGTGTTGGTCGAGCCTTCCCAAAAGTAAAGGGCTAAAATGAGCATATTGGGGTTATATTTGGGACCAATTCTTGACAATTGAATCAAGTCATATATGCCTTGATTTTTCCAGATTTGTTCTTTCTTATTTACTATGTTATCCAACCAATTGATATAAGTTTAATTGTTTATGGTAGGAGAAGAGAGGAACATACGTTGGGGTGAACTCATAAAACACAACTTATAGGGTTTCTCTTCAAATGCACGAGGTTTGCAGCGGAGATGACAAGGGAAAATTTATTTAACTTATTAGATTTTACAAAGGATCTGGGGAGTGGACACAAAAATGCATGAACATTACCTGAGATTGAAAAATGGATTAATACCTGGGAAGTCCAAATGATGGTTTTTTCTTTCTTCATTGTTTGTTCAGGGATATAGTTGCGATCGCCAGGGAGAGTATGAGTAGTGACATCAAAAGCATACAAGACTAGAAGTTGTTTTGCTATAACGAAAGAATAAGTCATTGTTCTAAGTTGGAAGAAAAAAGTAAAAGTAGGAAGATTATAACTCTTAGGGTTGAGAGGAGAGGAAGTTGTGAAAGGGGAGAAAGAAAAGAGGAGGACACATATATAGTTGTGGAAGGAAAAAATCCAGTTTCCCTTTAAAAATCCAAACAAATGGAATTTTAATTTTTGGATTAAAGTTAATTAAATGATTTATTTTAATGTTGTTTAATCTTGTGGCCCAAGACGACCTCGGAAATCGGAATCATGATGATTGAGTACACGCACATTCACTGACGTGACAGTTTGGTGAAAGTGGTCATGATGACGATGACATATGCAGACTACTTTGAACAATGTCGAGAGTTTACTAAAAATTCCACCTTTCTTTCATATTGCAAACATGATTGAAAGTAACATTTTGGGTGGGGGGGGCATCTGTAATGATTTTCGAAGCAAGCATTGTTGAAATCTATTAAGTTGTTTGTAAGAATATCTAAAACAGATTCACACGATTAATATCATTCTCTTTTCAAAACATGTTCAGAATCTCGAAAAGATTTGCAGTGGTTTAGCATTTTGACATGAAAGTGTGGTATAAAGGTGGTGAGTTCGACTTGCCTATCAGATGTTTTGGGACTTAGTATATTCTTGAGTCCAAGGAGTAGGTGACCTAGAGACATTATGATACCCTACTACAAATGTTTGACATATAAGCTCTTCGACGGAGGTAGTTAGAGTTTGTAAAGACAATTTCAATAATATAAGCAATTTAGAGGCAATTCAAAGACCAAAGCCACATGGAAACTTATCAAAACACAAGAGTCCATGTAGTAGGATATGTGTTGAGTCCTAGAGAAGTAACTGTTATCGACGACTATTGATGCATTTAGTATACACATTGATTTCATTCATGTAACAAGGGTTCACGGTTTTTCATTAGTATTCTCCATAGAACTCGAGTATCCAAGTTATAGAGAGAAAAAAAGTTTGTGAGAGATGTATGAATCTATGTCCCTCTTTTAATTCTTTAATTCAAGCATTGTATTCAATTGATCTTTATCATTTATTTTCATTTACTTTACTGATTGAGCAATTATGCACTTTAATTTAAAAGCTTCTATCTTGTTATTCCTAATCGTTCTTATTGAGATTTCTAGCCCCAGTTTTCTACATCCAAACATCAAATATTCAAACAAAAACATGTTTTATCTAACTATTTTTTTTGTATAATATGTTATAAGGTTTTCAAATTTAATCTTGTAAGTAAATTAAAACGTGTGATTATTTATCAAAAACAATGGTAAACAACATGTCAAATGATTTTCAATCGATGTTAAATTTTATAAATATGATTTATTTAATAGTAACTTCCAATCAAATAATTCATTTTATTATACAAATATGCATTAAAGAGTTTCAAATAAGTCATTTGATACATTAATATCATTTGATCGTGATATATATATATATATATATATATATATATATATATATATATATATATATATATATATATATATATATATATATATATATATATATATATATATATATATATATATATATATATATATATATATTGAACTAATTACTATAAGAGCTCTAACTGTGGTTGGAGTCACGGATGACATCATCTTTTCTCTATTTTATTTTATGCTTAAGTTTCTTGTTCTCAAACCGAATTTTGGTTAGTGTACTTTACGTACATTGATTTCAATCACACACACCTAAATTTGGACTTTCCAATTAAAATAAAAGTGTAGCGTTGGTGTACTTACCATGGGCAAGTAGAACTTTTAGACTTTCCAATTAAACGAAGGTCAAAATTGAAGAAAATTACATGATATAGTAAAGTTCTAAAAATATTATGGATTTTGGAAAGTATACTTCTAGATGAATAATTTTTTCCACAAATCTACTTTTAGATGAATAATTTTTCCACAAGCCTACTTTTAGATGAAATAAAATATGCTTTTTCTAATGTATGTATTTGAATTTATGTTGACGGTGCAATTTTCTTATCTTACAAATCTTTTTGGACTAATCTTAGGTATGAATGTTCAGTGGTATATAAACTTACCTATCTAAGATAAATTTATGGTCGGAGAACATTACTGTTATGAATGAGTTTAAAAATAAATAAAGTACTTAAATGTACTTTTGATAACTAATCCCTAAATTATATATATATATATATATATATATATATATATATATATATATATATATATATATATATATATATATATATATATATATATATATATATATATATTTTGAGATTTTTGTGATTCTCTTTATATTTGTATATTTTGTATATGTGTCATTCTTATTGCATACATGTCCTCCTTATTTATGATATGACGCACAACCATGGTTCCCCATAAACAACCTATAATGTAATGACAAATGGGGTCTCTTTTGCAGGCACTATCAGAACTGAGCAAAATACTTGGTTGTTGACTCAGTATAACATCACAAGTTAATGAGAGAAAGGCTATAAGCATATTCACAGTGAATGAAGCAACATGCTTCATTGTTTGTTCAAAGACATAAGATCCAAAGTCAAAATTTGTTTTGGTCCCTGTAGCGGTAAATTTTTTGAGATTAAGCTATTGATTAACTTAATTCACAAAGCAAGAGTCGTCACCACGTTTTTATTATTTCCAACGGAAAGGGAAAAAGAATGAACACAACCCAAAGAAGCTTTAAAACAAAACAAATAAAAAGAGATAAAGGTCTGGGGGTTGGTTATACAAAGGGAAGGTACTAGCACTCTAAACATCTATAGTACGCTATAGGAACCTCTTTGAAAATATGTACATTTTGACTTTAAAATGGTGTTGTTTGCAAAAGATTGGGGAGATGAGAAAATAAATGTTTTTTTATAATTTTTGTATTTGCCAAGACTTCCTGAGTCTCGTGCCTACGTACCAACAAAGTGCAATGGAGGATCAAAACCTCGTAGTTCATAGTAAAAATAACAAATATGTTTGTTTGGATTCATTTCTAGTGAAGATACCTTTTTTTTCATTTTAAGGAGAACACTCAACTAGTCACCCACAAGTATGAAAACTTTATACACCACGGAGAATGACTCTAACTTCGATAAAGATCAACAAGTATGCCACTAGCTCTCTGAGGTGGAAAAGAATTATCATAAATACTATGGGGATAAGAGAATTACATCTCAACTATGGAAATGACTCATGTCTAAATTTTGAGAAAAAGTTTTTAAAAGGAAAAAGTGCACAAAGGACACAAAATAGTTTAAATAAGTTATGTGTTTTTTTAGTCTTTTGAAATTGGTTCATGAATATGCTTAAGATGTATTAGCATTTATTAAGATTTTTTTTTTGAAAATCACTTGACAAAAGTCAAGGTTTATTGAGAAAGTGGTTTAAGTTTGAAAATAAGAAAGTTTTCACAAAAGAAGAGAGAAGATTTTGAAAATTAAAGAAGTGGAGGAGATGGAGAGACTATCCTAGAACATAAAGTAAAAGTTAGGGAGAAAAGATCTAACCAAAAAAATATCAGGCTTTATGATATAAGTCAAGCAATAATTCATTCTTTTGGATTAAGCCTCAAGTAATCCAAATAAGCAAAGAATAATCCATGTATCCGATGAAACAAAGATAATCAAGCAAAGTCTTCAAAATAAGCCTAAAGTCAAAGGTACCAGATGAATCCCAAGGTCTCAAATCACAAATTCCCAAAGCAAGGGTCAATATCCTAATTATAAGTCCATATCTCCACAATAATGCCAATGATAGTAACCTCAAGTCCATGAATCAAGAGAACCAAATTTTTAGGGTTTTTTCCTTTATTAATGTCTTTAAAAGAAAAAAGAAGTCCAAATGAACAAAGAAAAAAAAGAGCATAAACATAAACTATATGATATGAGATGCTAAAATAAAAGCGTAAAGTAAATAGCAAGAAATAAAGAGCATAAGATAAATGACATTAAAGTAAATTTAATACAATAATATGTTAGTAAGTTGTGTTAGTAATCAAAATAGAAAAACAATTTATCATTTTTTGTAGAACACTCAACTATTCACCCATAAGTATGAAAATATGGACATCTACATCACCATGAGAAGGGCTTCAACTTGGATAAAATCAACAAGTATGCCACTAGCTCTCTTAGGTAAAAAGGAAACATTATTTTTCACACAATACCATGGTGAATATGAGTCTTACAATCTCACTTATGAAAATGACTTGCTTTCAGATTTGGGACAAATTTAGCACTATGTTAAGCAATTGTAATTGGACCTATGTAGAAGTCACAACTATCCGAGGACGGTCAATAACAATATTTGTGTTAATGCATGCTAGAGAAATAATATGTAAATAATTCTCCTAAAGCTATGCCACACAAAAAACGAAAATAATGTAAACCAAGCACAAGGGCTATGAGAGTTGTCCATTAGATCAATCAATACTCCATGATACTTATGACAAACTTATGCATCAATCCAAAGTATCTTAAATGATCCATGATCAATTAAGAGGTAGGTTTAAAATGATGAAATTTCATCAAGCACCAATTCACATATCATGAACAAGATAGACACAAACCTTCCAATTGATCAAAAGAAAAAAAAAGGTAGAGAAAGAGATGAAGAAGAAGGAGACAAGAGAAACCAAATCAAAATTGGATCAAGAGTTTGATCAATTCATCATCAAAATTAATCATCCATTTTGGTGGATTAGGGTTTTCACTCCATTAACACCTAAGATCCATTGAGTTTGATGAGACCTATGATCAAATCAACTAAGGCTCAAGGCCAACAGAAGTCAACAAAGGTCAAACAAGCATAAAATGCAAGAAAATGAAATAAAATGCATTTAAAATATTTTAAAAATGAATTTTAAAAGGGGAATAAAAGAGAAAATCCATAAAGCCCTTCAAAACACCAAATAAATAGTCAAGAAAATTATGGAAGGTTAGAAATAAAATGACAAACATAAAATATTTTTTTCAGAAATTTTAAATGCATAAAAGTATTTTAAAATCAATTAAAACAAAGGAGAAAAGAGAAATAAGAAAGCCACGAAAAATAAAATTAAATGATGAACACAATAATCAACACCAGATAAGTTAGGGGAAAACATCAGAGAGTGAACGACTACATTGTGGTAACTTATTTGAGTTCAAATGATGCTCGAAACTACCTTGTCTAAATGGTGATCAGAAGTTGATGAAATTCGATATGGTAAGGGCACTTCAAAAGGTCTTAGAGCTTGGGAATTGTTGCAAAAGTTTTAGAGAAGACCGAAGGTGCTAATGGAATCAAGAAATTGGATTGAAACAAGCTGAAAAATTAAAACATGATAGCTCAATTTTCTGGAAAAAATTCATAATGAAGCAGGGGTTCTTCGGCTCTCAAAAGCTTGGGAATGAAGCAAGCATGTTGCTATATTTATAGGGAAGTGATTGGTGATCTCATACATGCCAAATGATGCTCAATTCATGCAAAACAAATTTGATCAGAATGTGTTAAAAGTGTGACTTGCAAACCATCGAAACTCAACCAAATCATGCATTTTAAGAGTCAATTAACTTCTAGAGACTTGATTAAACATGTTTAGATCCAAAATGCTCGATAATTTGGCTTGCAATTGAGATTGGTGAAGTTCAAAATTCAGACCATGGTGATTTATTCAGTTTCATGTCACCATGTTCAACTCAATGGGGCATCTTGCTCATGAGGCTTTTTGATCCCATTCTTCTTGAAATTGGTTGACATCATATAAAAGATTACAATGTTCCAAGAAAGGTTGCATTTTGATTCTTGAGCACAAAGTTATGACATGTTGAAGTTGGCACGAAAATTTGGTAATGTAACTTAGAAAATTCTAAGTCCCAAATGGCTGAAAATGACATGTAATGTCTCAAAAATTCCATGGTCTTCCAAGCATAATTTGACTTTGATCCTTGAAGAAAACTTGTAGGGCATCATACATAATATTTTTCAAAAAGAATCAGCCTCAAATGTTGAAAATTGAAGAAGTTATAATCCTTGAAAGTTGAGGAAAAGTAACTTGAAAATAGGTCAAATTTCATTAAGTCCACAAATGACCTATAATGTCTTCAAACTTTTGATCTCCAAACATAATTGGATTTTGTCACATAAAGAGGAGTTGCAAAGGATACTGAGAAGAGTCATATTCAAAAAGAAGCATTAAAAAATCTTGAGAATTGAAGGAGTTGTGATCCTTTGAACTTTGACTTCAAGTGTTGACTTTTTGGTCAAACCTCTTGGAATAAACTTGTGTACTTGGACTTTTCTTGCATTCCAAGGTACATGGATGCTCATATGAACTTAAAATAAGGTGTCCTTGAACGTCTTTTAATTATTTGCTCAAAGTTTGAGGTGACTTGTTAAAGAATGCAAGGAAATAAACACATGAACCTTTGACTTTTCTTGAGAAATAAGCAACAAGACTTTGATATACTCTTGATCAAAATGAGATTGAAAGATGCTTGAGGATCTTAGAGATTGAAAGATGCTTGAGGACCTTAGAGATCATGTGATCAAAAGGCAAACCCAAACATGAGAGGGAGAGTACAAATATGTGATCTTGTTTGTATGCAAGGATGCAAATGACATGTGGGATCTTAGGGTGAAAAATTAGGGTATGATAGATGCTCCTATTTTAGTTTCTTCAATTAGGAGATATGAAGATTGAAATCTTCGTCTCGACGAGGTTGAAGAGACTTAAATACAAAAGACCCAATTTTTGGCCCTAAGATACCGAAAAAATGCTTATGATATGATATGAATACAGACAAGGATCTCTGTGGGGAATATAGCGCCACGCGAGACAAAAAAATGATGGAGAAACAAGGAGACTGAAATTCTGCAGGGGAATAACAGATTCAAAAAGGGGGATCCAGCTGTGGACAAACAAAGTTCCATAGGGGAAAAGGAAACACGCACACACAAAACTACGACACGACATTGCTGGTGACAAAGGGATGTCCTTTAGGAAAATAAAGCACCGGGAAACAACTCGACTTGGGAATAACTATTGTATTAGAAAGAAACCAATGCACAATTGGAAAACAAATGAACCAAAGATCCAACGGGGAAGACTTATCAAAGCAAGACTCCACCGAGGAAAAGGTCAAACAAAGGGGATGCCCAACTCCACTAGGGGCAAAAATTACCTAACTATCAGCCAAGTGATAACTTAACAAAGGTAATAAGCCCAAAAAGAAAGATTACCAACTACCAGCCAAGTGATAGCTTAACAAAGGTAACTAACTAGAGGTAAATGAAATATTACCTAACTATCAGCCAAGTGATAACCTAACAAAGGTAATAAGCTCAAAAGGAAAGATTATCAACTACCATCCAAGTGATAACTTAACAAAGATAAACAACCAGAGGTAAAATAAATATTACCTAACTATCAGCCAAGTGATTGCTTAAGAAAGGTGATAAGCTCAAAAGGAAAGATTACCAACTACCATCCACGTGATTGCTTAACAAGGTAACCAACCAAAGGTGAGAGAAATATTACCTAACTATCAGCCAAGTGATAGCTTAACAAAGGTAATAAGCTACAGGGACCAAAGTTCAACCCAGGAATAAACTGGAGAGAAACGGTCAAAGAAGACTCTATCCAATGAGGAAATAAACTCAACTGGGGATTAATTCCATCCAGATAATGAACTAGAAAGAAAGACTGAAACAAAACTTTCCCCGAGGATCAAACCTCGTGGGGAATTAGAAGGGATAAGCGCTTTCTGCTTAAGATCCACACTCTATTGGAGAGAGGACACACACACTCTGTGGGGGAAAGAAACACCAGAGAGCGGGGAATGCACCAAGAAATGCAAGATGCACAAATCAACACCATGATGCTATGCATATGTGTATGAATATGTGTATGGATATGCTGACAAAACATGCATACAAGGGTTAGATAGATAACACAGTACACCTGGATACTCGACTAATCTCAATAAGGTGGAGATGCTACTATAGATCTTTATAGGGATTCAGCTGAAGAAAAATCTACAATGAATGATCATAAGCCATCAAAGGAGCTAAATCCTGATACAAGGCTTAAATCCTTCTGGAGAGAGAAAAAAGATATTGCTTGGAGACCCAAAGCTAATCTTCTAAAAGCATGAACTCCGTTGCGAGGGAGGGAAAGGTTTGTCGGGGATAAGAAACATCCGAACAAACATTGTTACGAAGATCTATTGGAAACTTCATTGGATTCTACAATTTCCGCAGTCTCTGTTATGGGAGCTGATGAATCTGGATACATTCATGAGGAAAATCCTGTCTTAAGAGAACACTGAGCTCTACTCTTCAAGATCTTACCATCCTTGAGATTACTGTTGACATTCCTCTTTTATATTCATAAATCGAGGAATATATATTTTTTGTAAATTTCAAAACATGATTGTTCATAGATCTTTTGTTTCAAAAATTATTATAAAAAATAAATGAAATTCCTTAAACTGAAACAAGATAAGAACATAAAAAAAAAGGGCAAAAGGCTCAAATTTTATTGATAAAATGGTAGTCTGCATATGGCGTAACTCCATGGATAATTACAAAATTGAAAAATGGTAAGTACACGGAAAAGGCTACATTGAAATACAATGACCACTATTCTCCCTAACAACTTTGAATTCCGCTATTCTTAGAACTTTAGTCGAGGATGACTGAATGAGAATCATTGATACATTCCGTTGCTTCAAATGATCAAGTCTGGTCTGATGAAGTTACTTGCCATAATCCCTAACTTTTTCCTAGATTTCCCTTTTAGGTATTCAATCTAACAGGATGATAATTTTCTGTTTATGTCTCTAATCTTTTCCTGGACCGCCCTTTTGGGTTTTCAATCCACCGAGACGCTCATTTTTGCCTAAGCCGCCATTCCAGGTTTTCAACTTAGCGAGTTGTTCTTTTATTTTTTCTAGGCAAAGTATTTCTTGAATGTATCGACATTCACATGACAAGGGAGCTCCTCACCATCCATAGTGGTAAGAGTCATTGCACCGCCAGAGAAGGTTCTCTTAACAACATATGAGCCTTCATAATTAGGAGTCCACTTGCCTCTAGAATCAGTGTTGAAAGACAAGATCTTTTTGAGCACGAGGTCGCCTTCTCTGAATACGCGAGGTTGGGCCTTCTTGTCAAATGCTTTCTTCATTATCTTTTGATATAATTGGCCATGACACAGAGTTATCATCCTCTTCTCTTCAATCAAATTCAATTGATCATATCTGCTTTGACACCATTCAACCTCAGACAATTTGGCTTCCATCAAGACTCACATTGATGGGATCTCAACCTCTACGGGGAGCACTGCTTCCATGCCATAGACAATAGAGAAAGGGGTTGCCCCTGTTGAAGTGCATGCGAATCTATGATACCCATGCAAAGAAAAAGGGAGCATCTCATTCTAATCCTTATATAATTTTTTGGATAATTTTCTTAATATTCTTATTTGCAGCTTCAACATCCCCATTCATCTTAGGTCTGTAAGGAGAAGATTTATGATGTTCAATCTTGAAGTCGTCACAAAAGCTCTTTCATCATCTTATTGTTCAAGATCGACCCATTATCAGTGATGATCTTACCTGGAACACCATATCGACAAATAACATGATTCTTGATAAATCTGACCACAACCTGCTTGGTCACATTAGTATAAGATGTCGCTTCAACTCATTTGGTGAAGTAATCAATAGCCACCAGAATGAAACGATGTTCGTTTGAAGCTTGGGGTTTAATCATACCAATCATGTCAATTCCCCACATAGAGAAAGGCCATGAGGATGAAATAAATTGAGAAGAGTCGGAGGCACATGAACCTTATCAACATAAATTTGACATTTATGGCACTTCTTCACATTTTTACAGCAATCAGTTTCCATTGTCAGCCAATAGTAACCCACCTTTAATATCTTTTTAGCCATTGCATGTCCATTGGCATGAGTACCAAAGGACCCTTCATGAACTTCTTGCATTAACATGTCTGCTTCGTGTCTATCCACGCATTTGAGCAAGACCATGTCAAAGTTTCTCTTGTATAACACATCTTCATTAAGAAAGAAATTTCCAGCCAGTCTCCTCAAAGTCTTCTTATCTTTGTTGGATGCCTCAAGCGGGTACTCCTGACTTTGGAGGAAACACTTGATATCATGATACCAAGGCTTATCATCTGCGACTTCTTCTACTGCAAACACATGAGCCGGCCTATTAAGGCACAACATTTTGATATTGGGCGCGTCATTCCAACGATTTACTTTATACATTGAAGATAAAGTAGCCAAAGCATCCACCATCTAATTCTCTTCATGAGGTATATGATAAAACTCAACTTTGTCGAAGAAAGTCAACAACCTCCTTGCATAAGCTTTGTAACGAATCAAGCCAAGATGATGAGTCTCTGATTCTCCTTTAATCTGATTAACCACCAAGGATGAATCTCGATATACATCAAGGATCTTAATTCTTAAATCAATGGTTTCTTCAAGACCCATGATACAAGCTTCATATTCTTCCATATTGTTCAAACAATCAAACAATAATCTTGCAGTGAAAGGGATATGAGAACCCTGATGAGTAATGGTGATTTCCCCAATTCCATTACCATAAGCATTAATAGCTCCATCAAACACTAAACCTCACCAAGATCCAGGCTCTAGTCCTTCTTCAGGCAGTGGTTCATCATAATCTTTAGCTTTTAAGTATATAACATCTTCACCAGGGAAGTCAAACCTGATGGATTTATAATCATCAATTGGATGGTGAGCTAAATGATCTGCAAGAATACTTCCTTTAATCTCCTTCTGAGTACGGTACTCAATATCATATTCAGGTAATAACATCTGCCAATGAGCAATCCTCCCAACCAAAACAGGCTTTTAAAAAATATACTTGATTGGATCCATTTTGGATATCAACCAAGTGGTATGATTAATCATATACTAGCATAGACGTTTGGCAGCCCAGGCTAAAGCACAACAAGTCTTCTCAAGCATGGAGTACCGATACTCATAGTCTCTAAACTTCTTACTCACATAGTAGATGGCATGCTCTTTTCTACTAGTTTCATCTTGTTGTCCAAGCACACAACCCATGGACTCTTCTAACACAATTAAGTACATGATCAATGGCCTTCCTTCCACTGGAGGAGACAAGATAGAAGGTTCAAGAAGATACTCCTTGATGTTGTCAAAAGCTTTTTAGAAGTCTTATGTCCAAACACAACCTTGATCTTTACAGAGAAGCTTGAAGACTGGCCCACATATGGCAGTCGTGTGAGATATAAACCTGGAGATGTGATTCCGACGCCCGAGGAATCCTTTGACTTTCTTTTCTGTATTTGGTGTAGGCATTTATCGAATAGCTCTGACTTTATCAAGATCTACTTCAATACCTTTCTAGCTGACGATGAAGCCCAACAAATTTTCTGAACGGACACCAAAAGTACACTTATTAGGATTCAAGCGGAGTTTAAACTTTCTTAAACGCTGAAACAACTTCAACAAATACTTAACATGATCTTCTTCAGTCTTCTACTTAGTAATCATATCATCGACGTAGACCTCTATCTCTGTGTGCATCATGTCATGGAAAAGAGTAGTCATGGCTCTTTGGTACGTTGCACCAACATTCTTTAAACCGAAAGGCATCACTCTATAGAAGAATGTTCCCCAAGGTGTAATAAATGTTGTCTTTTCCATGTCCTCGGGTGCCATCATGATTTGATAATAATCGGAGAAACCATTCATAAAGGAGAAGACATTGAACTTAACTGTATTATCTACCAACATGTCAATGTGTGGCAGAGGAAAATCATCCCTTGGGATAGCTTTGTTCAAATATCTATAATAAACACACATCCAAACTTTTCCATCCTTATTTGGAACAAGCACAATGTTGGCCACCCATTAAGGTTACTCAGAAGTAACAAGGAAACCATCATCAATATTCTTCTGAACCTCCTCTTTGATCTTAACAACCATATCAGGATGAGTTATTCTCAACTTCTGTTTAACTAGCGGAAACTCTATCTTCAAAGGTAATCTATACTCCACAATATCAGTATTAAGACCTGGCATATCTTGATAAGACCCAACAAACACATCCACATATTCTCTAAGGAGCTCTACCATCCTCTTTTTAACAACTGGGTAAAGTAGTGCCCCAATCTTGACTTCTTTCTTGTTCTCTTTAAAACCCAAATTAATCACTTCCAATGGCTCTCCATGAGGCTGAATGGTCTTTTCCTCATGCTCAAGCAAACGGGAAATCTCATTAGGAATCTCTTCAACATCCTCTTCTTCCGTTTCAAACACATGGAATTCAAAGTTGGGAGAGGGCATAAAGTCATTATTTTCAATGGGTTTAACAATTAATATGCACAATGATTTTAAGCTTGATTTTAAAATATGAACAAATAAATGCACAAATATGGTGCGTATATAAAAAGTGATTATTATCTTGGTTTTTTATGTTACCATTTTTCAGAAAAAGAAAAAAGAGAAAATATAATATGGATAAACAAAATAACATTTTATTAATGATGATAAGACTTGAAACAAAGCCCACATAGATTCACTTTCACCTTGGGCATAGTGAAACGATTTTTGAAAATAACAAAAACATATTACTTTGACAAGTGAACAATAGAGGGAACGTCAATAGCTGTCCAATTCTGGCATATCTATCTGTGCGTCATAAATTTTGGCACTTCTTGTTCTTGACCATCTTCCAGGATTGCAGCAGAAAACTGATCTTTGGAATGGATGAAACCAGCACTATGAAAAACTTCTTGAATACGCTTCAAATGTCAACAGGTTGAACCAGGAGAGAAACCTAAACTAGCTCTATTTTTTTCTTCTGCAAGTACAACAACTTGACCCCATCCAACAGATTGACCATTCTCCACAACTTGTTGGGCGTCTTTCAAAGAAGTCATGGATGACCCATTCTTCTTAACAACATTATCAAAGACAAAAAGAGCTTGGAACAGAGTTCCCACATCTTCATCAGCATCAATATACTAGAACGAAGAGAGATGACTTACCAACATGGCCTGTTCGGCACCCACAATTACCAACTTTCCATTTTTCATAAATTTCAAATTCTGATGGGGGGTTGACGTCATTGCCCCAGCTTCGTGAATCCATGGACGACCCTGGAGACAACTATAGGCGGGATGGATATGAAGGTAGAGAAAAATAAGAAAGGGGGGTCTGAATTTTTTCCGAAGATAATAAAAACTTTTTGCAAATAAACCACTCACGAAAAATAAGGCTATCAACACAGAAGTTTATCCTGGTTCGCTTGAAATTCAAAGCTACTCCAGTCCACCCGACCAAGGTGATTTCGCCTTTAACAAGGACTTAATCCACTAATCTTGAAAGATTACAACAAAGAGTGTCTAAGAAGATAAATATCTCTTAGCCCTCTCAAGTTTACAGACTTCACAAGTATCTTGAGGAAATATTCAACAACTATTGAAAAATACAGTGATGTGTTTAGTGCTTTTAGGTAAGCAGTAGTTACACAATATAAGAACAGAAATATTTCACACTTAGAGCAACAACTCATGTGAACAAAAATTGAACAAGAATAAAAGATATTATGAATTTTGTTTGAAGTATTCTCGTGTGTGCTTCATTATCATGTAAGAAGATGTTGCTGCCTATATATAGAGATTTGATCAAGAGACCGTTAGCTGAGGCATTCATGGATATCTTGGCAATGGTGGACTTTTAATGTCATTAATCTCGTTGTCCTTTCCATAGTAATTTGGAGCGCGTTTAATCTCTTCCAAAAATAAATTCATACCAAAAGCAGAAAGCTTCTTAGCTAAGTCTTTGTGGTTGTTCTTGAATCAGAGCACGCAGAATTTAGATGTTCTTGTTCAGCGTGTATATCTTCAAATAGTGGCTGAGAGTATATATATAAAAAATCTTCATAGGTTCTTGATGTCTTTCTGATAGTGCCTTCTTCAGAGTGAGAGTATCCGTCATCGGTTAGGATGAACATATCAAGGATAAACTCGACAGGGAAGAAAATCCGTCACCAGTTAGGATGAACATATCAAGGATAGACTTTCCTGGAAAATGTCAAGGAGGATACCCGTCATCGGTTAGGATGAACATATCAAGGATATACCAACTGAACAAAAGGGTAGTAATTACATCTATCGAAATCTGGATAGAAAACCGTCAGAGGGAGAATCCGTCACCGATTAGGATGAACATATCAAGGATTAACTCTACGAGGGGATAAAGATGGATTTACAACTACCGGTTACTGGGCAGAAGACCAATCAAAGAGAAAACCTGTCACCGATTAAGATGAACATATCAAGGATAGACTCTGAAAAGGGGAGCAAAAATAGGGACTGCATCTATCAATTACTGAATAGAATACCAAAGAAGAGAAAATTCGTCACCGGTTAAAGTGAACATATCAAGGATAGACTCCGCTCAAGGAAAAAGTAGGATTTACAACTACCGGTTACTGGGTAGAAGACCACAAGGAGAAGAAAACCCGTCATTGGTTAAGATGAACATATCAAGGATTAACTCTCTGAGGAACAAAATAAGGATTATGAATACCTTTTTACTAGGTAGAATACCAAAGAAGAGAATACCCGTCTCTGGTTGAAGTGAACATATCAAGGATAGACTCCTGCGGGGGAAAAAAAAGATATCCGTCATCGGTTAGGATGAACATATCAAGGATATACTTCCAAGGGACTCCACTGAGGAGAAAAAGGATACTTTTGTCGGGTATTGGGCAAGAAGTAACAAACTGCAAACTAAGAAGAATATTACCAGTTACTGGGTAATAAACTCTTAGGGGACTAAAACATCTATCTAGGTAAGAGCTAGAAAGAAACGGTCAATCAAGATTCGACCCAATGAGGACATAACTCAAGGAGAGTAATTCCATCCAGAAAGTGTACTGGAGAGGAAACTGAAATAACAATCATCCATGAGAAAAAAAACTTTGTGGGGAAACGGAGAAAGGTTAAAGTCTTTCTGCTTAAGGGGCTGACACTCTATAATTTGAGGGAGGAGATACACCAGATTTGGTATGGGGATAAAGTACCGCCATAACAGAGAATGAGAATCTCAAACAAATCAAATATGAAGATGCAGGATGTGCAAATCATGAAATTATATGAATGTATATGTATATATATATATATATATATATATATATATATATATATATATATATGATGATTATGCTGACAAAACGATCACAAAGGATACAAAGTGTCACAAAGAAATTGAGTCATCGGTACAATCCTCGGTCAATCCACAAAATACAGAGACTACTGCCGGAGAACAGGGAAATCAACATCCCAAGGGGCTTAACCCTAGCTGGGGAAAGATGAGATCTGCTGAGGATAGAACATCCAAATTTGTGGGAATTTTAGGTCAACACCATAAAAATGGGAGACATCCCTACAAAATAATCAACCAAAGCTGCTCAGAAACCAGGAGGAAACTCTGACTGGGAACAAATGCAATCTACTGGGGAAGATCAACCATCTCTGAAGATCAAACTTGCTGAGGAGATACGAACTCCTCTAGGGATGCACAAACTCCGATGGGGAAGGCCGAAACTCTGTCGGGGACAAGGACACGCCACATGGTATCTAAATCAACCAACTCGGCTAGGGATAAAGAAGTTCCACTGGGGATCAAACACTCCACCGGGGAACCGAATCTATCAGCAGGGGATAACAACATTCCATTGAGGAAATGAATCAACACTGATGTCTAGGGATACCCGAAGATTTACTGCTTGGGGAATCACAGATGCTTTGCACTTAAGGACTTGCTATCCATTGAAATGCTGTTGATATTACTGTTACTTGCTTTGGAAAAGTTCTTGCTTTTATATTTTAAAGAAAACTTGATTTTGATTTAAAAATTTAATTTCAAAATGATCATAATAAAAATTTAAAACTATTGGCTGAAGTAAATAAGAGCAAAAATAATTTGGATAAAGGCTTAACTTTATTTAATAGGATGGTAGTCTGTAAATGACAAGACTCTATAGATTTTACAAAGTTTAAAAATGGTGATTTACATGGAAAAGGGGTACATTGAATACACATGATCCTTAATCCTTCTACCAACTCTTGATATCCACTGTATTCTTGACCACTGCTGGGATGATGAACTGATGTCAACCCTTGTGCTCAACCAAGTCTTCAAAATCACTGAAGATTAGCAGAATGTTGTTACTTTCCATAATCCCTAATTTTTGCATAAGTTTCCCCAAGCTGGGGTACTCAACTTATCGAAAATTCTTTCTGTTTTATGTCTCTAATTTTTGCCTGGATCGCCCTTTCGGGTTTTCAATCCACCGAGACGCTCATTTTTGCCTAAGCCGCCCTTTCGGGTTTTCAACTTAGCGAGTTGTTCTTTTATTTTTTAGGCGAAGTATTTCTTGACTGCATCTGCGTTCACTGGACGAGTGAACTCTTCACCATCCATAGTTGTAAGAATCAATGCAACGCCTGAAAAGGCTCTCTTGACAACATATGGGCCGTCATAATTGGGAGTCCATTTTCCTCTAGAATCTGGCATGAACGTCAAAATATTCTTGATCACAAGGTCACCTTATTTAAACCCACGAGGTTTGACCTTCTTATCAAAAGCTTTCTTCATCCTTTGCTGATACAACTGACCATGACACATGGTAGTCAATCTTTTCTCTTCAATCAAATTCAGTTGATCAAACCTGGTTTGACACCATTCAGCTTTAGTCAACTTGGCTTCCATGAGCACACACAATGAAGGAATCTCAACCTCTACGGGGAGCACTGCTTCCATACCATATACGACAGAGAAAGGGGTTGCCCCTGTTGAAGTGCGGACGGATGTACGATACCCCTGTAAAGAAAATGGGAGCATCTCATGCCAATCCTTATATGTGACAACCATCTTCTGGATAATATTCTTGATGTTCTTATTCGCAGCTTCAACAACCCCATTCACTTAGGTTTGTAGGGAGAAGAATTATGATGTACAATCTTGAAGTCTTTGCAAAGAGCTTCCACCATATTGTTATTCAAGTTCGATCTATTATTAGTAATGATCTTACTTGGCACACCATAACGACATATGATATGATTCTTGATAAACCTTACAACAACTTGCTCGATTACATTCGCATAGGATGCCGCTTCAACCCATTTTGTGAAGTAGTCAATTGCCACTAAAATGAAACGATGTCCATTCGAAGCTTTGGGCTCAATCATCCCAATCATATCAATTCTCCACATGGAGAAGGGCCATGGGGAAGAGATAACATTCAAAAGTGTCGGAGGAACATGAATCTTATCAACATAAATTTGACACTTGTGGCACTTCTTCATAAATTTGCAACAGTTAGATTCCATTGTCAGCCAATAGTAACCTGCTCGCAACATCTTTTTTGCCATTGCATGTCCAGTGGAATGAGTACCAAAGGAACCTTCATGCACTTCGATCATCAACAAGTCTGCTTCGTGTCTATCCACGCATCTGAGCAAAACCATATAGAAGTTTCTCTTGTACAATATATCACCATTCAAGTAGAAATTACCGATTAATCTTCTCAAAGTCTTCTTATCTTTCAAAGATGCCCCGGGCGGGTAAATTTGACTTTGGAGAAAATACTTGATGTCGTAATACCACGGCTTCTCGTCTTTGATCTCTTCAACAACAAACACAAGAGCTGGCCTATCAAGATGCATCATAGATAAATTAGGAACTCCATTCCAATACTTCACCACAACCATTGATGCCAACGTTGCAAGAGCATCTGCCATCCGGTTCTCATCTCGAGGGATATGATGAAACTCAACCTTTGTAAAGAAAGTTGAAATCCTCCTCGCATAATCTCTATATGGTATTGAACCGGGTTAAATCATCTCCCATTCTCCTTTGAGCTGATTCACAACCAAAGTCGAATCACCAAAGACATCCAAATACTTAATTCTGAGATTCATGGCCTCTTCAAGCCCCATAATGCAAGCTTCATATTCTGCCATGTTGTTTGTACACTTGAAAGTCAATCTAGCTGTAAATGGTAGATGCGTGCCTTGAGGAGTAATAATCACTGCCCCAATGCCATTTCCATATTGATTAACAGCTCCATCAAATACCATGCCCCAACGGGAACCAGGTTCTGGCCCTTCTTCAAGCAATGGTTCATCACCATCTTTCATTTTCAAGTACAAAATCTCTTCATCAGGAAAATCATATTGCACTGACTGGTAATCTTCAATTGGTTGGTGAGCCAAATGGTCAGCCAAGATACTACCTTTAATTGCTTTATGAGATCGGTATTCTATATCATACTATGATAACAACATCTGCCAACGGAAAATCCTCCCAGTTAAAGCAAGCTTCTCAAATATATATTTGATTGGATCCATTTTGGATATCAACCAAGTGGTATGATTCAACATATACCGACGCAAACGCTTGGCAGCCCAAGCCAATGCGCAACAAGTCTTCTCAAGCATTGAATACCGAGTCTCGCAATTAGTGAACTTCTTACTGAGGTAGTAAATTGCAAATTCTTTATTTCCAGTCTCATCTTGCTGACCAAGAACACAACCCATACTATCTTCTAGTATAGTCAAATACATGATTAATGGTCTTCCTTCAACAGGTGGAGACAAAATTGGAGGTTCAAGCAGATATTCCTTGATACTATCAAAAGCTTTCGGGAAGTCTTCAGTCCAATCACGAGATTGATATTTCCGAAGAATCTTGAATATACGTGCACATGTGGCAGTCATGTGGGAAATGAATCTGGAAATATAATTCAAGCGGCCGAGAAAACCTCTGACTTGCTTCTCATTTTTGGGCGCAAGCATCTCTTGTATTGCTTTGACCTTGGCAGGATCAACTTCAATACCCTTCTCGCTGACAATAAAGCCCAACAACTTACCAGAACAAACACCAAAAGTACACTTATTGGGATTCAGGCGGAATTTATACTTCCTCAAACGCTGGAATAACTTCAACAAATGCTCAACATGTTCCTCTTCATCAATTTATTTGGCAATCATGTCATCGACATAAACTTCAATCTCTTTATGCATCATATCATGAAAAAGAGTAGTCATTGCTCTCTGGTACGTTGCACTAGCAATCTTTAGACCTAAATGCATCACTCTGTAATAGAATGTTCCCCAGGGTGTAATGAATGTGGTCTTCTCCATATCTTCGGGTGCCATCTTGATCTAATTATATTCGGAAAATCCATCCATAAACGAAAAGACTTTGAATTTAGCAGTATTGTCTACCAACATATCAATGTGAGGAAGAGGGAAATCATCTTTCAGACTGGCTTTATTCAAATCTCTGTAATCAACACACATACAGACTTTTCCATCTTTCTTCGGCACTGGTACAATATTGGCCACCCATTGCGGGTACTCCGCAGTCACAAGGAAACCGACATCAATTTTCTTCTGAACTCCCTCTTTGATCTTCACAGCCATATCAGGATGCGTTCTTCTCAACTTCTGCTTGACTGGCGTGCACTCTAGATTCAATGACAATCTATGTTTCACAATCTAAGAATCCAATCTAGGCATGTCTTGATAGGACCAAGCAAACACATCTGAATACTCTCGGAGAAGATCAATCAACCCCTTCTTAGCATCTGGACACAGTCGAGACCCAATCTTGACTTCCTTCACATCATCCTCGGAACCCAAGTTGACTAGCTCAATCTGCTATTCAAACGGCTGAATAACCTTTTCATCTTGCTCAAGAAGACGAGACAATTCATCACTCACTTCTACATCACTTTCCTCCTCGGCCTCAAACACAGGGAATTCAAAATTTGGAGAAGGATAAGGATCATTGTATTCAATGGGGTTAGGAACCAAGCTGCATAATGATTTGATATTTTGATTTTAGAGAAGTGAATTTGTGACCAAATATTATGAAGATGGACAATTATATTGTTTATTTATGTTTTTTTGGTGATTACCATTTTTAGAATAAAGCAAAAAGTAAAAATAAACATCAAAGATGTGGATGAATAATATTAATTTTATTGATGATCAATTTAAAATTCCCAAACAATGTTCACTTCTCCCTTAGGCATAGGAGAAGGATTTTAAAATATAAAAGCAATTACTTAGATCGATGCAAAATAACAGGAATATCAACGGCAGTCCAATTGTTGCATGTCCTTCCATGCGTTACAAAGTTGGTGCAGTCTTCCTCTTTGTTATCCTCTAGCACAACAGCTAAGTGTTGTTCATTGCCATGATTGAACCCTCTGCTACGGAAGCTGAGTTTCATATCTTCAGATCTAACAGTTGATGAGCCTTTCTGGAACCCCAACCCAGTTCTGCCTTTGTTGTCGGAGACCTCTACCATGCGCCCCCACTGATCAACAAGACCTTATTCAACAATCTTTTGAGCATCTTTCAATGAGGACATAAGTGCCCTAACTCTCTTCTCAGCAGCAATAGATAAGGCTAGGAACGGAGTTCTAACCTCATCCTCAGCTTCCACATACGAGAAAGATGACAGATGGCTAACCAACAACGCCTTCTCTCCTCCCACAATCACTAGCTTGCCATTCTTGACAAATTTGAGCTTCTGGTGCAGAGTGGAGGTAACAGCCCCTGCCTCATGAATCCATGGCCTTCCCAATAAGAAATTATAGGCCGGGTGGATATCCATTACTTGAAAAGTAATCTGAAAATCACTCGGACCTATCTTGACTAGAAGGTCCACTTCACCAATTACCGTTTTGCGTGAGCCATCAAAGGCTTTGACAATTACCCCACTATATCTCATGGGAGCTCCTTGGTAAGATAACTTTGACAATGTTGTCTTCGGAAGCACATTGAGTGACGAACCGGTGTCAACAAGAACATTTGACAAAGCATATTCCTTACAGTTTATTGAAATATGCAAAGCCAGATTATGATTTCTTCCCTCCTTAGGGAGTTCTTCGTCACAGAAGATCAAATTATTGCATGCAGTGATGTTAGCCACAATATGATCAAACTGATCCACAGTAACATCATGCTCTACGTACACTTGCTCAAGAACTCTCTGCAGTGCTTCTCTGTACGCTTCAGAATTTAAAAGCAGAGACAACACTGAAATCTTCGAGGGAGTCTGGAGCAACTGCTCAACCATATTAAATTCACTCCTTTTGATCAGTCGGAGTACCTCATCATCATCATTGGCTTTCAAGTTGCTGGATTCACCAGACTTATCTTTTGAACAACCAACTGGATCTACATTAGGTATCTCCACCTTCTTACCAACCACTGTTTCCTCTGGGACGACCGGCCCAAACACTCGACCACTGCGGGTCACCTTCGTAACATCAACAATGCTCACCACTGAACTAGTCATAGGTAAAGGAACCTCTTGACCATTCTTCATCATTGTAGCATTATACTGGTACGATATAACCTTATCAGATGAATACGGGATTGGGCCCGCTAATCGTATTACCAACGGCGATACTGATCTTTGACTAACATTCTTGCTGCTGCTACTATCATACTGAATTACCAACCGCTCTTGGTGCTTGAAAACGGGCACTATGACATTGACGTCGTCATCTACATGACAAGATTGAAAAAATTTGGATCATGCCTTCATCCATCAGTCGCTAGATGTCCCTTTTCACCACAACACACCCTCTTAGGTTCACACTACACACAACACAACCATCATGGTCATGTTCACAGTCACTCACCATACAAATGTCCTTGTGTATCTGCACCAAGGATCCTCGGATGAAACGCACATCAAAAACTTTGTACTCACCAGGACAACCGTCCATCATATTCACTGAAGAGTTCCCATGAGCGGGCAAAGGGTTTGTTTTCACATTTGCGCGCGGTCCTCAAAGGACACCATACCACTCTTTATGAGCTTTTGAACCTCATATTTCAATGGATAACAATTTTCAATATCATGGTCGGGTGCTCCTTGGGGAAAAGCACAACGAAGCTCAGGTTTATACCACCAGGGAAGTGGTTATGGGATCTGCGGTGGATTCCTCGGTTGAATCAAGTTCTTGAGAACTAACGAGGGATATAACTCTGCATACGACATAGGAATTGGGTCAAAAGAGACCTTCTTCCTCTCAAAATTCTACTGATGCTGATTGTTGATATTGTTGTTGTTGTAGGTGTTTGTTCTTTGTTGTGGTTGTTGTTGTTGACGTTGATGTTGTGGTTGTTGTTGTTGACATTGATGTTGTGGTTGTTGTTGTTGACATTGATGTTGTGGTTGTTGTTGTTAACGTTGATGTTGTGGTTGTTGTTGAATTGGTGTTGCTTGCTGATTAGAAAATACCGGAATAACGGAAGATACTTGATGGTGATGATGTTGACGGGGTGGTAGATTTCTTCTGATCTGAGGCCTCCTCTGCCTCCACTACGCCAAAAACTGGAATAGACAGCGCACCTTAGAGGGCGCTTTATTACAAAAGCGCTCTCTAAAGTGAAGCGAAAAAATAAGGAGCAATAGACAGCGCACTTTAGAGGGCGCTTTTGTAATAAAGCGCCCTCTAAGGTGAAGCGAAAAAATAAGGAGGAGATAGAGGGACAACAATACATGGCGCTTTTTAGAAAGCGCCCTCTAAGGTTACCCTTAGAGGGCGCTTTTAATAAAGCGCTGTTATAAGTCCATGTGCATTTCCAACTTATAAAGCGCTTCTGGAAAGCCTTAGAGAGCGCTTCCATAAGCGCCCTCTTAGGCCCCCTTTAGAGGGCGCTTTTTTAATAAAGCGCCCTCTAAGGTGAAGCGAAAAAATAAGGAGGAGATACCTTAGAGGGCGCTTTTAATAAAGCGCTGTTATAAGTCCATGTGCATTTCCAGCTTATAAAGCGCTTCTGGAAAGCCTTAGAGAGCGCTTCCATAAGCGCCCTCTTAGGCCCCCTTTAGAGGGCGCTTTTTTTCCACAAGCGCCCTCTAAGGTCCCCTTTAGTAAACATTAAAATTATAACATACTGCGCGTTTTGTTATTTCACTCTCTGTTATTTTCGTTCTTTTTCACGTTAGGGTTCTAAGGCGTTTTCCTTCCACCTCTGTTAGATCTACATTATTACTGCGCGTTTCATCCTTCTACCAATCAAAGGTACACGATGCATACATTATTACTTTTACTATTGCTTTGTTTTAGCTTTGCCCAATTTCAGTTTTATGTTATTGTTTTACTATTGCTTTGTTTTAGCTGCGCGTTTACTATTGCTTTGTTTTAGCTTTGTTTTAGCGCATGCAATGGGACTACATTACCCAGTAGTTAGGGTTATACGACCTATGAACATCTGATTTTGTGTCAACACCAGTATCATTAGAAACCTAGGTCCGAATGTGTTTGAACTCTTCTGAAATTGTTTTTTATTTATTCTAATTAGTAATGGATAATACATGGATGTCTTCCAATCGATTGTCGAGAGAGTACGAGAATGGGGTATCAGAATTCGTTAAGTTTGCCGTTGCGCACGCCGAAGACCCCAGTAGAATGATATGTCCTTGCTTGGGTTGTTGTTATGGGAAACGGGTTGACGCAGTTCAGTTGACATCGCATCTAATGAGGCATGGAATTGATCGAAGTTATACATGTTGGAATTTGCATGGTGAGAAAAGTAACGAGAATGTTGAACCGGGTGATAGTACGACCTATGCCTCAAACTATAGTGGCGCAGATACATACGATTGTGATCGAGTTGAAGAGATTGCAGAAGCACTTGAAGGAGATCTTAAGGATTGTCCCGAAATGTTTGAGAGGTTGGTAAGTGATGCAGAGAAACCTTTGTATGATGGTTGCACTAAATTCACAAGATTGTCTGCGGTATTAAAGTTGTACAACTCAAAGGCGGGCAATGGATGGTCGGATAAAAGTTTCACAGAGTTATTAGCCCTTTTGAAAGATATGCTTCCTGAGGATAATGTTCTTCCCAATCGAACATATGAGACCAAAAAGATGTTGTGCTCTATTGGCATGAGCTATGATAAGATACATGCATGTCCAAACGATTGCGTTTTGTTTCGAAATGAGTATGCATCGTTAAATGAGTGTCCTAAATGCGGTGTCTCGCGATTTAAGAACAAGTTGTCTCCAGCAAAAGTCTTGTGGTATTTTCCTGTTATTCCGAGATTTAGACGCATGTTTCGTAGTGAAACCGATTCAAGACACTTGACCTGGCATGCAGATGAAAGAATTATAGATGGAAAGTATCGACATCCGGCAGATTCACCACAGTGGTTGAAAATTGATAATGATTATCCTGAATTTGGAGAAGAATCAAGAAACCTTCGCTTGGCATTATCTACTGATGGAATGAACCCACACGGTATCCAGAGTATCTCACACAGTACATGGCCTGTGATTATTATGATTTATAACCTACCTCCATGGCTATGTATGAAGCGTAAGTACATGATGTTGTCTATGTTGATTTCTGGACCTAAACAACCAGGGAATGACATAGACGTGTACTTGAAGCCCTTAATCGAAGATTTAAAGATTTTGTGGGAGACCGGTGTGGAGGTTTATGATGGATATAGGAAAGAAAGTTTCAACTTGAGGGCGATGTTGTTTGGCACAATTAATGATTTTCCAGCATACGGAAATCTATCAGGGTATAGCATAAAAGGTCAATGTGCGTGTCCTATTTGTGAAGATAAAATAGATTGGAAGCGCTTGGAGTTTGGTCAGAAGAATGTCTTTCTCGGTCATCGGAGATTCTTAAATTCAAATCATCACTACCGTGGATGGAGAAAGGCGTTCAATGGAGAGACAAAACAAGGCAGAGCTCCACCTATATTGACGGGTGATCAAATTTTTGAAAAGGTGAAAGATTTGGATACTCAGTTTGGCAAGCCTTTTGCCCACACACTTGTCAAAAGTGGGTGGAAGAAGAGGTCAGTTTTTTTTGAATTGCCGTATTGGAAGTCCTTGTATGTGAGACATTTTCTTGATGTTATGCATATTGAAAAAAATGTATTTGAAAGTGTTATTGGCACGTTACTCAATATACAAGGAAAGTCTAAGGATGGCCTTAAGGCAAGAAAGGACTTGATAGCGATGGGAATAAGAACTGAATTAGGACCCTTGAAGAAAGGAAAACGAACATATCTACCGCCTGCTGCTTATACTCTATCTAGAAAGGAGAAAAAAACATTGTGTAAGTTTCTAAGTGAAGTTAAAGTTCCAGAAGGGTACTCTTCAGATATTAGAAGACTTGTGTCTATGAAAGACCTCAAGTTAAAGAGTTTAAAGACCCATGATTGCCATGTTATAATGGAACATTTTCTCCCAATAGGTATACGTTCTATTCTTCCAGAAAAAGTAAGAAGCTCTATAACTAAGTTGTGTTCTTTCTTCAAGTCAATTTGCAGTAAGGTGATCAATCCTGCGATCTTACCAATGTTGCAAAAAGAAATCGTTATTACTTTGTGTGAGCTTGAAATGTTTTTTCCTCCATCATTTTTTGATATAATGGTACATCTAGTTGTTCATCTTGTGAAAGAGACACAATTGTGTGGACCAGCTTATATGAGATGGATGTACCCTGTTGAACGTTATATGAAAATATTAAAAGGGTACGTGAAGAACCGAAGTCGACCAGAAGGTTGTATGGTTGAAAGATACATTGTTGAAGAAGCGATTGAGTTTTGTACTGAATATTTGTCTAATGTTCAGTCAATCGGACTCCCCAAGTCTCAGCTTGTCGAAAAGAAAGAAGGAAAAAATCTAATTGGAAATAAAATCGTGGCAGTATCAAGGGTCGAACGGGATCAAGTGCATTTGTATGTTCTGCACAATGAGAATGAGGTTGAGCCGTATGTTGAAATTCACAAGGATGTTCTCTGAGGTTTAAATCCCAATAGAAATGAAAATTGGATAGTACGAGAGCACAATCGATGTTTTATACCTTGGTTTAAGGATCATATTTATTCAAAGTATTATTCAGATCCCGCTTCAATAACAGAAAGGTTGAGATGCTTAGCATATGGTCCAAGTTTCCATGTTTTTTCTTATAGCGCATACGCGATTAATGGATACACATTTTATACCAAAGAACAAGATGATAAAAGTACTATGCAGAATAGTGGTGTCACCGTGGTAGCTGAAGCAATGCACATATCAAGTGTGAAGGACTTAAACCCCAAATTTGCAAATCTGTCATATTTTGGTGTTATCGAGCGCATTTGGGTGTTTGATTATGAGAAGTTTCAGATTCCTATATTTGGTTGCAAGTGGGTTGAAAATAATAACGGCATTCGAATGGATAAGTCAGAATTTTTGCAAGTGGATCTTAATAGGGTGGGATACAAAGATGAGTCTTTTATTCTAGCCTCTCAAGCTAGACAAGTGTTCTATGTCAATGATCCGAAAAGTACGAAATGGTCTATAGTTCTTTTTTCCAACAAAGTAATTGATGAAAACACTGGAGATCAAGGTGATATTGATGTTGAGATTAAATCGTTTACCAGAAATGATCAAGATGAGAATATTATATCAAATGATTCATATATTAGAAATGATCATAATGAGGGTATTTGGATCAATCCAACCGTCCGTGTTGTAAAGAGACATGTAGAACATATTCCAACCAAGAAAAGAAAGAGAACTTAGTGAAAAAGGTACAGGTCAAATGATTTTAATTGTGCTCTTTATTACAGGTAAAATGACTTTTATGATTTTAATTGTTTTCTTTATTACAGGTAAAATGGCTATTATGAAGTCAATCATTCGTGCAAGGGGCAAGGGATACTCGAAAGTATCAATTGATATTTCTTTAGATGGAGATGTTCCATTGTCGTCAAGCCTCATTCGCGTAGATGATGATGCTGGATATTTGAAAGTATCCCTCTATGACAATGGAACATGTCCATCTAAACAAATATCAATTCTATCTTCAAAAGATAAGAGACAAAAAATATAAGGAGATTACGCAGCAAATCGAGTCAGTTGCATAAAAAAAAAGGTATAAACACAATTATATGATATTTATGCATAGAAAATGTTAATTCTTGATCTTATACATCACCTAACTAATTTTATGATATTTTAGGTTCATGCTATTGATATTGAACAAAAAGAGGTTGTTGCTAAGAAGACTGCTGCTAGCAAAAAAAACATACATCTCAGAGATGCTTTTGCTACTTAGTTTTATTTCTTTTTAAGTTATGAATTGGTTGTATATAGAATCTTTAGAAGTTAAACGATTATATATCAGTGGATTGTTGTATATAAGGCTTGTTGAATGCAATGTGTGAAAAAGGGCTTCAAATTATATAGTTTTGGGTGTACTGCTTCAATATACAGGTTGTCTAAAATAAATAAAAAAATATAGCGCTTTTTAAAAAAAAATATTTAAATAACCACCCACTTTAGAGGGCGCTTTTTAAAAAAAGCGCCCTCTAAAGTGGAAACATTTAAGGGTTTAGAGGGCGCTTTTACTGGAAAGCGCCCTCTAAACCCTTAAAAGTTTCCACTTTAGAGGGCGCTTTCCAGTAAAAGCGCCCTCTAAACCCTTAAATGTTTCCACTTTAGAGGGCGCTTTTTTTAAAAAGCGCCCTCTAAAGTGGCCCTTAAAGGGCTTAAAGAGCCACTTTAGACAGCGCTTTCACTAGGAAAAAAAGCGCTGTCTTTACCTATGCCAGCGCCAGATTAGAGGGCGCTTTAAAGCGCTGTTATAGGCCAAAAAAAGCGCCCTCTTTTCCCTTATTTGGCGTAGTGCTCCCACTGGAAATTGCGTTTGTCTCACTATCCTTCTTCTTGCTGAAACTACTTCCATACTTCTTACTCGTTGACGCCTCATTTCTTGACAAACGTCCTTCACGGACCCCCTCTTCAAGTCCCATCCCCATATTTACCATTTCGGTAAAATCACTGGGGGCACTGGTGATCATGCGTTCATAATAAAATGAACTCAGGGTTTTCAAGAAAAGCTTTGTCATCTCTTTCTCCTCCAAAGGAGGAGTGATCGGGGCAGCCAACTCCCTCCATCTCTGCTCGTACTCTTTGAGTGTCTCCTTGTCTTTCTGAGACATAGACCTTAACTGGTCTCTATGAAGAAGAATTTCCATCCAAGGCGCAGCGGAATTTAAAAATTTCTCCATTTAGTGATCCTTACGAATGGGCATGATCAGTGATAGAATCGTTACCTCTTGTGGCGATTCAAACCTTTGGTGCAGATCTCTTGTAACGATCAAAACCTTGGATACAAATCCACAGAGCGATCACGAACGTTGAACGATGACAACGTCTCTACTCAGTCCACACGAACGGGTTCCTTCAATCTCAGTGCTAGCTGGTACGAATGAAGGCTTTGAGTGAGAGAGAGAGGGAAACGAAATTCCAAGTCTTCACTTGAGTTGAGTCTGAGTGACAATGCTTCTACCCAAGGGTTCTATTTATAGAACCACTTGTGTGGGCTTCAAGCTAAAAGCCCACTTAAGTGTATTTTGGCCCATATCTCATAATATGCCAAAATTACTTAAGTATTTGGTACCTTACCATATTTCGTATTCTACTTAAGTACACCGTACCTTACGATGTTCCTTAGTTACTCTATCTCTCATCAATCCGTCCTTTGTGTGTGACCCTGTAGGTTTTCGCGATGTTGGCAATTATATTAAATCACGCATTTAACATAATAAACAGTGAGCGGTATCTAGCAACACATCACTGCTACCCAAGACACGAAAATGTCATGTGATCTGACAAAACCTCCTGTGATAATAATTATGTGTATAATTACCCCTTTGACCTTATGTCTATATTCAACACAAGGTATAGACCGTGTCATCCTTGTCCAGTTCAATATTGGGCCCATAGACATTTATCCTGTTACGCAGGATGGGCAAATTCCATCTAGGTCAGTCATGTCCCTCAGCATGCTTCATGGAGTACCCATCAACTGCCTTTATGGTTATCCAGTTACGGACAACGTTGGATCAGCAATAAAGCACTTGACTCTACATCTAGGATCCATAGTGGTTTCAGGTCGAAGAGTGGTATACACCATTATCACCATGAGAATAACTTATGACACTTTGCATAACTTTCTATATAGTATTCTCATAGCGGGTCAATCCGGTATAAATATTACTCTTAATATTCATACCTATGTTTAAGACTTGATAACTCTTTATCCATGATCCATGAGATGTGATCATCAGTCTACAAACATAATAGTCTTAATGCTTTAATGTTATCCCACTTCACAATAAAGCTCGACTACGGATACTTTAAGAATAGTGTCCTTATGTTTAATGTGATCTCATGATTAAGTCATACTTGATACATTATACGGACTAGCTATTCTAAGGACTCTATTAAACAACCATAATAAAGAAAAAGCCTTAAATAATTCGATACAAGTACCAAAAGTATTGGCCTCTAGGGCTTACACCAACACTCTATCTGGCGCCATGTCCACATTATACTTGTATTGCTTCACAAAAGCCTCTCCTAGGTCATTGAAAGTGCGGATGCTTGCACTGTCCAACCCCATATACCAATGGAGTGCAGCACCAGTTAGGCTATCCCGGAAGTAGTGAATCAACAATTGGTCATTATCTGTCTGAGTTGACATCTTGCGAGCATACATCATAAGATGACTGAGCAGACAAGAGTTCCCCTTATATTTTTCAAAGTCAGACACTTTGAATTTCACCGGGATCTTCACATTGGGTACCAAGCATAATTCGGCAGCACTCTTCCCAAACAAGTATTTACCTCTTAGCATCTTCAATTCCTTGCGCAACTCAAGAAATTGGTCTTTCATTTCGTCCATCTTCTCATAGACATCCGGACCCTCAGACGACTCGAAATGATAGATGGTATCCTCTACGTGAGGCAAAGTATGCACAACTGGAGGTGGCACGGACATGACCGGGCTAGATGCTGGCATGGAAGCAAAGGTAGGCGTAAAGCCTTCTGGCACAAAATTGGGCGGAATTGCCCACGGGAACCTGGCAGGAAGGTTTGGCGCGAAGTGGGCGGTGGCAGCATGCACGGTAGAGGTAATCACTTCTGAAGTAACATTCCTCGTGTGAGGAGTTACAGGCATTGGAGAAGCTTGGCTTTGAGCAGCAAGAACTAACTCCATCATGGCAGTCATCCGGGCGATTTCGTCCTTCAGCTCTCTGTTTTCTTGCTCTAGATGCTCCATAATTCTCAGATGATTGGCTCTGGTATTGTACCGGTGAGTCAGCTTGGCTAAAGCACAGAAGAAACACTAATCAGACACCTGGAAAAAACTTGCTTATGCAAATGATGCATGAAATGCAATGCTTGATTATTTTTATTTCCAAGGAACTTATATATCATTTGCAAATATATATATATATTTAAATGGCAATTGCAATAATTTGATATGACCAAAAATCTCTTTTTATTTATATAAATTGGAAGGATTACACTGAGTACAATTTCAGAAACTAAAAAATAAAAAGATACAAGAGAAAAGGAGACTAGTCATCCTAAGGATCCCTAACAACAATGTCGGAAGATCTGGCTGAAGGCGCGTACTTCCTTCAAATGCGACGAATCTCGGTCTCAAAAGAAGCCTTCATCTGGGTCTTCTCGAGGACAAGTTGGTCAACAATCTCCTTTCAAGCAACGGAAGGCTGAGGCATGCTAGAAGATGAAACCTCTGGCTCTCTCTGTCTCTTCGTCACTTGGTCTTCAAGTAGCTCAATCAGTGCATCTTTGTCCTTAGATTCCAACTACAACTCTTCATGCTTCTTGCTCAAAGCACGGAAACGCTCTTCCCACATATCCTTTTCTTGCTTCATCTTGACAAGCGCGTCTTCCAACTCCTCTACATATTGGTTAGAGAGAGTTAATGGCTCAACCACAACCATAGACATAGGTCTTTCGCAAGGATAAGGCATATTCAACTCCATAGCTCTCTTCTTCACCCAAAGAGTGTAAGCTTCTAGAGCTACACAATTGCACGAACCAAGCTCAGATCTTCCTTTCCTATGCACATTATGCCAAGCATGCACAATCTTTAGCTTCAAATGTTGGGGATCTTTACCCTCTTGATCGAAAAGACCTTCTAACAACATGTTAGTAGGCTTGTCTCTCAAGGGGAACCCAAGTTGACGTCGAGCCAAAGCAGGGTTGTAGTTAATTCCTCCTTGTGTACCAATGAGGGGCACATTAGAGAATTCACCATAACTATCGATAATCTTCAAACTGCTTAAAGACGGATCATACCAAACTATATCATCATTAGTGAGAGACATAAGTCTCTGAGACCACCTTAGACATTGTTTGTTCTCCGCAAAAGCAAGTGTCTGAGGAAAGTGCGAAATAAACCACTTGTACAGAAAAGGAATGCAACAGACAATCGTTCCACCACCTTTAGAATTCCTTAGATGTATAGAGAAATACATATCATCCAACAAAGTAGGCACATGATTTCCAATCAAGAAAAGTCTAATGGCATTAACATCAATAAAACCGTCAATGTTAGGGAACAAAGCTAATCCATAAATGAGCAACACAAAGATAGCTTCAAAAGCATCCACACTACCAGCTTGAGCAAAAGTAGTAGCTTCCTTGATGAGGAAATCAGATGGCAACACAAATAACCCTCTTTTCTTTACCCAATGAGCCTCTATCTCAGACTTCTTCAAGTGAAGAGCTTTGGCAATAATACTAGACCGTGGAATCTCCTCCAATCCACTAAAAGGCACTCTACTAGAAACAGGTATCCCCAAAAGATGAGAATACTCCTCCAAGGTAGGCACAAGCTGAAAATCTGGGAAAGTGAAACAATGGTAGAGAGGATCATAGAACTGCACCAATACACTCAAAAGTCCTTCATCTACATCAGCAGACATGATGGACAGAAGCTTCCCATGACGTTGTTTGAAGTCCAAGGGATCTAATACAAAATATGCTAGCTTCCTTAACTCTTTCAAGTCGAGAAATCTGAAACTGTACTTCTTAGTGTTCCTTCGTCCATAATCCATGGTCTGAAAATATTTGCAAATGATACCTTAGCTCCTTGAAAATTTCGTGTGATGAATGTTATGATGCGCATGAATGCATGAATGCAACACTCACAAATAAGGGATCACACACAAGGCAAACAAAGGTCAAGGGATGAATAAAGTCTTTGTCAAGATCAATCATCCATTTTGGTGGATTATGGTTTTCACCTTATCAACACCCAAGTTCCATTGATATTGACAAGACTTGATTGGATCAACCAAGAATCAAGGGTTTGTTGCAAGTCACGAGCATGGAGTCTGAGTAAGAACCATCCTAAAGGAGTGAACTAAGGATAAAAACCTGTAGATCATGTTCTAAAAAGTTCCCAGAGTCTCAATTCCATCTATCGGATATTACAGGTTAAGATGACTGACTCATCTACCCATAATATTCTCAAGAGAAACTCGTCTGAGTGTAGTATCGTGTAACAACTGTTATCAAGTCTACACTTGAACAGTTTCCACACTACATCCTAAATAGGCCAAGATGTGTTAAATGTTCTAAGGTCCCCAGCTTCTCAGACCCAAATAGAAATAGTAATGCCTAACCACAAATACTTGTGTGACATTCCCAAATCCAAAGGAGTCTCCACTGAACAGATGGATCTCAAGCCAACTTGTTAAGGACTACTCCATACAAGTCGAACATGACTATACCATCCTTCTATCTTAATTGCACTCAAGTTTGGGTTAGAACTTATCTCACCACTCAGAGATCACCAAGCGCAAAAAGCAGATTATATCACACATACAGATATACAAACATCACATATATACAAATATATTCACACAAAAAGTAGGCTAAACCCACTGGAGACTACTCCTCAGCAGAGTCACCACTTAATTTCTGTAGCGGGAAATTCATGATCATCAAGCTATTGACAAGCTAGAGATCAATTAATAAGAGTCGCCACCGCGCTTTTATAGTTTCCATGGGAAAAGGGAAAAAAGTATGAACAAAACCCAAATAGTAAGAAGTTTTCAAATAAAAACTAATAAAAATCAGAGATCACAAGTAAGGGGGTTGGTTACACAGAGGGAAGGTGTTAGCACCGAAAGTGTCCTAGGTACTCCTAGGGAGCCCTTTTTGTGTGCATATATATTTTGTACAAAGTGATGTTTACAAACAAATAGAATGGGGGGATGAGAAAAGAATTCATTAATTATATTTTTTGTGTTTGACAAGACCTTCGGACTTGTGCCTACGTACCAACATAAAAATGAGGGATCAAAACCTTATAGTTCGTGATATAAATTTCAAAATGCGTGCATTGCTTTTAACAAAATTTAAGTTTGAAAGGCACAAAGGCCTAAAATGGTTTGAATGAGTTAGTTCTTTTCGACTTTTTGAAAGTTTAAGTAAAATATAGTTAAGTTTATTCACAAGTTTGATTTAAGAAAATAAGTTTGAAAATGCAATGGCATAAGGCCAAAGTTTCTATCTTTTGCAAAAGTGGTCAAAGTTTTGGAACAAAAGTAGTTCACACAAAGAAAATTTTGAAAATGGAGGGAAAGATTTTGAAATTAAAGAAATGGGGAGTAGATGAAGAGACTACCCTATGCATAAAATTTAAAAGTTAAGAGTTGAAAAGATCTGACCAAATGGGTAGCAATCCAATAGACAAGAATGTCAATAGAAACCCATAATTCCCTTGGACTCTTAGAATCAAGCAACACACAAATGCACAATTATATAATCTTGAAGAGCAAAGGCATCTGTAGCGGTGTATTCGTCACTTTATAATTTATTGATTAAATCAAAAGCAAAGCATACAAAGATAGAGTCGCCACCGCACTTTTATTTATCCAAAGAAATGGCTAAAAAGCGAACAAAAGCCTAAGAAGTTTTACACATAGAAAACTAATGAAAAGATCAGAGATCTGGATAAGGGGTTAATTACGCAATGGGAAGGTGTTAGGCACCCAAAACGTCCTAGGTACTCCTAGGGAGCCCTTTTCACAACTTGTTGTATGAAATGTTATTTGTTTATGAAATATTTATTGTGCAAACATGATTGAAAGGATGAGAAAAGAATGTACAAGTTGTTATTTTTGTGTTTGAACGGATGAACCCGTTGCCTACGTACCTTTCCATGGAAGGTAAGGATCAAAACGCCGTAGTTCGGCTAAAAGATTTCCAAAAGTAGGTGAGTGGATTGATTTTAAACAAAATCCCTAAGGTCTTTCATTATCCACGGGAGAAAACTCAACCTATATCAACAACAAGTCCACCATGTGAGAATAGCTTCGACATACTAGAGGGGTTAACCCTGTTTTCAGTATGGAAGTCTTACGGTTTGATCACTAAGGACAAGAGGCGAGATTAACATCAACCACTAAGATAATTGAGAGTTAGGGTGAAGCATATGAAATGGAGATGAGGGGTGTGCCTCATAGCTCTTATCCCTGGTCAGGGAGAGCTTTGATCAATGGAAAGTGTGGGAGTTCAGAAAGTAGGAACTCTTCTCCACAAATGATTGACTCTATAAGATCTTGGGTTCTTATTCACAATGCATCAACACATGGTGTGAGCAAGGTGAATGACACACTGAGTAGCAGGCTATGGATTACACATCTATTTTATCTACCAATTGCCTCTTAAGAGGACTTTACCTGCTTGGCACAAAATTAAACAAGCACAAACATTGCCTCTTAAGGAGGGCTTCAGACAGGTGCCTGCCAAAGTAACATGACAGGTCTTCCAGACTACATGAAGATTAGGGATTATACCTAAGTGGTTAAGCAACCAAGAAAAGCAAAGTTCAAATGAACTTAAAGCAACTTAGGTACCTGTGGAAACAGCTAAACAAATCAGTACAATACTCAGACAAACAGACAACAGTCAATAAGCAACAGACAATCCCAATGTACAAAACGCGTAAGCCATAAGGCAAACTCAAATGAGTTAGCATCAACCTACAAGACACACAAATGTTAGTAATCAATTGCAAACATCAATATTCACATGATGAAGCATCATCAACTATGGAACTTGGATGCTTAAACCTGAAATCAAAGCTCACATGTAAGCAACAAACCACTAGGTCAAAGCCTAGGGTCAAAGATGAAGAAAAAATTCAAAATAGGAACTGAAATTCAACACATTGCAACTTCAAACACATATTGACATATCCTAAAAAGGCTCACATCAAAATCATTAAGCAAAAGCATTTCATGATCAAAAGAAGTCCAAGACAATTTCAAAGCTCATATGTGATCATCATGAATGAAAAATTCAAATCAAAACAGAAATGATTCAAATAAATCTGGAAAAATTCATGAGTAATCAAGACATCTAACATGATCAACATACAAAAAATCAGAAGCATCAAAGATCATTTGGCATGGAAATTAAATTGCATAAGTTGGACAATCAAAGGTGTGACACAAATTGTCACACCATGCAAACACAAGCATAAAACATAAATGGTAAATGGGAAAAATGTCAAACCAAAACCAAAATGTCCATCAATGTGTCTAGAATCAACATGCAAAATTTCAAGTTCATTGTATTAAAAACAAGCATTTCACAATGAGATAAGCAAGGCAAGGTCACAAGTGGATACATGATCACATAACCTAGCACCAAATAAAATCCAGCCATGCACAACTTTGGAAATCATCATCATTAAAAAATAGACATCTCAAGGATCACTATGCAAAAAACCAGGTATTGTTTGGATCAATTTTCAAATTGTTATGCATTTTACAAGTTGGATAAAATAAAAAAACAAGTGAAGCACATAGCATGAAATAAGGAGGGAAAATGAATAAAATGCATGAACATTTGAATAAAAAGCACCAGCCAAGGATCGAACTCGGTGGATTTTTGAATGAAGCGCGCCAGGCCAAATGAAACGCACCGTTTCATTAATACAGGTGGCTAGTCAGCGCTGATGTAGTCTTGGTCAAACAATGTGGACCAATGGATACGCAAGCAAGGCAAACGCGTGGACCAGTCACAAGGAAACCCTAAGCCAGCATGGACAAAACCAGGAAACTGTTGCTAATTGCATGAAACCGTTGCCAATGCATGAACTTCATCTTCTTCATGAGGAAGAAGATGAACAGTAGCAATCTTCATGCGTTTTTCCAGAAAATTTTCCAGAACACCACAAATCATATATCATTTTAAAGCATTTTTCATGGAGATTATGGATCAAACAAGAGCTAAGCCTAATTCCACATATCAAGAGAGAATTGAACAAGAGAAAATTCATACATAAAACTTGAATCAACCATAACTCAGTCAATAGCGCATCAAATCACATGATTCTTTCACCAAAATTACTAGGAGAACAAGATCTACAATAATATATACATGGATTTCAAAATTAAAAGCAGAACCTTTGAATTCACACGATCCGCAACTTGTATTGGTCCAAATCTACTCTACAATACTTGAAATGAAGTTTGATGAAGCAATTGAAGCTTGAAAGGTGCTGGATCTAGCTCAAAACAGAAACTCCATTTTCAACTTCATGAACTTCCACTACTTGATTCTTGCACGAATTCACCAATTCAACACTTGATCTGCACAGAATCAAAGCTAGGCAACAAGTATATGAAGTAAAATTGCAAGGTTCTTTGGAAAAAATTTGAATTATGAATGAGAGAAAAATTTGGAGGGAGAGAGAATTTGGATCTTGAAATGTGAAAAAATGATTAACCTCCTCCAATTCTGTTAGGATTAGAGTATATATATGCCTTCTTAATCAACTTGCTAATCCATAATTAATTTGGTTAAGTGAAATAAGGTGTTTTGCAAAATTTCCAAAATGCATGGTGCATGGGCTAATTGCACGTGAACAGTACCCTTTGCCTCATCATTCTCACTTAAAATCCTCTTTTAAACCCAATGGCAATGGTAAGAAGTCCATACAATGCATCATTTTTGAATTTTGCAATTTCCCTCCAAAAAAGACATGGAATAGCAAGTGATCATGTGATGAGATTTTATGTAATATGGTGCATGATTTGGAAATTAGAGGTCAAGAGGAGAATATTGCAAAAAGAACCACTAATTTTGGAGCTTTGAATCAAAAGATATGGCCATTTGAAGTCCCATGCATACTTGGCAATGATTTGATCATATCTCCTCAACCACACATCATAAATCCATGATCTTGGACATTTTGGAAATGGGAGAGAAATATCTACAACTTTCATATTCAATAAAATTTCATTTGAATCTTTTTTGATGATGTAAGATTGAGTTGAAGTTGGTCCAAAACCCTTCCATTTTTGGAAATCTCAAATTATGGGTCACTTTCTATTTTGGGAAATTTTTTACTGGACCTCAAATTCTTCAATGTGAGTGTTTGAAATGTCAAATGAGACTTGTTTGAACATGAATGAAGTATTTCCAATCACTTCCCACCTCCAAATCCACAGTTGACTTTGCAGTTGACTTTCTAGGTCTTCAGATGATCTGAAAATGTTCTGATGAGATTCAAGCCTCTACCACTTGGGATTTTGCTTCTAAATGTCATCATAGCTCATATGAACTCTTGTGAATGATTGTGGGGTTCAAATATCAAGAATAACCACCATCTATTGCTCAATGAATGCCTTTAATTGCCTTGACCTGTTATTGCTTCATTTGCATGACAAAGGTTAGATGACATATTTTTGTACTTTTGGTTAGTGATTAAAAGAAAAGCAATGACATATAAATGCAAGGAATGCTTGGTGATCAAGAATCACTCTCAAAAAGATAACCCACCCACAGGGAAGGAAGCAAGGTGTCCAATGATCCTTGAGGCAATGCAATGATATGATATGATGCCATGAGGGATCTTAGGGACAAAATTGGGGTCTTACAGATGCCCCTATTTAAGGTCATTCTAGCCGGAGAAGTGAAGGTTAAAGTCTTCATCTCGACGCGGTAGAATGGGCTTAAATAACAATAATGAGACGAATTTTTGGTCCTTGAGAGACCTCATGATGCAAATGTATGAATGCAAAACAAACTATGTCTGTGGGGAATATGAGTCCATAAAGAAGAAAAGAAAAATCAGGAGAAAAGACCATCCATAGGAATAATACACTTCCTAGGAAACAGAGACTCTGACGGGACTCTCATGGGGATAAGAAAAAAAATGCGTGAGCAGGACACGACTCTGAATTAGGGGAAACTGACGCTGCGTGAGCAGAACACGACTGGACTGGAGACCTTACTGGGGAGTAAAGGACTCAAACTGGGGAGGAAAGAGTTCCAAAGGAAGACACATCCATTGGAAAGACTCAAGCTGACTCAAACCATCCACAAAGGACACCTCAGATGAAAATCCGGTCTCAGAATGGGGAAAAGAGCTGACAAGATAACTCTGCCTGTACAGCAAAAAACGAATTATAACCACAACTCCGCTGGAGAAGTCTAACAAAGACTTTCCAAGGGAAGCCAAAGGATGAGATGTTACCGGTTAGTGAGTAACATGCTCGGGAAGAATGAATATCTAAGACCTGTGTACGGGTGAGAGATATCAATCGACCAAATCATCTGAGGAAAACCTAAAGAAGATATACTTCAACTCAGGGAAATCTGACTCCACAGGGGACCGAGGTCATAATAGGGAGCAGACAGGAAGGAACACCAAGGATACCGGGTTGTAGGTATATAACAGGTGACCGACAAGGCGTGAATTGGTGTGTGTTCCAAAACACTCATCATCCTGAAGAAAGCTAGAAAGGAAGACTTGTTTATATGATGGATATTCGATTATATAAAGAATGCGAATCTTACTCAGTTGGGGAAATAAACAAAGGATTCAACCAAAGAGTGCATGAGATATATTATCTATAGCCGTCAAAACGTAGATGATATACTCGCATGGAAGATTATCCGTAACCGGGTTGTAGGTTGTTAAAGGATAAAATCAACCGAAATCGTGAATTAGTTTGTGTTCCAAAACATTCATCATCCTGAAGAAAGCTAGAAAATCAGACTTGTTTATAGGATGGACATTCGATTCTGTAAAGAATACGAATCTTATTCTGCTGGAGAAAACAATCAAAAGATTGACCCAAGAGTGCATGAGATATATTATCTATAGCCGTCAAAACGTAGATAATAACCTCGCATGGAAGATTATCCATAACCGGGTTGTAGGTTGTTAAAGGATAAATCAACCGAAAAGAGAAACAATCGTTACCAACAACAACAGGGTAGACGAAAGATGACTCACTGAGGATAAATTGCAAGCATCCGATAATTATCCAGGAGGAAGGGTGGATATTCGGTTCCGCAAAGGGACAACGAATCTTACTCGACTGGGGAAACACGAAAGACTTTGACCGAAGAGTGCATGAGATATATTATCTATAGCCGTCAAAACGTAGATAATAACCTCGCATGGAAGATTATCCATAACCAGGTTGTAGGTTGTTAAAGGATAAACCATCCGAAAAGAAAGGCATCGGGATACCAAACTAGGTATATAATGATGACCGATCAAAGGGAGCAACAAACATTACCAACAAAAAGGTAAATGAAAGAAGACTCGTTGGGAATACATTGATAAAAATCAATGATCCAAGGAACACAATCACTGGCAAACGGTGAAAGGACCCGCTGAGGATAAAATTGCTAGCAATACAGCCATTATCCACAAGAAGGAAGGAATAAACCTGTTGGGGATTAAAATTGCTTACTCAGAGCAATTATCCAAAAGGAGAGGGAATATCAACATCAAATCCTGTATGAAGATAACCACAAAGAGGGGATTACATCTACCAAATATTGGGTAGAAAACCACAGAAGAGTAATTGTCATCGGTTGGGATGAATAACAAAGTTAACTCTGCTAGGGGAGAAAATAGGGTTTATAACTACCGGTTAGTAGGTAATAAACCACACAGATAGGACTTACGACTGCCGGTTAGTAGGCAGAAAGCCAAGAGTTCCACTGAGGATAAGATGAATGAGCGCCGGTTAGTAAGCAACTATTCATTTATACCACAGGGAAGCACGAGAGACAGTTGAAAAAGGGGGCCAATTTAGGATCAAACCAAAAAGGCAAACTGAATCAAGACTCATCCTAATGAGGATAGAACTCAAAAGGGAAAACCCGTCCCATTATGTGTGTTGGGAGGAAACGGAAACAACCGTTATCCACGAGGATGTATCGCAGTGGGGAAATGGCAGGAAAGGATAGACACTTTCTGCTTAAGGGCTGACTCTATATTGAGAGATTAGACACCCGACATCTGCTTGGGAAGATCTACTGGGGAGATCTATATCACCATTAGCAGGAGATAACAAACAAAAGATATATGGCAAAAATGCAACATGAATATCTATATGTTTATGATTATGCATGAATATGCGTAATTTATGTTTGATGAATGCTGACAAAACAGAAATTTCTAACACAAACAGGCCTAGGGAACAAACGCCCGTTACTACACTTCCAGAGGAAAATATAAGAAATCCAACTGGAAAGCCAATCTGCTGGAGATCTGAATGCTAAAAAGCAAAGATCTGGTGTGAAAAATCAGAGATATCAAAGGAATCACCAAATCTCTGAGCGATGGATCATCAATCAACCCAACTGGGGAACAGAAGTTCAAGGCAGGCAGAAACGGCCGCGAAAGCAACTCTGTTGGGGATGTAGAGAAATCATGAGACTTCTGCAAGAGATCATCATTCTCATCTGAGAAAAAGGAGCTCACTGCACAGGCGAAAACTGCCACGAAAGCAACTCCAAACAACTCCACTGGAGGGAAAAGCCACTGAGGGAGAACAGATCACACAAGTAGATTCTGCCACACAAGCCACTCTACTAGGGATCAGAGGTGTCAGGAAATCACCAAATCTCTGCGAGGGAGGAATCATAACAGATACAATCCGCCACCAATCTACTGGGGGTTTATCTGAGGCAGAGAAGGAGAGCTGGGGATCAACCACCAAAAACTGAACCTTCCAAAAGGAACCACAATTGCTGAGGAGGAGCGAATCACTGCTCTGCTGAAGGGAAAAAGAGGTATAAACCTCAACAAGCACCCTGATGGGGAGATATCATAGATGAAATATCATATCAACAACTCCGCTGGCGACTTTACCGGGGAAAAAGACAAAGTAACGGAGTATCAACCCACCAACTACTGAATCTTCCAAAAGGAAAGCAACCGTGCTGGGGGGAGAATGCTGCAAGAGAGAAAAACTGAAGTTTCCAACAAGCACTCTGTTCTGGGAACACAAACAAACTCGACAGAAGCTCTGCTTGGGGAGAAACCCCAACAACAATCTGGAGAAAGGGGATACAAACATGCCAGGAATATGAACAAATGTCTTACCCTGTTGGAAATCCTACCACCCTTGGGAGAGCACTGGGAAATTCTTAAGTATCCTTTTATCATTGTGAATGTTCACTTTGTTTAAAACAACAATTTGAAAAATTCATTTGTTTAAACAATGACATTTTATCAATTAAAACATGCAAAATATTTGTTGAATTGAAACAAATAAGAGTGCAAATAATTGGATAAAAGCTCAAATTGATTTGATGGAATGGTAGCCTGCAAATGGCAAGACTCCATAGATCTATACAAGTTTGAGATCAGTGATATATATTGGAAGATGGCTACATTGAACATAATGACCATTTCTCTACCAATTTGAATCCGATGTATTCGAAGCTTCAGTTGACGATGACTGAGCGAGAATCTCTGACGAAAAGACAGTTGTGAAACAGAAAGTCTTGTCAGGATGCAATTACTTGCCAAATCCCTAATTTTTGCCTAGATTGCCCCAGGGTGAGGTACTCAATCTAGCGGGATGCAAATTCATTTTTTTCCAATGTCTCTAACTTTTTCCAGGATCGCCCTTTCGGGTTTTCCACCGAGACGCTCATTTTTGCCTAAGCCGCCCTTTCGGGTTTTCAACTTAGCGAGCTATTATGTTGTTTTTTCTTTTTTTTATATACTTTTTTTTAGGCAAAGTATTTCTTGACTGCATCTGAATTCACAGGACGAGTGAAATCCTCTCCATCCATTGTTGTGAGCATCAGAGCACCGCCTGAAAAGGCTCTCTTAACAACATATGGACCCTCGTAGTTTGGAGTCCACTTGCCCTTGGAATCGGGCGCGAAAGACAAAACTTTCTTGAGCACGAGGTCACCTTCTCGGAACACACGAGGCTTGACCTTCTTATCGAATGCTTTCTTCATTCTCTGTTGATATAACTGACCATGGCACATGGCAGTCAATCGCTTCTCTTCAATCAAATTCAGTTGGTCATAACGACTCTGAATCCATTCAGCATCAGTCAACTTGGCTTCCATCAAGACTCTCATTGACGGGATCTCCACCTCTACTGGGAGAACAACCTCCATGCCGTAAACAAGAGAGAAAGGGGTTGCCCCTGTTAAAGTGCGGACAGATGTACGATATCCATGCAAAGAAAATGGCAGTATCTCATGCCAATCTTTATACGTAACAACCATCTTCTGGATAATCTTCTTGATATTCTTGTTAGCCGCTTCAACAGCCCCATTCATCTTGGGCCTGTAAGGAGAGGAATTATGGTGTGCAATCTTGAACTCAGCGCACAACTCTTCCATCATCTTATTATTCAGATTAGATTCATTATCGGTAATGATCTTATCTGGCACACCATAACGGCAAATAAGTTGATTCTTGATAAACTTCACGACCACCTGTCTGGTCACATTCGCATATGATGCGGCTTCAACCCATTTGGTGAAGTAATCAATTGCTACGAGAATAAACCGGTGTCCGTTGGACGCTTTTGGTTCAATCATGCCAATCATGTCAATTCCCCACATGGAGAAAGGCCATGGTGATGAAATCACATTCAGAAGTGTCGAAGGGATATGAATCTTGTCCGCGCAAATCTGAAATTTGTGGCATCTCTTCACATATTTGCAGCAGTCAAACTCCATTGTCAGCCAATAGTAGCATGCTCTCATCATCTTTCTGGCCATGGCATGTCCATTGGAATGTGTACCAAATGAACCCTCATGGACCTCAGTCATCAACAGGTCTGCTTCGTGTCTATCCACGCATCTGAGCAAAACCATGTCATAATTTCTCTTGTAAAGCACTTCGCCATTGAGGTAGAAACTGCCTGACAACCTTCTCAAAGTTTTCCTATCTTTCACAGATGCCCCAGGCGGGTAAATCTGGCTCTGAAGGAAATTCTTGATATCAAAATACCAAGGCTTATCATTTTTGACTTCTTCAACTGCAAATACGTGAGCTGGTCTATCCAAGCACATCACGGTGATATTTGGAACTTCATTCCAATACTTGACTACAATCATCGAAGCAAGCGCAGCAAGCGCATCTGCCATCCGATTATCCTCTCGAGGAATATGATGAAAGTCAACTTCAGTAAAGAACGTTGAAATCCTCCTCGCATAATCTCTATACGGGATGAGACCCGGCTGATTCGTCTCCCATTCACGCTTGATCTGATTGACAACCAAGGCCGAATCACCATACACATCAAGATGCTTGATCCTCAGATCAATGCATTCTTCCAATCCCATAATGCAGGCTTCGTACTCAGCCATATTATTCGTGCATTTGAAAGTTAGCCTTGCTGTAAAAGGAATATGTGCGCCCTGAGGAGTAATGATTACTGCCCCAATTCCATTTGCATACTGATTTACAGCGCCATCAAACACCATCGTCCATCTAGAACCAGGTTCCGGACCTTCATCAAGTGTAGGCTCATCACAGTCTTTCATTTTCAAATACAGAACCTCCTCATCTGGGAAGTCGTACTGAACAGACTGATGATCTTCAATCGGTTGGTGTGCTAAATGGTCAGCCAAGATACTACCTTTAATATATTTCTAAGCTCGATACTCGATATCATACTCAGACAACAACATCTGCCAATGGGCAATCCTCCCAGTTAAAGCAGGCTTCTCGAAAATATACTTGATTGGATCCATTCGGGATATCAACCAAGTTGTATGATTTATCATGTACTGCGTAGACGCTTAGCAGCCCAAGCCAAAGCACAACACGTCTTCTCAAGCATAGAGTATCGAGACTCACAATCAGTAAACTTCTTACTGAGGTAGTAGATAGCAGATTCTTTCTTTCCCGATTCGTCTTGCTGACCGAGGACACAACCCACCGAGTCTTCAAGAACAGTTAGATACATGACCAGAGGTCTTCCTTCTACAGGCGGAGACAAGATCGGAGGTTTGGACAGATACTCTTTGATACTGTCGAAAGCTTTCTGGCAATCCTCGGTCCAATCAAGAGACTGATCTTTCCGGAGGAGCGTGAATATCGCGCATATGTGGCAGTCATGTGGGATATAAATCTAGAAATATAATTCAAGCGGCCAAGAAAACCTCGGACTTGCTTCTCAGTTTTGGGCGCAGGCATCTCTTGTATTGCTTTGACCTTTGCAGGATCAACTTCAATACCTCTCTCGTTGACAACAAAACCCAACAACTTGCCAGAACGGACTCCAAATATACATTTGTTCGGATTCAGACGAAGCTTGTACTTCCTCAGACGCTGAAAAAGCTTCAACAAATGTTCAACATGTTCAACTTCCGTTCTAGACTTAGCAATCATGTCATCGACATAGACCTCTATCTCCTTGTGCATCATATCATGAAACAAGGTAGTCATAGCACGTTGATACGTGGCTCCGGCGTTCTTCAAACCGAAGGGCATCACTCGATAACAGAATGTTCCCCAAGGTGTGATGAATGTTGTCTTCTCCATATCCTCGGGTGCCATCTTGATTTGATTATATCCGGAAAATCCATCCATAAAGGAGAAGACTTTGAATTTAGCTGTATTGTCTACCAACATATCAATGTGTGGTAGAGGGAAATCATCTTTCGGACTAGCTTTATTCAAATCTCGGTAGTCCACACACATTCGGACTTTTCCGTCTTTCTTAGGCACAGGCACAATATTGGCCACCCATAGAGGATATGTAGAAGTCACCAGAAACCCCGCGTCAATTTGCTTTTGAACTTCCTCTTTGATCTTCACTGCCATATCTGGATGAGTTCTTCTGAGCTTCTGCTTCACTGGCACGCACTCAGGCTTCAAAGGCAGGAAATGTTGCACAATATCTGTATCTAGACCTGGCATGTCTTCATACGACCAAGCGAAGATATCAGAATATTCTCGTAGCAAACTAATCAACCCCTTCTTGACAGACTCTTCAAGGAGTGCCCCAATCTTCACCATACGAACACAATCTTCAGACCCCAAGTTGACTGTTTCCAGATTCTCGAGATGCGGCTGAATGATCTTCTTCTCGTGCTCAAGGAAACGGGAAATCTCATCAGGAATCCCTTCAACATCATTTTCCTCTGCTTCAAATACAGGGAATTCAAAATTGGGAGATGGCGTTGGATCATTATGTTCAATGGGTTTTAGAATCAACCTGCATAATGATTTTGGATAATAAAAAGCTTTAGAATTTAAACAAGCAAATCATTATGCAGATGAAAAGATTGCTTTTATTCTTGTTTTTAGGGTTTTTTGTGATCACCGAATTCATGCAAAAGCAAAAAGTGAAAACAAATGGAAAAACAAATGTTTAACAATGCATTAATTAAATGAAAATATCATTGTATATATGATGCCAACAATGTCATCACTTCTCCTTTTGGCATGGGAGAAGGGTTTTTGAACAAAGTGAACATATTACGCTGACTTATGGATGACCGTAGGAACATCCACAGCGACCCAATTGTGGCAGACACCACCAGGAATAACAAAGTTGCTCAAATCCTCTGCATCCTCTTCCAGAATAGCAGCAATTTCTTCAGTCTGATCGGCGTGGATAAAACCTCCACTCTTGAACAGCCCTTGCTCGTTGAATGCCCCAGAAGAATAGCCAATGCCAGCCCGGGATTTGTTGTCTTCAAGCTCAATCATCTTTCCTAACCCAGCAACTGCACCACATTCAATGGCCAGTTTCGCATCTCGATAGGAAGCAAATGAAGGAGAATTCTTCTCCATCGACTCAGCAATAGACAAAGCTTGGAAAGGCGTTCCAACTTCATCCTCAACATCAATATATGAGAAAGAAGACAAGTGGCTAACCAGGAGAGCCTTTTCTCCCCCTACCACAACTAGTTTCTTATTCTTAACGAATTTCAGCTTCTGGTGTAGGGTGGATGTCACGGCGCCAGCCTCGTGAATCCATGGTCTACCAAGGAGACAACTTTAAGATGGGTGGATATCCATAACCTGAAAGGTGATCTGGAAATCACTTGGTCCAATCTTGATTGGGAGATCAACTTCCCCAATCACGATCTTGCGCGACCCATCGAAAGCTTTCACAACAACACCACTCTGCCTCATGGGAGGCCCCTGATATGACAATCTTGAAAGACTGGTCTTCGGCAATACATTTAGAGATGACCCAGTGTCCACCAGTACGTTGGACATGGCGTCGTTCTTGCAGTTCATAGAAATATGTAAAGCCATGTTGTGGTCTCTTCCCTTCTTAGGGAGATCAGCGTCACAGAAACTCAAAGTGTTGCAAGCAGTAATATTTGCAACAATGCTGTCAAACTGTTCTATCGTGACATCATGATCAACATAAGCCAGATCCAACACTTTCTGCAGAGCCTCCCTATGAGGTTTTGAATTCAGAAGCAAAGATAGTACGGAGATCTTGCACGGTGTTTGTAGAAGCTGATCTACAACGTTGTACTCACTCCGCTTGATGAGCCTCAACATCTCATCACACTCTTCATTCAATATGCCACTAGGGCCAACAGAAAAAGTAGGAGTCTTTTGTATAGAGGAGGGTTTGGCAACAGGTGCCGGATTCGGAACATTCACTGCAGTCCCAACCGGATGCTCAGCGGAATCAGAAACAACATGAGTCTTCGGGGGTGCAGAAAACACATGACTACTACGGGTCAACCCGCTCACATCAGCAATGTTTACCACAGAGGTTGAAGGCAACGATACTTCTTTCCCCTCTTCAACAGCAACAACACTGTAACGAAAGGGAATCGCTTTCTCAGAAGAATAAGGCACAGGGCCTGCGGGCTTGATGACCAGAGAAGGAGAAACCTTCTGTTTGCTACCATCATATCGGATGACAACAGGCTCTGGGATTTTGAACACCGGAGAAATCACATTCACCTCAGGTTCGTCTTCATCAACGTTTTTATTTTGAAGAATCTCAATAGTCCCATCGTCTAGCAACTCTTGAAGATCCTTTCGCACTTGGCGGCAACCCAATCTGTTGACAGAGCAGATACGACATTCGTCATGGTCGTGCTCTAGATGACTATAATCACACAACAACCGATGCAACTCGACCAATGACTGTCGAATATGGCTTACATATTTGACCTTGTATTTTCCAGGGCAACCCTGGACCATGTTAACTGACTTCCCATGCTCGGGCAATGGGTTCTTCTTAACATTGGGGCCTGAGTCCTCAAAGCTCAGAATGCCGCATCTCATAAGGTCCTGAACCTTAGTCTTCAACTGAAAGCAGCTCTCTACATCGTGGCCCGGAGCCCCAGAATGATAGACACAGTGTTGATCAGGCTTATACCACCACTGAGGGTTAGCCGGTATAGCCGGAGGAACCCTAGGAGTAATCAGTTTCTGCTTTATTAAAGAGGGATACAGCTCTGCATACGATACAGGAATCGGATCGAAAGTGATCTTCTTCCTCTCATAATTCTGACCAGCTGGATTACTACTGTGAGGCTGGTAGGCCTGCTGCTGAGGGCGATGCTGTTGTTGATGATAAGGTTGAGGAGATTGTTGTTGATTATGTTGCTGATGATGATATTGCTGATGTTGCTGATGCTGATAATTATCCCAGAAGACAGGTGCTACACTAGCCACCTGGTGCTGATGACGCACAGGCTTCCTCTTATCATAGGGTCTTCTGGGTTTAACATGGGATTGCACAACATGTGCCTCCCCATCTTTCTTCTTAAACGCCCCATATCGTTTAGAAGAGCCTTCATCTTTGGATAACCTCCCTTCCAGGACTCCTTCCTCCAATCGCATCCCCATGTTCACCATTTCAGTGAAATCAGAGGGAGCACTTGCAATCATCCGCTCATAATAAAATAAACTAAGAGTCTTCAGAAAGATCTTAGTCATTTCTTTCTCTTCCAGCAGAGGAGTAATCTGAGCTGCCAGCTCTCGCCACCTCTGAGCGTACTCTTTGAATGTCTCTTTGTCCTTCTGGGACATAGCTCTGAGTTGATCACGGTCAGGAGCCATATCCACATTATACTTGTACTGCTTGACGAAGGCTTCGCCAAGATCGTTGAAGGAACGGATGTTAGCACTGTCAAGGCTCATATACCACCGAAGAGCTGCACCGGACAAACTATCTTGGGAGTAATGAATCAGCAGTTGATCATTATCCGTTTGAGTAGACATTTTCCTGGCATACATAACCAGGTGACTGAGCGGGCAGGAGTTCCCCTTATACTTATCAAAGTCTGGGACTTTGAAATTGACGGGTATCTTAACACCGGGAACCAAACACAGTTCAGCTGCAGATTTGCCGAACAAATCTTTCCCTCGAAGGGTCTTCAATTCCTTGCGGAGCTCAAGAAATTGGTCATTCATCGCATCCATCTTTTCATTAACATCTGGGCCCTCAGACAGCTCAGAATGATAGATGGTGTCGTCTACCCTGGGAATGGTATGCACGACAGGAGGAGGCATCGCAAGGACTGGGCTAGATGCCGGCATAGAAGCAAAGGTTGGTGCAGCAAGATCGGGCATAAAACCAGGAGGCATACCCCAAGGAAACCCGGGAGGCATGGCAGTTGGCACAAAGTGGGCACTGGCAGCTGGCATTGTTGACGAAGCAACCTCAGAAATAACAGTCCCCTGGGGAGGAGTTGCAGGAGTCGGAGACGGTTGATTCTGAGCAGCCAAGAATTGCTCCATCAGAGCGCTCAGTCTGGCGACCTCTTCCTTCAGCTCACGGTTCTCTTGTTCGAGTTGATCCATCACTCTTGCAGAATTAGCTCGGGTGTAGTACGATGAGTCAACTTGTCTTAAAAATAAATGAAGAGCACAGAGTTAGGCCACAGACAAGAAGACCGGAACAACACCTGCTTATGCAAGATGATGCATGCAATGCTTGTGCATATGCTCTGTTTTTATTTCAAGGAACTTTTAGGGTTCTATTTGCAATTTTGAAATTTAAAACATTTAATCGCATATGGAAAACATCTCATCAAATATATATTCGAGACAAAGAAGTACAGCATTGTCAATCATATTACAAGGGAAAAGGAAAATAAACATCCTATGGGTCCCTAGAAGCTCGAGATGCCTGAAGACGAGATGCACAAAGCCTCTTGATCTCTCTCTCGTATGCTGCTTCCATATCCGCCTTCTCCTTAGCAAGTCAATCATACTTCCTCTTCCAGAATTTGGAAGACTGAGGAAGCAGAGAAGTCCAGGCATCATTCGGATCATCTATCACCTGATGCTCGAGAAATTCGATCAGAGCGTCCTTCTCCTTAAGCTGTTGAAGCAACTCTTCTCTTTCACGGATCCAGGCACGTGAAAGGTCTTCTTCTCTCAACTCCTCTACGCCTTGGCTAGGGAGGGTTGAAGGCCCAGCCACAACCAAAGGTGTAGGTCTCGGATAATCATAAGGCATGAGATACTCTGATGCTCTCTGCCTGACCCAAGTCGTGTACGGCTCCAAAGCAATGCAGTTCTTCGGACCCAATTCACTTCTACCCTTCTTGTGAATCTTGCGCCAAGCGCTGACTATCCTGGCTTTCAGGCCTTGGGGATCTTTACCCTTCTGAAAGAACACACCTTCTAACAGAATGTTATGAGGTTTATCCTTTAGGGGGAACCCAAGCTGACGACGTGCTAAGATAGGGTTGTAGCTGATCCCACCACATGTAACAAGAAGAGGCACATTAGGGAATTCACCACAATAATCAATGATATGAACTGTATCATACACGCGATCATACCAAGAGATATCGTCATTAGTGAGAGACATAAGTCTCGTAAACCACCGTAGACATCCATTGTTCTCCTTGAAAGCGACCGTCTTCGGTAAGTGAGAAATAAACCACTTATACAACAGAGGCAAACAACACACAATAGCTCCTCCACCCTTTGCATTCCTCAGATGCAAAGAGAAATAAGTATCACCCAACAGAGTAGGAACGGGATTAAGAACAGAAAAGATCCTAATGGCGTTCACATCCACAAATTTGTCGATGTTGGGGAACAATACCAATCCATAGATGAGCAGCACAAATAAAGCCTCAAAGGCATCTTCACTCATGGCCTTCCCATAAACGGTAGCTTGAGCGATGAGGAAATCAGAAGGAAGACCCTGAATTCCACCTTTGGTGGTCATATGCGCTTCAATAAGGGATTCACCTATGTGCAACAAGTCTGCGATCTCTCGAGAAGTCGGAATACTCTCTAAGCCACTGAATGACACCTGATCCAGAATTGGAATACCCACAAGATGAGCATACTCCTCAAGCGTAGGCAACAGCTGAAAGTCTGGAAAAGAGAAGCAATGATATAGAGGATCATAGAACTGCGCCAAAGTACTCATCAACCCTTCATCAACCTGAGTAGTCAACAGAGGCAGAAGCTTTCCATAACGAGCTTTGAAACCCAAGGGATCTAATACATAAGATGTCAGATTCCTTAACTCTTTCAGATCGGGCTGTCGAAAGCTGTACTTCTTTGTATGCCTTTTTTGTCTTTCCATGTCTGAAAATTTTGCAAATAAACCCTTTAAGTTCCTTGAAAATTTTCTGATTTTTCTAATGACATGAATGCAGATGAATGCATGAATGTATGAATGCAACAATCACACTCAAGGATCAAGCAAATCACACCAGACAACGGTCATGGGAAATCTCATAGCATCCTTAATATCAATCATCCATTTTGGTGGATTATGGTTTTCACCTTATCGACACCCAAGTTCCATTGATATTAAGGATGTCTGAACGACTCAACCATGAATCACGGGTTTGTTGAGAGTCACGAGCATGGAGTCTCGGTTAAGAACCACCCAAAGGGAGTGTACTAGGGTTTAAACCTGCCGAACATGTTCTACAAGAGGTTCCCATAGTCATCATCCCATCTTTCGAATATTATCGGAGGAACGAATACTCGTATTCCAAAAATATTCTCAAGAGAGACTCTTATGAGTGTAGTATCGCGTAACAATCGCATCAGATCTTACATCTGAACGACCTCCGCACTACGTCCTAGAAATAGGCCAAGATGGGCTTGGTAAACTAAGGTCCTTGGCTTCTAAGGCACATGTTAAAAGAATAATGCCTAACCACAAATAACTTGTGTGACATTATTAATCCAACATGACCTCCACCAAGTGAATGGACTCGCAAGTCAACTTGCTAAGGAATAACTCCACACAAGTCGACAAGACTATGCCATTCTCCTATCCTAAGGTGCACTCGAGTTCGGGTATAGAACTCATCTCACAGAGATCACCAAGCAAACAGCAATTGTATATCAAGCAATTCAAGCATTACAATCAATACAGTAATCCCAAATTGTACAAAAATATGTCATATAACAAATAAACAATATCATACAACAAGGGTGAAAAGTAGGCAAAACCACCAAGGAAATCAAATTCCCCAGCAGAGTCGCCACTTTTCTGTAGCGGTGTATTCGTCACTTTATGATTTATTGATTAAATCAAAAGCAAAGCATACAAAGATAGAGTCGCCATCGTACTTTTATTTATCTGAAGGAATGGCTAAAAAGCGAACAAAAGCCTAAGAAGTTTTACACATAGAAAACTAATGAAAAGATCAGAGATCTGGGTAAGGGGTTAATTACGCAATGGGAAGGTGTTAGACACCCAAAACATCCTAGGTACTCCTAGGGAGCCCTTTTCACAACTTGTTGTATGAAATGTTATTTGTTTATGAAATATTTATTGTGCAAACATGATTGAAAGGATGAGAAAAGAATGTACAAGTTGTTATTTTTGTGTTTGAACGGATGAACCCGTTGCCTACGTACCTTTCCATGGAAGGTAAGGATCAAAACGCCGTAGTTCGGCTAAAAGATTTCCAAAAGTAGGCGAGTGGATTGATTTTAAACAAAATCCCTAAGGTCTTTCATTATCCACGGGAGAAAACTCAACCTATATCAACAACAAGTCCACCATGTGAGAATAGCTTCGACATACTAGAGGGGTTAACCCTGTTTTCAGTATGGAAGTCTTACGGTTTGATCACTAAGGACAAGAGGCGAGATTAACATCAACCACTAAGATAATTGAGATCTATGGCTAATGTATGAAAACTTGATTAAGAAGTGGACTTGGGCCACCAAAGCAATTGAGTGAGTGAAATTAACCAGTTTGGAGTATTCACAAAAATGAAGTCAAAATATGAATAGAATTCAATTCAAAAGAAGTATTGTGAAAATGAAGTTTGAAAATCAGAGGCTTAGGGCCTAGGTTTCTAATTTGAAAATCAGATGAAAATGTTTGCACAATAGTTTTTTGGTTTTGGGTTAACATGCAAATGGAGGTTTAAAGACACAAAAGGTGGGAGGGTGAGGAAGTAAAACTTCTTAGGTGTTCACCTCTTGAGATCATATGTAGATGATTCAAGTGATTCCTTTGGAATAGGCAACACAAAGCAATAAGCAAATAGAACAAGATGGATACCAGATGCCAATCTATGGACTTATACTAGTCTCATAAAACAAAGGAACAAGGATACCAGATGCCAATCAATGGACTTATACTAGTCTCCTAAAACAAACAAAACATGGATACCAGATGCCAATATATGGACTTATACTAGTCTCACAAAGCGAAGAAGACATGGATACCAGATGCCAATCAATGGACTTATACTAGTCTCCTACCATATCACAGGAAACAACTGCCAATCAATGGACTTATGCTTGACTCCTCCATGGACAAAATAAAAGGTCACAAAGTAATGAACAATGATTATGAAATGATATACAAGTAATGAAGATACATACACAAAGGCATACATAAGCAACTATGCACAAGTGGACAAGTAAGCAAACAAACAAGTCAATTAGCACACACTATACACAATCAATAGGATCAAGCAGGGTTAGGCTTTACAGCCAACTGGAGTGGGGTGTTTTGAGCTCTTAACCCTAACATTGAGAGTTAGGGTGAAGCAGATGAAATGGAGATGAGGGGTGTGCCTCATAGCTCTTATCCCTGGTCAGGGAGAGCTTTGATCAATGGAAAGTGTGGGAGTTCAGAAAGTAGGAACTCTTCTCCACAAATGATTGACTCTATAAGATCTTGGGTTCTTATTCACAATGCATCAACACATGGTGTGAGCAAGGTGAATGACACACTTAGTAGAAGGAGATGGATTACACATCTCTTTTATCTACCAATTGCCTCTTAAGAGGACTTTACCTGCTTGGCACAAAATTAAACAAGCACAAACATTGCCTCTTAAGGAGGGCTTCAGACAGGTGCCTGCCAAAGTAACATGACAGGTCTTCCAGACTACATGAAGATTAGGGATTATACCTAAGTGGTTAAGCAACCAAGAAAAGCAAAGTTCAAATGAACTTAAAGCAACTTAGGTACCTATGGAAACAGCTAAACAAATCAGTACAATACTCAGACAAACAGACAACAGTCAATAAGCAACAGACAATCCCAATGTACAAAACGCGTAAGCCATAAGGCAAACTCAAATGAGTTAGCATCAACCTACAAGACACACAAATGTTAGTAATCAATTGCAAACATCAATATTCACATGATGAAGCATCATCAACTATGGAACTTGGATGCTTAAACCTGAAATCAAAGCTCACATGTAAGCAACAAACCACTAGGTCAAAGCCTAGGGTCAAAGATGAAGAAAAAATTCAAAATAGGAGCTGAAATTCAACACATTGCAACTTCAAACACATATTGACATATCCTAAAAAGGCTCACATCAAAATCATTAAGCAAAAGCATTTCATGATCAAAAGAAGTCCAAGACAATTTCAAAGCTCATATGTGATCATCATGAATGAAAAATTCAAATCAAAACAGAAATGATTCAAATAAATCTGGAAAAATTCATGAGTAATCAAGACATCTAACATGATCAACATACAAAAAATCAGAAGCATCAAAGATCATTTGGCATGGAAATTAAATTGCATAAGTTGGACAATCAAAGGTGTGACACAAATTGTCACACCATGCAAACACAAGCATAAAACAGAAATGGTAAATGGGAAAAATGTCAAACCAAAACCAAAATGTCCATCAATGTGTCTAGAATCAACATGCAAAATTTCAAGTTCATTGTATTAAAAACAAGCATTTCACAATGAGATAAGCAAGGCAAGGTCACAAGTGGATACATGATCACATAACCTAGCACCAAATAAAATCCAGCCATGCACAACTTTGGAAATCATCATCATTAAAAAATAGACATCTCAAGGATCACTATGCAAAAAACCAGGTATTTTTTGGATCAATTTTCAAATTGTTATGCATTTTACAAGTTGGATAAAATAAAAAAACAAGTGAAGCACATAGCATGAAATAAGGAGGGAAAATGAATAAAATGCATGAACATTTGAATAAAAAGCACCAGCCAAGGATCGAACTCGGTGGATTTTTGAATGAAGCGCGCCAGGCCAAATGAAACGCACCGTTTCATTAATACAGGTGGCCAGTCAGCGCTGATGTAGTCTTGGTCAAACAATGTGGACCAATGGATACGCAAGCAAGGCAAACGCGTGGACCAGTCACAAGGAAACCCTAAGCCAGCATGGACAAAACCAGGAAACTGTTGCTAATTGCATGAAACCGTTGCCAATGCATGAACTTCATCTTCTTCATGAGGAAGAAGATGAACAGTAGCAATCTTCATGCGTTTTTCCAGAAAATTTTCCAGAACACCACAAATCATATATCATTTTAAAGCATTTTTCATGGAGATTATGGATCAAACAAGAGCTAAGCCTAATTCCACATATCAAGAGAGAATCGAACAAGAGAAAATTCATACATAAAACTTGAATCAACCATAACTCAGTCAATAGTGTATCAAATCACATGATTCTTTCACCAGAATTACCAGGAGAACAAGATCTACAATAATATATACATGGATTTCAAAATTAAAAGGTTCGAATTATGACCTCTTGAAGAGCAGAACCTTTGAATTCACACGATTCGCAGCTTGTATTGGTCAAAATCTACTCTACAATACTTGAAATGAAGTTTGATGAAGCAATTGAAGCTTGAAAGGTGCTGGATCTAGCTCAAAACAGAAACTCCATTTTCAACTTCATGAACTTCCACTACTTGATTCTTGCACGAATTCACCAATTCAACACTTGATCTGCACAGAATCAAAGCTAGGCAACAAGTATATGAAGTAAAATTGCAAGGTTCTTTGGAAAAAAATTGAATTATGAATGAGAGAAAAATTTGGAGGGAGAGAGAATTTGGATCTTGAAATGTGAAAAAATGATTAACCTCCTCCAATTCTGTTAGGATTAGAGTATATATATGCCTTCTTAATCAACTTGCTAATCCATAATTAATTTGGTTAAGTGAAATAAGGTATTTTGCAAAATTTCCAAAATGCATGGTGCATGGGCTAATTGCACGTGAACAATACCCTTTTCCTCATCATTCTCACTTAAAATCCTCTTTTAAACCCAATGGCAATGGTAAAAAGTCCATACAATGCACCATTTTTGAATTTTGCAATTTCCCTCCAAAAAAGACATGGAATAGCAAGTGATCATGTGATGAGATTTTATGTAATGTGGTGCATGATTTGGAAATTAGAGGTCAAGAGGAGAATATTGCAAAAAGAACCACTCATTTTGGAGCTTTGAATCAAAAGATATGGCCATTTGAAGTCCCATGCATACTTGGCAATGATTTGATCATATCTCCTCAACCACACATCATAAATCCATGATCTTGGACATTTTGGAAATGGGAGAGAAAGATCTACAACTTTAATGTTCAACAAAATTTCATTTGAAACGTTTTTGATGATGTAAGATTGAGTTGAAGTTGGTCCAAAACCCTTCCATTTTTGGAAATCTCAAATTATGGGTCACTTTCTATTTTGGGAAATTTTTGACTGGACCTCAAATTCTTCAATGTGAGTGTTTGAAATGTCAAATGAGACTTGTTTGAACATGAATGAAGTATTTCCAATCACTTCCCACCTCCAAATCCACAGTTGACTTTGCAGTTGACTTTCTAGGTCTTCAGATGATCTGAAAATGTTCTGATGAGATTCAAGCCTCTACCATTTGGGATTTTGCTTCAAAATGTCATCATAGCTCATATGAACTCTTGTGAATGATTGTGGGGTTCAAATCTCAAGAATAACCACCATCTATTGCTCAATGAATGCCTTTAATTGCCTTGACCTGTTATTGCTTCATCTGCAAGACAAAGGTTAGATGACATATTTTTGTACTTTTGGTTAGTGATTAAAAGAAAAGCAATGACATATAAATGCAAGGAATGCTTGGTGATCAAGAATCACTCTCAAAAAGATAACCCACCCACAGGGAAGGAAGCAAGGTGTCCAATGATCCTTGAGGCAATGCAATGATATGATATGATGCCATGAGGGATCTTAGGGACAAAATTGGGGTCTTACAGCATCAAATAAAGATGGCCTCATCCAAGCTTATCCATTCCATGATCTTCTTCAAAAATAACCCATGTAACAGATGAATTCCATAAGTCACAGGTTCAAAATAACAGCTTCACAATGATCATGTTGCAAATGAATCCTAGAGAGGTCTTCAAAGATGTATCATATGAAATTCAAATTGCAAGAACTTGGTTCTTCAACAAGTTGACATTGTCCAAGTCCTTTAGCTTAGGGAAGTTGCCTCGATTCTAAGTCCATTTGTCCAAGATCAAGCCAACAGTCCACTCAAAAGTTTTTTAGGGTTTTTATGATTATTATGTACATTAATGGTCAAAGACCACACAAACAAGCAAAGTATATACAAATAAAACATATCACACAATATGGTCCAAATGGACAAAGTGAAAATTGTATTAACATAAACAAATAGAATCATATGAACAATGGAAAATGAAATAAAGTGCAAAAAGTAAATTGGATTAAAGTAAAAGCTTGAAATTAAAAGTCAATATTTAGTAGGTTAGAGGTTAGTTTTGTTTTGCTTTTCTTTTTCAAGACATTCTTTGGAGAACACTCAACCCACTTATCACAAGCATGAATCCTTGAACCAAAATATCTTCCAAAAGGAAGGAAAGAAGGCCAAGTTTCCACACAATACCATGAAAGAGAGGAGACTTACAATCTCACTAACTAGAATGCTTATGCCTTTTATGTTACCAATTTAGCACTGTGTTAAGCAATCGTAATTGTACTTATGTAGAAGTCACAACTATTTGAGGCCGGGCAATAGAATTTTGGTGTTAATGCATGTTAGAGACATAGTGTAACATCCTAATTTTCCATACCTTAAATAATATATATGATTATAATTGAGATTTTAACATCGCTAATTATTACAAACTAAACATTGAAACTAGCAGCTATAATAATTAATTTATCATCTAATTACTCTTTATTTTATTATTAATATTATTATTCAATTTGAATATCATCGTTTTATTTTACAGACTAAACTTTGAAATTAGTCATTTAAATACTTAATTTTAAGTTAATTAATTATCCATATTATTTTTATTATTATTACTTTTGTTGTTTTGTTATTATATTATTTGATGTTATTTGATTTGAATATCATTATTTTACTCTACAAACTAATCTTCAAAAAAAAAATAGTAAATAAAATAACCTTAAGTTAATAAATGTATTAAATAATTATCCTTGTTATTATTATTATTATTATTATTATTATTATTATTATTATTATTATTATTATTATTATTATTATTATTATTATTATTATACTTATCATTTCATTTTATAAAAGAAATATATTTTATTTTTCTATTAATATTCTACATGATCACATGTCATGAAATAGTAGAAAAATCAAACTTTCATACATTTCTCACCAACTATTTTCACAAAGTCATATTAGAACATCTATAAAACTATTCATGCAAGACTTGTAAATATTTGATAAAGACATATTTACTAGCAAGAGTTGAAAAGTTAGAAAGCATGGGCAAAAGGTGATAAATTTACATTATTTTAATATCTTACAACTAGTATAAATAGGGGTCTTTCTCACCCCATTTTCATTCATTCATCCACAAATCATCTTTCTTACCTCTTTATTTCCTTCTTCCTCTAGTTTCTTCATATAGAAATATTAGTTTGAGTTGTCGAAGTTTTCACGGTGTCGGTTTGTAGTTTTTAGAGTTATTTTGGGGTCAAAGTTCTTCTAAAGTTTTAAAGAAGTTTGATACGTCAAAGTTCTGCTCAAATCATTTTCATAAGTAACCGGTAAGTCGTTATAATTTAATTATTTTAATTATTTTATTTATATAAAGGTTATTTTAAGATTTCAATTTAAATTTCCGTTCAGACGTCGAGATATTGAACTTATAAAGTCCAAGATAAATTTTACCATTTTAAGTTGTTATAATGCCCAAGTATTATTATAAAATTAAAATGTTATTAGGAATACACTCTTGATAATTTTCTAAAATAAACAAATCCAAACGGGGGTGTAGTCTAATTTATACTTGAATTTAATAACGATTTAAATATAGTGGAGGTTATGATTAAATATTTTAAATAAATAAATATTTTAATTTGTAATAGGATTATGTTTATTTAATCGTAAATTATATTCTAATTATTTTATAAATTTCGTACAATTCAAAGGTTATCGTAAATTAGGTTCTGGGCAAACATCAGAGAAAACGCTCGTGGACTTTCAACAACGATCAACAACAAAAGGTGGGGGCAAGGTCTTGTATACGTTGGGACGGTTAGCGTAAAATAGCTTTATATATATATATATATCTATATATATATATATATATATATATATATATATATATATATATATATATATATATATATATATATATATATATATGTGTGTGTGTGTGTGTGTGTGTGTGTGTGTATGTGTGTGTGTGTGTGTAGTGGTGACCCAACCCTACCAGCGATAAATAAGTAAGGAGAGCCTATTCTCGAATAATGATTTTCCCAAATCACTAAGCGAGGTTATGCCGACCTTAATTATTTATCATAAGAATGATCTATGACAATTTGAGGTTGTATTGTGCTTACATTGTTTGATTAATTGTCTAATTGTTCATTTTATTTATACTTGAATGATTGTGATTGATAGACTAAGAAAATAATCTATTAAGGAGAGAAACAACAACATTGATTATATATTAAGTGTTAGATCCCCAATGAAATAAGGGAAGTTGGATACATTGAGTAGTTGTATTCGGTTGGGTTCTGGCTAAGGAAAATACTTGGTCGACCATGTCCTTTACGGTCCACCTCTCTTACCTGGGAAGTCAACCATACATTATTCACTGTATAAACGGAACTAGTTATATAGAGATAAGGATCACGCCAAGGAGAAATAGACAAGACATTTAATGGATTTGGCACTCAACCGAAGTATTAGATAATAACTATGACCTGAAAGGTTGATATGATATTTCCCAAATATTAACTAAATACTTATGGTTGAGAGTTGCTACAAGATGGTTGAGTGATCAGATAGACCTGCATTGAGGAATGTGTAAGTCCACTGCCGTGCGGTATGGGACGTACGAGGTTGATCAGTCGCCTACAATCCCGACGGGGATTATTATTTATGCATGCTAGGCAAGACGAGGGTCTTGGCCTGAATCCTCAGGGACGATCGACTTATAACACCTGGACTCCATGTGAAGTTAGGTGGCGTAGCTCTTGGTAATTGGGAGTATGTTGGTGGCATGTGGTCTTGTGATATCTGATCTTGGTAAATGGGAAAAGTATCCTTGACAGTGTTTAGTGGCCTGAGTCAGTATATAGTTCAGGGATGCATTAGAATAAACACTTATAGAGTATAGGTAAATATGGGATAAAGATACGCTTGTTCGAATAATTGTGGTTGTCATATATATATATTACTATTTTACATCCTATTCCCACTTTTAAACTTGTACATAAATCTTAGCCCTGTATTCTTTTTGTCTTGCATCTTTGGATTGATCTATGACGATCAGGCGACGAGCTAGACCATTTAGGAGGGAAGGCTATGGAGTGACAGATTACGATAATGTCAAGGCTGAAGGTTGCTAGCGTTTTGTCAAACGCTTATCACATCGTTACTAGTACGTAATATTATATACAGTCAGTATAAGTGTCAGTCCTGTTGGACTTAGGAGGTCCTTCTGTTAAGCTTTCTTTTGATTTTCTTCATGTACTTTTATTTTAAGTTTTATCTACGTGGCAAGGCCACTAGTCTTAACGGTGTCAAACTTTATGTAAAACATATTTGAAGCATATATATGTGAAGTAGTATATTTTTAATTAATTCAGTCTTGTTATTTAAATTTTTTAAATTTTCTGTATTTTATTTTAGAATTTCACTAATGGGACATAAGCTGTCTCATTTAATGGTATCAGAGCTGGTCGATTCAGCTCGGACCGTAAGTGTCTAGAGTTATACTGACTGTATCAAGTTGGATTCCAAACAGGATGATAACTTTTCTTTTGTGCGTTGAGTCTTCCTCTTGATATCCTTCTAATATACTGATCTAGGAAGCGTCTTTAACACACTTAACTTATTCTTCTTTCTTTTTCCCCCAACGGTCACAAACCCAACGGTAACGTAACGGACACTTCACAAAATTCACTATATAAATACTTCACACCTATTCATTATTTTCATATCAATTTCAAAGTACTTATCCATACCTTACAAATGGATAAATATTTTCTTTTTTTCATCACTCTTCTTGTCATTATCTTGTTTCTTATTGGTATTATCAAGCATGAAGAATTAGGTAAAGATTTCTTAGCAATAATGATAATTATAGTGTTACCATTACTAGTCTTAGCTTGGTTTATTAATAGAGGTTTTTAAATGAAACATGGTCATGGTTTTTGTAATCGTTGTTATTGAATAAATTGATATGCTTTTGTTTATACACTAAATATTGATTATCTTTGCCAAAATTCTAGATATAACCATAACTAACGTTAAGCATTAATTCAACATATTAAACATAACATTGCATGTGAGAGAATTGACAAAATCCTTATCGATAAATCATTCATTGGGATATAAATATACATATTTATTATGTTCTTTATGTCTTGTGGATGATTGAACCTAATAACTTATCCTTTTCAGGAAGTTATGGTTCAGAATGCCAGAAACGTGAGGCGTGGTAGGAGTGCTGGTAGAGGCGCTAGTAGAGGTGTAGGTAGGAATGTGAGTGGTGAAGCTACTCCCAAAGGGGTAGCTAACATCCCCATAGGATGAGAAGATCATTCCCAAACTGGAACGAACTCTCAAGCTGACACTCGAGATGTTCGTGAACTTGCTGCGGCTGTGTTAGTTCAAACACAACAAAATGCTCAAATCCTGCAAATCACTCGTGATCATCAACTTTTTCAGCAACAACAAAGAGAAACTGTGCATGAAGATACGTGATTGAACTCGTTTCTGAAAGGTAAACCACCACAGTTTGGTGGTGACTTTAATCCGGAGGGTGCTGAGAAATGGTTGCAAGAGATAGAGAAGATATTCTCTTTCACTCACTGTAGAGAGAATAAAAGAGTCGGTTATGCAACATTCATGCTGATAGGCGACGCTGAAGCCTGGTGGAGAGGAAAACATAGATTATTGGAAGAGGAAGGAAGAGATATCAATTGGATCTTGTTCAAAGAAGAACTTTTGAGGAAGTATTTTCCAAAGCTATGTAGGAAAGAGAAGGAGAGAGAATTCCAGAACCCTCGTCAAGGTATGATGACAGTGGGAGAGTATACTAGGAAGTTTGAATCCTTGCTAAAGTATTCTGAATTTTACCGCTTGCATCCAAAGGAAGAATGGATGTGTGAAAAGTATCAAGATGGATTGAAATATGATATCCAGAGGGCGGTTCTACCTCTGCATATTATGCGCTTTGGTGAGCTGATAGAAAGATGTTTGGAGTTGGAAGGAATTGACAATAGGAAGAATCAATATGGATCAAGAGTACCAACCCGAAACGACAATCACAAGGGCCATTTTAACCGAGGCCATGGAGGAAGGACCCAACAAGGGGGTAAGACATATCAAAGGCCTACACCATATCATAACCAGGATTCTAGGAGGTTAATGTTCAAGTGTTACAGCTGTGGAGGGGCACATCTTAACAAAGATTGTCCAAATAGAAATATTGGAGCTTGTTTTCGTTGTGGTCAGAAGGGCCATTTTCTCAAAGATTGTCCCCAAGGACAAAACCAACCAACAAGCCAGAAGAGCGTCCTAATAAACAATAACAATGTAGGGAGAGCAAGGAACGGAGGCCCAAATGTTGGTCAAGGACCTCAGAATCAGAACAAGCCGACCACAGGAAGAGTATTTGCAATTAGAGGAGCTGAGATCTCAAAGTCAGATGGGTTAATCCAAGGTATGTGTCTAATTGGAGATAAGTTGGTATCAGTATTATACGATTAAGGAGCTACACATTCATTTATATCTACATCTTGTGCGGAAATTTTGGGATTTGAAATTGTTGATCTCAATAATAAGTTGACCATTACAACTCCCTCGGGAGAAAGAATGGTAATTTGTTCAGTTTGGGCAGACTGCCCTGTAATTTTAGAAAATAGAAGATTCTTAGTGGATCTTATAGTACTCCCGCTAAAAGACCTAGATGTCATCTTAGGAATGGATTGGTTATCAGCCAACGATGTAAACTTGGGGTGCAAGAAGAAAATTTTAACGTTTGGAGAAGATAGTGGAGAAGTCATAAAGGTGGAAACTCTCACCCAAAAATTTATGATGTTATTCTCTATGTCAGAAGGAGAAACCCCTAGTGTTGAAAATCTTCCAGTGGTCTGTGAATTCCCGAAAGTTTTTCCAGAAGAGGTTCCAGGTTTACCACCGGTTAGGGAAGTGGAGTTTTCTATAGACTTGGTTCCAGGCACTGGACCAATTTCTATATCTCCTTATCGAATGTCACCCTCAGAGATGGCTGAGTTAAAGAAACAGTTAGACGAGATGTTAGAGAAGGAATTTATTAGACCGAGTGTATCGTCATGGGGAGCTCCAGTCTTGTTTGTTAAGAAGAAGGATGGTTCTTCTAGACTTTGTGTAGATTACAGACAACTTAATAAAGCTACTGTAAAAAACAAGTATCCTTTGCCTAGAATCGATGACTTGATGGACCAGTTAAAGGGAGCATCGGTATTCTCGAAGATTGACTTGAAGTCTGGATATCATCAGATCAGGGTGAAGGAGGATGATATTCCAAAAACAGCTTTCAGATCCCGTTATGGACACTATGAGTACTTAGTAATGCCATTTGGTTTGACTAATGCTCCAGCAGTATTCATGGATTACATGAATAGGATCTTTAGGTCGTACTTAGATTAATTTGTTGTAGTTTTCATCGATGACATTTTGATTTATTCCAAGAATGAGGTAGAGCATGAAGAACATTTGAGGATTGTGCTACATATATTAAAGGACCGCCAATTGTACGCGAAATTCTCGAAATGTGAATTTTGGTTGAAGGAGGTACAATTTCTTGGTCATGTTATCAGTGAAGAAGGTATTGAAGTAGACTCGAGTAAAGTTGGAGCAGTAACAAAGTGGGAATGTCCAAAGAATGTTGGTGAGATTCAAAGTTTTCTTGGACTAGCTGGATATTATCGAAGGTTCATCGAAGGATTCTCAAAGATCGCTTTGCCTATGACTCAGTTAACGAGGAAGGGTAAGAACTTTGAATGGACAAAAGAGTGTGAAGAAAGTTTTCAGAAGTTGAAGGAAAGATTGACTTCATCACCAATACTCATCTTACCAGACCCGTTAGGAAGATTCGATGTGTATTGTGATACGTCATACCAAGGTCTTGGTTGTGTGTTGATGCAAGAAAGGAAAGTGATAGCTTATGGATCAAGACAGTTGAAGGTACACGAGAGAAACTACCCAACTCACGACTTAGAGTTAGCAGCAATTGTGTTTGCCTTAAAAATTTGGAGGCATTATCTTTATGGATAAAAGTTCACTGTGTTAAGTGATCACAAAAGCCTGAAGTATTTATTTGATCAGAAAGATCTAAACATGAGACAAAGGCGTTGGATGGAATTTTTAAAGGACTATGATTTTGAGTTACAATATCATCCAGGAAAGGCCAATGTTGTAGCAGACGCCTTGAGTCGAAAGAAACTTCATGTATCTGCAATGATGTTGAAGGAAGAAGAGTTGATTAACCAATTCGTGGATTTAAACTTAGGAGTACATCACAGTGAAGGAAGTATGTTCATAGGCACTATTGTCGTGTCTTATGAATATCTAAAATGGATCAAAGATGAACAACAACTTGATGACCAATTAATGAATATAAAGGAAACTATCAAAGATGGTCAGAATGGGGATTTTAACATAAGGAGTGATGGAATCCTAAGGTTTGGAGAAAGGTTGTGTATACCTCAAAACCAGGATATTCGAAAGTTGATCTTGGAAGAATCCCACAAAAGTAAGATGAGTTTTCATCCAGGAGCCACAAAGATGTATCAAGATTTGAAGAAAATGTTTTGGTGGTTTGGAATGAAGAAGGATATAGCAGAGTATGTTCAAAGTTGTTTGATATGTCAGAAGGCAAAGATTGAACATCAAAGGCCAACTGGATTATTATAACCTTTAGACATTCCGGAGTGGAAGTGGGATGGAATAGCTATGGATTTTGTAACTGCTTTGCCCAAAACTCAGAAGAAGCATGATGCAATTTGGGTAATCATTGATAGGTTGACAAAGAGTGCATATTTCATTCCCATCAACCAAACGTTTAGCTTAGAGAGACTAGCTCAGATATATGTAAAGGAAATTGTTAGATTACATGGGATACCTACAAGTATAGTCAGTGATAGAGATCCCAAATTCACATCAAAGTTTTGGCGTCAGTTGCATTTAGAGCTAGGAACCAAACTAAGGTTAAGTTCAGCTTATCATCCCCAAATAGATGGCCAATCAGAAAGGACAATTCAGTCGTTAGAAGATCTGCTAAGAGCGTGTACTCTTGAACACAAAGGAAGTTGGAATGAGTTCTTACCATTGATTGAGTTTACTTACAACAATAGCTTTCACTCAAGTATTGGCATGGCTCCTTATGAAGCATTGTATGGACGAAGGTGTCAAACGCCTTTATGTTGGTATGAAGTTGGAGAAAATAAAATATTGGGTTCAGAATTTGTGCAACAAACAACAAACCAGGTTAAGCTTATTAGAGAAAAGATGAAAGCTACACAGGATCGTCAAAAGAGTTATAGTGATAAAAGGAGGAGACCTTTGGAATTTGAGGCAGGAGATCACGTGTTCATTAGGGTAACTCCTAGAGCGGGAATTGCACGAGCAATCAAAACTAGGAAGTTAACACCAAGGTTTATCGAGCCTTTTCAAATTCTACGACGGATTGGACCTGAGGCATACCACATTGCTTTGCCGCCAAACCTGTCTAATCTTCATGACGTATTCCATGTATCACAACTAAGGAAGTATTATCCTGACCCTTCACATGTCATTGAGTCTGAGAGTGTGGAACTTAGAGACAACCTAGAATATGAGGCTTTACCTGTCAAAATTCTAGATCATCGAATTAAGGAACTTAGTGGAAAGCAGATACCATTGGTTAGAGTTGTTTGGGATGATGTAACTGGTGATTCTACCTGGGAAAGAGAAGAGGACATGCATCAAAAGTATCCACATATGTTTTAGGTACGTTAAATTTCGAGGACGGAATTTCTTTTAAGGGGGGTGGTAATGTAACATCCTAATTTTCCATACCTTAAATAATATATATGATTATAATTGAGATTTTAACATCGCTAATTATTACAAACTAAACATTGAAACTAGCAGCTATAATAATTAATTTATCAACTAATTACTCTTTATTTTATTATTAATATTATTATTCAATTTGAATATCATCGTTTTATTTTACAAGCTAAACTATGAAATTAGTCATTTAAATACTTAATTTTAAGTTAATTAATTATCCATATTATTTTTATTATTATTACTTTTGTTGTTTTGTTATTATATTATTTGATGTTATTTGATTTGAATATCACTATTTTACTCTACAAACTAATCTTCAAAAAAAAATAGTAAATAAAATAACCTTAAGTTAATAAATGTATTAAATAATTATCCTTGTTATTATTATTATTATTATTATTATTATTATTATTATTATTATTATTATTATTATTATTATTATTATACTTATCATTTCATTTTATAAAAGAAATATATTTTATTTTTCTATTAATATTCTACATGATCACATGTCATGAAATAGTAGAAAAATCAAACTTTCATACATTTCTCACCAACTATTTTCACAAAGTCATATTAGAACATCTATAAAACTATTCATGCAAGACTTGTAAATATTTGATAAAGACATATTTACTAGCAAGAGTTGAAAAGTTAGAAAGCATGGGCAAAAGGTGATAAATTTACATTATTTTAATATCTTACAACTAGTATAAATAGGGGTCTTTCTCACCTCATTTTCATTCATTCATCCACAAATCATCTTTCTTACCTCTTTATTTCCTTCTTCCTCTAGTTTCTTCATATAGAAATATTAGTTTGAGTTGTCGAAGTTTTCACGGTGTCGGTTTGTAGTTTTTAGAGTTATTTTGGGGTCAAAGTTCTTCTAAAGTTTTAAAGAAGTTTGATACGTCAAAGTTCTGCTCAAATCATTTTCATAAGTAACCGGTAAGTCGTTATAATTTAATTATTTTAATTATTTTATTTATATAAAGGTTATTTTAAGATTTCAATTTAAATTTCCGTTCAGACGTCGAGATATTGAACTTATAAAGTCCAAGATAAATTTTACCATTTTAAGTTGTTATAATGCCCAAGTATTATTATAAAATTAAAATGTTATTAGGAATACACTCTTGATAATTTTCTAAAATAAACAAATCCAAACGGGGGTGTAGTCTAATTTATACTTGAATTTAATAACGATTTAAATATAGTGGAGGTTATGATTAAATATTTTAAATAAATAAATATTTTAATTTGTAACGGGATTATGTTTATTTAATCGTAAATTATATTTTAATTATTTTATAAATTTAGTACAATTCAACGGTTATCGTAAATTAGGTTCTGGGCAAACATCAGAGAAAATGCTCATGGACTTTCAATAACGATCAACAACAAAAGGTGGGGGCAAGGTCTCGTATACGTTGGGACGGTTAGCGTAAAATAGCTTTATATATATATATATATATATATATATATATATATATATATATATATATATATATATATATATATATATATATATATATGTGTGTGTGTGTGTGTGTGTGTGTGTGTGTGTGTGTGTAGTGGTGACCCAACCCTACCAGCGATAAATAAGTAAGGAGAGCCTATTCTCGAATAATGATTTTCCCAAATCACTAAGCGAGGTTATGCCGACCTTAATTATTTATCATAAGAATGATCTATGACAATTTGAGGTTGTATTGTGCTTACATTGTTTGATTAATTGTCTAATTGTTCATTTTATTTATACTTGAATGATTGTGATTGATAGACTAAGAAAATAATCTATTAAGGAGAGAAACAACAACATTGATTAGGTATTAAGTGTTAGATCCCCAATGAAATAAGGGAAGTTGGATACATTGAGTAGTTGTATTCGGTTGGGTTATGGCTAAGGAAAAGACTTGGTCGACCATGTCCTTTACGGTCCACCTCTCTTACCTGGGAAGTCAACCATACATTATTCACTGTATAAACGGAACTAGTTATATAGAGATAAGGATCACGCCAAGGAGAAATAGACAAGACATTTAATGGATTTGGCACTCAACCGAAGTATTAGATAATAACTATGACCTGAAAGGTTGATATGATATTTCCCAAATATTAACTAAATACTTATGGTTGAGAGTTGCTACAAGATGGTTGAGTGATCATATAGACCTGCATTGAGGAATGTGTAAGTCCACTGCCGTGCGGTATGGGACGTACGAGGTTGATCAGTCGCCTACAATCCCGACGGGGATTATTATTTATGCATGCTAGGCAAGACGAGGGTCTTGGCCTGAATCCTCAGGGACGATCGACTTATAACACCTGGACTCCATGTGAAGTTAGGTGGCGTAGCTCTTGGTAATTGGGAGTATGTTGGTGGCATGTGGTCTTGTGATATCTGATCTTGGTAAATGGGAAAAGTATCCTTGACAGTGTTTAGTGGCCTGAGTCAGCATATAGTTCAGGGATGCATTAGAATAAACACTTATAGAGTATAGGTAAATATGGGATAAAGATACGCTTGTTCGAATAATTGTGGTTGTCATATATATATATTACTATTTTACATCCTATTCCCACTTTTAAACTTGTACGTAAATCTTAGCCCTGTATTCTTTTTGTCTTGCATCTTTGGATTGATCTATGACGATCAGGCGATGAGCTAGACCATTTAGGAGGGAAGGCTATGGAGTGACAGATTACGATAATGTCAAGGCTGAAGGTTGCTAGCGTTTTATCAAACGCTTATCACATCGTTACTAGTACGTAATATTATATACAGTCAGTATAAGTGTCAGTCCTGTTGGACTTAGGAGGTCCTTCTGTTAAGCTTTCTTTTGATTTTCTTCATGTACTTTTATTTTAAGTTTTATCTACGTGGCAAGGCCACTAGTCTTAACGGTGTCAAAGTTTATGTAAAACATATTTGAAGCATATATATGTGAAGTAGTATATTTTTAATTAATTAAGTCTTGTTATTTAAAATTTTAAAGTTTTCTGTATTTTATTTTAGAATTTCACTAATGGGACATAGGCTGTCTCACATAGCATAATGGACTATGCTCATAAAACATACCACACACAAAAAAACATATGCAAAAGATGTGGCCTAATCTCATCCATACTCATGTTAATTTTTCAATCAACTAGCATTAGGACTTTGAGATGTCATAGGCCAAATGAAATGAATGAATTAAGAAGAGGAATGAGATGAAGTGGGGAGGGGATAATTGAGATCACAAATTGGTCAAAGGAGGACTTTTACCAAATTAATATCATTCATTCATTTTGGGAGATGGAATGTATACTCCATCAATCCCCTAAATCCAACGATTTTAATTTGACAAAGTCAAATCAACCTTGACCAAGGCCCAACAACAAACAAGCAAACTCAGTTAAGTCAATACAAATGGTCAACAAAATTTAATTGGCATTTATTCAATTAAAAATAATAAAATAATGCATTTAAATCAAATATGTTTTGCCCAATTCCTGAAATCTCATCAAAACACCAAAGAAATGGTCATGAGATTTATCATAGGTCAAACAAGGTCAAAGGACCTTGGAGAAAAAATTTCATAATTTTTGGAGATTTAAAAGTATTTTTAAGTAATTAAAAACAAATGAAAAATAAATTAATTCATGAAAAATATTAATAATGATCCAAGAAATAATTTTAATTCAGAATATGAAAGAGAAAAAGATTTGAATTTTTTTGGTGAAAGTCCCATATTTTTTGGATCAATATTGAATTTAATATGAATTATTGAAGAAAATGCAATTAAAATAAAAATTCAGAAAATCTAAATTACGTGGACCATCAGATCTCCCTCATTAATTGAGGTGGCAGACCTGATGGTCCAAAGCGCGCGCTCCACATGTACTTAAGTCAACTGCGTTGCACAATTGGTATTTAAAACCAACGATCAAGATTAAAACGTGAGGGACAGATCATGTGGTTTAAGTCTTTTCAACTCATCATCGGAGCCAGAGCTCCGGTCATCTTCTCCGGTGGACCTCACCGGACTGGTCCACCATGAACCATCACCATAAAGAAAAACAAGAACATGATCTTGAAGAAAAAATGGCACTGAGCTCGAATCTGACCTCCATTCACTCCAATTCCAAATATATTAAGAGATATGTGGAATTGAAATTTTAGGTACATGAACTGAGTTGCTTTAATTTGACCTCAAAGCAACTCAATCTTCTTGCCTACATTGGTAGGACTTCAGACAACCAAAGAATCAATAGAACTGAGCAAGAATTTGAGAGAATGGAAGAGTTCAAAATTTCTAAAAATTACCTTCAATGTAGGTCTGGATTCGATGGATCTTGATCTTGCTAATGCTTGGACTCACTCCACTTGCTTGTAGGAGAAGGATTGGATGGTTTAGAAGCAATGGATTCCTGGAGAATTGAATTCCAAAACAATGGAGATTCAAGCTCAAATTTAAAAGAATTTATCAGGCTTATCCTTTGAGAATTGAGGATTTGCAATGGGGGATCAAAGTTGGCGCTATTGTGTGTGTATTTCTGAGCAATTGAAGCTCTATTTATAGCTGAATCATGTGATATTTGCACACTCACATTCACTTTCCAAATTTGGCAAATGGTGATGTAATGTTGCATGGGCGTGCATAGGCCCACGAAATGATGGCTTGAGGTCCATAATTGAAGATCAGATGTGTTGAAGTAGGCTTGGATTGCAAGGTAACTGAACATTGATGCTTGAAGTTTGATCCATGCCAAATGATACCACCCTGTTTAAGCCATGCGCAGCCTATGCATTTCTCCTCCAAAATGAATGAATCTGAGATCTTTGGAAAGGTGAGATCAAGAGGAACAACTTTCATGTTCAACACTTTTTCATTTGGAGCTTGGAACTTGGAGAAATTAGAGGTGGAAGTTTGGAAATTTTTGACATATCAAAATTTTTCTAAGTGTCAAGCCATATGTCTCAATATTCCACCTTGCTTAACTTTTTACATGAGCTTCAAATGAGAAAAGTGTATTCATGAAAGTTGTATCTCTCTCAAATACCTTCAAAATTGTCACCAATTTCATGTCATTTGGATTTGAAATGATAGAGTTATGAATTTTTGAAGTTTGGAAAAATCACTTGATAAATGGTATAGGTCAAAAGTGACCTATAATGTAGCCTCATATCACATGCTCAAAAAATTTGAATTAGCTCCTACTCCAACATCAAAGTTGAAGTATACACATTGAATTTGAGTTTGCAACTTGGAAATCTTTCATCTCATAAAAATTGAGCAAGTTATGGCCTTGGGAAGTTGACTTTCAAATTAGGGTTTAGACAAAATGACCTATAATGTTTCAACATAGAAAATGATTTTCCAAGCAAAACTGACTCTAGGTCTCATCATGAAAGTTGTTTGGAATGTCATTTAGAGTAAGTTTTAGTTTTAAATCATTTTCATATGGTGAAAATTGTAGGAGATAGGGTCTAGGGAGACCCAGTTTTGATCAGATGAATTCATCTGGCCAACCCCCATCAACCAACTTGCTAATTTCCAATTCTCTTGACTTTCTTGGCTCATGGTAGATCATATATGCATAAGATTATGAAGTTTTAAGTTTCCCTTGATAAATTTGATCGATTGGTAAGATAGCTTGTTGGAGAAGTTACTCAAGATACCCAGTCAAACTAGGGTTTCCAAGGCAAATCACCCTCAAACTCTTGAAGAAAACTTGATCAATATAACATGTAGAGATAATTGGGACTCATATATGATGTTCATAACCATTCTTGAATCAATTCTTGGTTGTTCTCTTTGTTCATGAGGGTCTCAAACCCTAGATGTGATCAATGAATCAATCAGATCATGCCCTTCCTACAAAAGAGTTAGACAAATGCAAAGACATATTTTTGGTATTTTAGTTAGTAAAATGATAATATAAAAGTATGATATAATCACGAAGTGCTTGGTGATCTCTCCCAAAACAAACCCAATGAAAGAGGGGTAAGGAGGATGCCAAGATATGATCCCAATGCTAATGCTTATGATGGAATTGCATGAGGGATCTTAGGGTCAAAATTGGGGTCTTACACTAATGATGGATGTATAATCCCACAAATCAGCCCCCTGCTCGAGGAAATCTGAAAGGTTTGTCTCTTGAGTTCTATGCTAGTCAGTTGTCTAGAAGATCCAAAGGCAGACACAAGAGAGACCACGTGTTGATCTATCTAATCTTCAGGAATACCAAGAGATTGGATTTTGAGGATTTCTAATTCAGATGACTTCTAACTGGTAGAAATATCAAAGTCAGATTCAGATGCTAGATGTTAAGTTTAGAGCCTATTTTTCCATTTCAGAGAAGCACATGTTTGACTCATTCTGGGCAATTTTCCATTTTTAAATGTTTCGGAATATAGGAGATTCTATCTTCAGTAAGGGGTTTTGTGAATATATCAGCCCATTGGTGGTCTGTATCTATGAATTTTAAAGAAATTACCCCTTTCTGAACATAGTCTCTGATAAAATAGTGTTTCATTTCTATGTGCTTTTCTCTGGAATGTAGAATAGAGTTCTTACTTAAGCATATGGCAGCAGTATTGTCACAAAAGATAGAAACGTTACTCTTATATATCTGAAGATATTCTAGTTGATTCTTCATCCAGAGCATCTGAGTAGTGCATAATGAAGTTGGGATATATTCTGCTTCTGTAGTAGAGAGAGCAATGTTTGACTGTCTTTTGTTGGCCCAAGATATAAGATTGTTTCCCAGAAACTGACAGTTTCTAGATGTGCTTTTTCGTTCCAATCTGTTTCTGGCATAATCTGCATCACAATATCTAGAGAGCCTATACTCTGATGTTTTCTCATACATCAAGCCAAGGTTAGGTTTTCCTTTTAGATACCTTAGGATTCTCTTAACTGTTGTTAGATGAGATTCCCTTGGATCTGATTGGAATCTGGCACAGAGACACACACTAAAAAGAATATCTGGCCGTGCAACCGTTAGATAGAGAAGAGAGCCTATCATACCACGATAGAGCTTCTGACAAACCTTTTGACTTACTTCTTCTTTTTCCAGAATGCAGGTTGGATGCATGGGAGTCTTTGCTGGTTTGCATTCTGACATTTCAAATTTCTTCAGAATGTCTTTTATGTATTTCCTTTGGTATACGTATATGGCTTCTGAAGCTTGGTTGATTTGAATTCCCAGAAGGAATTTTAGTTCTTGCATCAAACTCATTTCAAATTCTGCCTGCATTAACTCAGAGAGTTCTTGACAAACTAAGGGGTTAGCTGAACCAAAAATCATATCATCAACGTATATCTGACATATCATGAGATCATTTCTGATGTTTTTACAGAAGAGTGTAGAATCAACCTTACCTCCTATAAAATCATGTTCCAGAACAAAGGTGCTTAGTCTTTCATACCAAGCCCTAGGAGCTTGTTTTAGACCATACAAAGATTTTTTTAGTTTAAAAACGTGTTCTGGACATTTAGGATTTTCAAAACCTGGAGGTTGGTGAACATACACTTCTTCTGAGATATTACCATTTAGAAATGCGCTCTTGACATCCATATGATATTATTTGATGGAATGATTTACAACGAATGATACAAGTAAGCGAATAGATTCTAACTTGGCGACTGGAGCAAAGGTCTCGTTGTAGTCAATGCCTTCTTGTTGACTGTAACCTTGTGCTACCAGTCATGCTTTGTTCCTGACCACTTCTCCTTTTTCATTTAGTTTGTTTCTGAACACCCATCTTGTTCCAATAACGTGGGTTCCTTTTGGCCTTGGTACCAGATCCCATGCATCGTTCTTTTCAAATTGATCAAGTTCTTCTTCCATTGCCAGAATCCAGTTATTTTCTTGAAGTGCCTCATCACAGGAAGTAGGCTCTATCAAAGACACTAATCCCAAAGGGGTTTCCTCGGATATTTTGATTGTAGACCTTGTTCTGACAGGTTCATCCTTGTTTCCTAGAATCAATTCTTCAGAGATGTTTGGACGATTTCTTGATCTTTTCTGTACAATTGGGATTTCATTTGTTTCTGGATTTTGCTTTTTTGCTTCCTCAAATTCTTTAGTCTTTTCGTCAGAACCTGCAAGAGTTATCTCCAGATCTGCAAGTTTTTCAACTAGATTTGACTTTTCAGAGTCAAGCTTATCATCAAATCTAACATGTATTGATTCTTCCACAATTTTGGTTTCTGTATTATATACTTTGTAGCCCTTAGAGCGCTCTGAGTATCCTAACATAATACCTTTTTGTGCTTTTGAATCAAACTTGTTCAAATGTTCTTTAGTATTAAGAATAAAGCAAGAGCATCCAAAGGGATGAAAGTAAGAAATGTTGGGTTTTATTCCCTTACACGGTTCATAAGGAGTCTTATCCAGAATAGGTCTGACAGAGATTCTATTTTGAATATAGCACGCCACATTTACTGCTTCAGCCCAAAAGTGCTTAGCCACATTTGTTTCGTTAATCATGGTTCTGGCCATTTCTTGGAGAGTCTTATTCTTCCTTTCTACAACCCCATTTTGTTGATGAGTTATACGACAGGAGAAATCATGGGATATTCCATTTGAATCAAAAAGTTCCTCAAAAAACTTATTTTTGAATTCGCCACCATGATCACTTTTGACTCTGGTGATTTTTATAGTCAAACTCGTTTTGCACTTTTCAACAAAAGCTAGTGAGTACAGAGTGTGACTCATTCTTGTGCTTTAGAAATTTTACCCATGTCCAGCGACTATAATCATCAATAATGATCAGTCCATACTTCTTTCCATTGATTGAAGTTGTCTTAACAGGTCCAAACAAGTCAATGTAAAGGAATTCTAGAGGCTAAGAGGTAGAAACAACATTTCTCTTTTTGAAAGAAGTTTATGAAAATTTTCCTTTCTGACATGCCTCATAAAGAACATCTGAAGAGAACTCCAGTTTAGGTAGACCTCTGACTAACTCAAGTTTATTTAGCTGAGAAATCCTTCTCATACTAATGTGACCCAAGTGTCATACCCCAATTTTGTCCAGGCATTTTAAAATTTTCGTAAAATTTGATTTCATTTTCATTTTGCATCATATGCACAACATGACATGCATTTCATCATGAATAATACCTAAAATATCAGTAGGAATAAATTATTAAAAATACAGACAAGTTGGTTAAATCATTTCTCACGAACAGGCAAAATCAGCGGGTAAAAAGTTTCAAAATTAAAATTGCAGACGCCAGTCTTATTAATCTACGGTTCACGTAGGTTAACCTGGTGTGCTCGTTATTTTTTTTCAGCGACTGTTTCGGCTGCGTTTTGACCTGTCTGAGTCTTTCAACCGGTGAAAATTTATTTCAAAATTAAAAGAAACGCTGTATTTTTTCAATAAATATATTTCGTGCTAATCCTTTTAGAATGCCCGATTTAATTTTTCGAGCAAATTTTCGTCTGACTTTAATTCATTTTGAGTCGTTTTAATTTTGTTTTTTTATCAAAATAATCAATAAATTTAATTAGGATTAAGTGAGTATATATTTTAGGTTTTACTAAGTATTTTAATTAATTTGTATTTTTGCTAAAAAACTCAGTTCTAATATCCAATCATAAAATAGAAATTTAAATAGAAAATAAAAATATATATATATATATATATATATATTAAAAATAACTCTTTCAACCCAATTGCCAAATGCCACGTGGCAGTCTTATCCTCTCAAAGAGTGGTACGTGGATGGAAATTCCAAATAAAAAACGCTTTCTCTCTCTGCTAACGGTACTGGAAGAAGGAAAAAGGATCCTTTCAAAAGCATCCCACTAACTTACCCTCTCTCTCTGGTGAGTTGGCGTCCGCCACTCACATGCGTGACTCCTCATACTCTCTGGCGGAAAAAGAAAAAAGACTTAACGCTACCTCTGACCTCACGTCACCTCTCACCTGACTCCATATATTCTTTTGGGCTTCAAATAGAAAAAGAGGGGGAGAAAAAGAAGAAAAGGGGAACGAGCACGTGTTCCCAAGGGACTTTTATGAATCCATTTCCCTGACACCTCTCCAATCTCTCTCTCTCTCTTCAAAATAAACACCATAGAAAAGAAAACTAAAAATGAAAAGAAAAAGGATGAACTATTGTTCATCTTCTTAAAAAGGGAGGCTTTGAGTCGACGGTTTGCTCTCGACACCATGCATCACATGGAACACCACCGGAAACACCCTTCCTCTTCCGCCATCATCGTAAACCACCTTCCCTAACCTTCAGTCTTCCTCCATCAAATCCTCATCCACCTTCATTATCCCACTTGCCACGCAGATCTCCACCGCGTAAGTCACCGCAAACCACCTTCCCTCACGCATCGTTCTTCTTCCTTCCTCACGTCGGCGACCGAGCTCACAATATCTCACCTCTTCCGATCTCCATCTTCTTCCTGCGACCAACAACAACACTTGTTTGACCACAAACCCACTCCATCCTCACCGCCACGACTCCATTCATTTTCCCATCCGTAACCCACCGCGCACTACCATCGACGCACTACCACCACCGCCTCTTCTTCCTAATTCCGTCGCCGCACATCCAACCGCCTCTCTCCGTAATCGTCATCATCATTTAATTTACCATTTTTTCAGGTGTGAACCCAAAATTCGATCATAGCAACAAAGCAACTCAATATTTCAGTTGCACAACCCGACATCACCGTAACAAATGAACCCAACAACATTCGCATCAATCGCGTGTGTTTTCAATTTCTCTCGCAAATTGGTTGTTCTATATTAGTCGCAAATCTTTATTCATTTGGCAGGTCACAACAGTGTGGATGCCGATTCAATGAGCTTGAAGTGTTGCGTCTCGGACCACAACAATAAGTAAAGGATTATTACTTTGATGTTTGTTTTTGGCTCAATTACATTTTGTTCATTCTGTTAATTCTGCTTGAGTTGTTGTTGTGATTAATATTTATGTCTGTGTTGAATCTAAAAGAAATGAGAAAAACATGGGCATAACTTGTATCCATGGAGTTAAGGGATAATTTTTCATTACTTGTTGTATTTATGTTGCTATGGGATTAGTGTTCATTGTGTTAGAAGAGGACCATGTTTCAGTTTTTTATGGGTATTAATGATATTAGTCATGTGTTTTGGTTTGGTAAATGTAATTTAATAATTCGATAACTTTTCTTTTCTTCTTGATAATAAGGACGTTCCATATAAGGCTTTGGTTTTTATATTGTTCCTATCTCTGGCATGATAATTGGGCTTAAGCGTGAGGGTTGTGCTTCAGGATCACATTGCTTGATATATTTTCCATGTGCTATACATAATTTGGTAATATTGTAAAGTAAAAAAATACGTCGTAATTGAGTTTGTTTTCATTGCGTTAAACTGAAATTTTAATTCGCGGATCCGGCAATCTCATGTCGTTATGTCGCCAAAGATTCCAATACATCAATATGATATTACACCGTCTTACGATCTCACGAATGACATTAATGATATTGTCATTTCGTACGAACCAGTTTTGAGCACACCGATTTAAATCAATCCATTAAATTAACATTGACATTTATTTCTATCACTTTTAATTAAATTAGTTAATTAATTAAATTCTGATTAGTTAGTTAATTTTGATTAATTAATTTTAATTAACTTAATTGTTTTGATTCAATTAAATAATTTTGATAATTAATCTTAATCAATTTAATTAATCGATTTAACCGAATTTTAATAAATTAACTTTGCTAATTAGAAATTGGTCGACTTCTTTCACTATTACCATTTCAAATCATCTTCAAATCCAATTTTATTCAACTTCGTCATCAATTTCTAAACCAAGACTAATTCAATTTCATCATCAATCCAAACCAATTTCAAAAACACAAATCACACAATTCTTGATTTAACATCAAGCCCATTTTCAAAACAAACCTTTCGTAAGTCGACCGCTTTGGCATCGCTATCAACCTCACATGTAAATAATTTCACTAAATGTTCCGTAAAAATTTAAACCATTTTTCTAAAGAGTCTTTTCTTCTAAAGAATTTTGTCTTTTAACGTAAACTTGAGATGAAAAGGATATAGGAAGCGTTCGCTTCACTATTTCTCAAGTATTCGAATGATTGATGCATGCCATATTACTCGAATTCTTGTCACTCGATTAAAACAACAATCACCATAATATTCAAATCATTTCTTGCAAATCAATACAAATTCTAAACCCTTTTAATATTAAACTTCGGATAAAAGAAAGATGGGAGGCGTTCGCCTCACCATCTCGCGGATGATTGAACGATTGGCACCCGCCACATTGCTCAATTTCTCGTCATTTAATTAAAATATTAATCGTGCGAATTCAAAATTAACACAACATCTAAGAACCTCTCTTTTATAAAATAAATTTTGGATTGATAAAAGAATGGGAGGCGTTCGCCTTACCATCTCTTGAATAATTGATCGACTGGCGCTCGCCATATTGCTCAATTTTCTGTCGGCTTCCGATTAAAACATGCTCAATAAACATTGGGTAAAGGAATGAGTGGCGCACACCTTATTATTCCTTGAGTAAGCAGGTGGGAGGCGTACGCCTTACTACCGCGCACTATTCAATTTCCACAAACAAACTTTCAATAATAAATTAAACGAAAAAGGGGTAGAAGGCAATCGCCTTATTATTCCTCGAAGGAATTGAACGATTGGTGTGCACCACATTGCTCAATCTTTTGTCGTTCTTCAAAAATATCTTAACACATCAAATCTATCTGTCCTCGCCCCCCGTGCGATCGAAACCAATCAAAAACATCAAACACATCAATTCAACATGTCACCCTCGTATGACCAAAACTCTTTTCAAAAAGAATACTATTAATCCTTTCTAATGCGCATAACAGACCAGTGTTTAAGCCTCCGCCGAGAGTAGACAAGCCAATGTTTAGCGTTTGGAATGCGATCTACACAATCGTTCATTAAAAAACACCAACCAAATCGTGGTCCCCGAACTACGAATGCTCTGATTTCCTTATTGCACCATAAGGATACGTAGGCAGGAGATTGCTGTATCTTCGCGAGCACACTAATAAAAAACCTCCTCTTTCCCCCTTTTGATGTTTCCATCCATCTATTATTTATACTAATGTGCTATACATAATTTGGTAATATTGTAAAGTAAAAAAATACGTCGTAATTGAGTTTGTTTTCATTGCGTTAAACTGAATTTTTAATTCGCGGATCCGACAATCTCATGTCGTTATGTCGCCAAAGATTCCAATACATCAAAATGATATTACACCGCGTTACGATCTCGCGAATGACATTAATGATATTGTCATTTCGTACGAACCAGTTTTGAGCACACCGATTTAAATGAATCCATTAAATTAACATTGACATTTATTTCTATCACTTTTAATTAAATTAGTTAATTAATTAAATTCTGATTAGTTAGTTAATTTTGATTCATTAATTTTAATTAACTTAATTATTTTGATTCAATTAAATAATTTTGATAATTAATCTTAATCAATTTAGTTAATCGATTTAACCGAATTTTAATAAATTAACTTTGCTAATTAGAAATTGGTCGACTTCTTTCACTATTACCATTTCAAATCATCCTCAAATCCAATTTTATTCAACTTCGTCATCAATTTCTAAACCAAGACTAATTCAATTTCATCATCAATCCAAACCAATTTCAAAAACACAAATCACACAATTCTTGATTTAACATCAAGCCCATTTTCAAAACAAACCCTTCGTAAGTCGATCGCTTTGGCATCGCTATCAACCTCACATGTAAATAATTTCACTAAATGTTCCGTGAAAATTTAAACCATTTTTCTAAAGAGTCTTTTCTTCTAAAGAATTTTGTCTTTTAACGTAAACTTGGGATGAAAAGGATATAGGAAGCGTTCGCTTCACTATTTCTCAAGTATTCGAATGATTGATGCATGCCATATTACTCGAATTCTTGTCACTCGATTAAAACAACAATCACCACAATATTCAAATCGTTTCTTGCAAATCAATACAAATTCTAAACCCTTTTAATATTAAACTTCGGATAAAAGAAAGATGGGAGGCGTTCGCCTCACCATCTCGCGAATGATTGAACGATTGGCACCCGCCACATTGCTCAATTTCTCGTCATTTAATTAAAATATTAATCGTGCGAATTCAAAATTAACACAACATCTAAGAACCTATCTTTTATAAAATAAATTTTGGATTGATAAAAGAATGGGAGGCGTTCACCTCACCATCTCTTGAATAATTGATCGATTGGCGCTCGCCATATTGCTCAATTTTCTGTCGACTTCCGATTAAAACATGCTCAATAAACATTGGGTAAAGGAATGAGTGGCGCACACCTTATTATTCCTTGAGTAAGCAGGTGGGAGGCGTACGCCTTACTACCGCGCACTATTCAATTTCCGCAAACAAACTTTCAATAATAAATTAAACGAAAAAGGGGTAGAAGGCGCTCGCCTTATTATTCCTCGAAGGAATTGAACGATTGGTGTGCACCACATTGCTCAATCTTTTGTCGTTCTTCAAAAATATCTTAACACATCAAATCTATCTGTCCTCGCCCCCCGTGCGATCGAAACCAATCAAAAACATCAAACACATCAATTCAATATGTCACCCCCGTATGACCAAAACTCTTTTCAAAAAGAACACTGTTAATCCTTTCTAATGCGCATAACAAACCAGTGTTTAAGCCTCCGCCGAGGGTAGACATGCCAACGTTTAGCCTTTAGAACGCGATCTACACAATCGTTCATTAAAAAACACCAACCAAATTGTGGTCCCCGAACTACGAATGCTCTGATTTCCTTATTGCACCATAAGGATACGTAGGCAGGAGGTTGCTGTATCTTCGCGAGCACACTAATAAAAAACCTCCTCTTTCCCCCTTCTGAGGTTTCCATCCATCTATTATTTATTCTAAGTACTCGAAGAAAGAGAGTAACATTCAACTAACATTCAAATAGCAAATTAGACTAAAAGGTTCTGGTTGAGTACAACGGACGTGAGGGGTGCTAATACCTTCCCCTTGCGTAATCGACTCCCGAACCCAAATATGGTTGCGACGACCATTATTCAATTCTTCAAAGGTTTTATCGATATTTTCCTATTCCTTGATTGAGATAAATAAAGTTCGGTGGCGACTCTGTTCGAACTAAATTTTTCCGCGTCCATCGCGAGGGATTGCATTTTTCGAGGTGCGACAAATGGCGACTCTGCTGGGGACCCTTCTCCAAGCAAGAGAGAGTCTAGCCTAATTTAGTCCAAATTGCTATGAATGTTAAAAAGATATTCCTTTCTTCCATGTTGCTTCTCTGTATCTTATTATGATTGTTTGTGTTTTATGTGATTCGTCTTGATGCTATAATATGGGGCTTGATGTATGCTGTGAGATAAGCTCCATACCCGAGCCTCGAGAAGAACTTAGAACTCGAAGTTGTGTAGTATTGAACTGAGGGGTATATACCTCGTTGGAACAATATGAAGATTCCACCTAGAGTAAATCTGTTTGGAGTTTCCATCACAATATGGCTAGCCCATTATTGTGGGGTAATTTTAAATACAATCCGTGACTCTAGGAACCCCGCCTTAAACCCAAGGTTTGTTTTCATGATTGGCGATTGTGTAGTATTTAACCAAAGGGTCTACACCCTGTTCAAACAATATGATAATCCCACTTAGATTAGATCATTTCAGAACTCCCATCACAATGTGGCTAGCCCATTATTGCGAGGAAGTTTTGAACATGATCCGTGAGTCTAAGTTCCTTCCTTGAAAACATAACTTTAGAACCTACCTTTGGGAATTTCTAGTAATCAGAGAAACCCGTACATCTTCCTATTATCCTGACGTACCCGACATGTGAATAATCTTGAGTATTTGTATTCCTTATGGAAAAACATGGCAAAATTACATGCATTTGCATATCATCAACATGCATTTCATATCATCTTCCAGAAACAAATTTTTTTTGTCCAGTAACGCTGACTACTCGACACCGGTACGAGACACGCTGCAACTACAAGATGACACTCGAACAGCTTGAAGCAAACCAAGTTTCAATGAGGACATGCATTGACTCCATATAGGAAAAGATGGATTGCTTACTTGAAACTATGTTGCTCTTAGCCCAGAAAGAAAAGGATGCTGAGACTAGTGCCGAAGCCAGAAAAGTTGTTGCTCAGTTTGGATCTTCATCGCTTAGCATCCCTGAAGTAATTAACCTTGATGGTAATCTTGCCCATCCTAAAGGAGGACCCATCCCTATTCCTGTTCCCATGGTTAACGTGAACCCTCATGAGCATTCTGCTACATCTGCTCGACACAGATATGTGATGGGTGATGAAGATCTGTATGATGCTTTCTTCATGCGACAACCCGTCAAGCCTGTTGTTGGAGGTTTCCTAGACCCAGCTGTTGAGAGACTCCATGCTTTGGAAGAGAAATTCAAGTCTTTGGAGGTTCACAATACTCTCGGTTTGGACACTGTCGATATGTGCCTCGTGCCAGGTCTGGTGATTTCCCAAAAATTCAAAGTCCCAGACTTTGACAAGTATAAAGGAATTAGCTGCCCTAGGACTCACCTTAGAGCTTATTGTCACAAGATGGCTGCCCACATCAACAATGACCAACTCTTGATTCATTACTTCCAAGATAGCCTCAGTGGGGCATCCTTGGAGTGGTATAGGCAATTAGAGAGAGGACAGGTCCAATCATGGAGAGACCTCGCTAAAGCCTTCCTTAGGCATTATCAGTACAATACTGATCTAGCACCCAATCGCACACAGCTGCAAGACATGACTCAATGCAACAATGAGTCATTCAAGGAATACGCCCTGCGGTGGAGAAAGCTTGCAGCTCGTGTCCAACCTCCTCTCCTTGATAAGGAGCTAATTGATATGTTTATGGGAACTCTGCATACCCAATTCATGGAGAAAATGGTGGGATCCAGCTTCCCAACTTTCGCTGAGGTCATTTCTATGGGGGAACAGATTGAGAGCCAGATCAGGAAGGGAAAGCTACCTTGTGCCGCCAATGCTTCAGGTGGGAAGAAGAAACCATATCCCAATCTCTCAAAGAAGCCAGAAGGTCAGGACAATATCATAATGGGAGGAGGGGGATATAGGACACATCCATATGTTCCTGTGCCTTACCATCAGGCTTCCGCTGTCATCCCAACACCATATCAACCACCATATCAGCAACCACATCAGCAATAATATTAGCAGCCTTATCAACAGTCATCTTACCAACAACAACATCAGAATCAACAGTAATGTGCTCCACCGTAACGTCAACCTAATCAACAGAGGGAAAGGAGGCCAGAAAGACATTTCGATCCTTTGCCAATACCGTATAGCAAGATTCTTCCCTACCCACTAAAGGATGGATCAATCGTTTTGAAGGAGCTAACACCTGCAACTCCACCTTATCCATCGGGCTCTAACACCAATGCTCACTACGAGTATCATATGGGTGCCCCAGGGCACACAGTGGAGAATTGCAAAGCCTTCAAACATAAGGTTCAAGACTTGATTGACAGTAAGGCAGTTTCTTTCACGCCAGTTAGGCCAAACGTTGCAACAAACCCCATGCCGGCGCATGTGGAGCAGAGTGAAGCTCGAAGATAAAGCTTCTCACCGGCCTGAAGGAGCAGAATAACTCCCAAGCAAAGAATCAAGAGATGAATTCCCGTTACTTTGAATAAAGGCAGTCATTATGCCATTTTTACCGTTTCGCATTCCTGTAATTTGTTCTTGTTTGTCTAAGTACTGTATGCCTTAAAAAATTGTTATTTGTATTTGGTTTTATTAATGGGATGATTATGCATGTTCTGAATCAATATTTTCATATTCACTCATATTATTGTATTTGCAAAGCACAAACACATACTTTTCCACTTCACCTTCTTTATCACACTATTGTTAGTAAATGTTGGAAGGAGGATGACGAAAACAAAATGCTCATAATTGCTGATTGAATGCTTTCGAATAAAATCCTGCTAATGATGTACATGCATTGTTTCAAAACCCCAAACACTGGAGACATAAGGAGTTAATAGTCAACCACTCCGAGCCTAGAACTAGGAGTTTTTTCTGGATCTACCAACCCTTACGCTTAACCTAGGGCAGGGTAGTGTTCAGTTGATTTGACTACGAATTAAAATTACAAAGATGAAATATCCCATACAAGGACCAACGACATGATATTCTTCGTACACATCCTGAAGTTTCGAAGGAACCATACAAATCCAAATTGTATGTAGATTGTTTTTTAAGGACCAACGACTTGGCATTCACAATTTTTCAAAAAAAAAAATCAAAGAAAGATCCCGCTAAGTCCAACACCCTAAAAGGAGACTTAAGCAAAAGTTGGGGAAATCCCAATGGATTAAAGCTTCAACAAGCGGTCCATACAAAAGTTAGGGATCAAAACAAAAATCGAAAGAGATAATGAACGTCCTAACAAAACGAAACAAGAATCCGTGACCACCATACCAAAATCAAATGGTCACCAATAGCCATGAAGAGAAAAATAGGATGAATGTCATTTCAATGGATCTTACACTGCTGAACACTCGTAAAAGTAAAGTATGTATCGAATTAACTGAACGTAGGATTGGAGATCATCATGAAGAGGGGGTGGGTTAAAATAAACTTTGAGCCTTATATCCTTTTGTTTTAATAACCATGAACCAAGCCACATTACAACCCTCAAAAGACCTAATTGAAGTAAGGTTTATTCTGAAAGCATATTACATCAAGGTTGTGTAAGCTGACTCCTAGAGATTTGCTAATATTCTATTCTCATTGTATCACTCACACGCTAGTTAAATCAACACTGCGTTTGGACTAATGGTCCACTCATCACACATTACCACGACACTCCAAATGAATGATTTTTTTTCAAAACATGCATAATTATTTCATTAAAATCACCATTTCTTGAAAGAACAATTCTTAAACTACAAGTCAATACTTGACATCAAGGAAATTCCAACAAGGGGCAATTCGAGTGGTACCTGATCGTTGGTGCTGACACGAATCAAAACCATCTCATAATTCTATGGATCAAGAGCATGGAATCTTTTGATTATGTTGACTAAAGAAGTAGTCAATGTAATACGAATCTCCAAGCATCGGTTGATCAGGGAGGAAAAAGACTTCAATACTCAGTCCTTCTGGGGCAAGTCCCTCAAAGGCTAATCAGGGAGCAGACCATAGCAAGAGTCAGACACTGGAAGAAATAAACTCAGACCATGTCACGGGATAGTCACTCCTAAAGGTTTCCTTTCAAGGAGAATTCCATTTAATACTCTACAGACTGGGGCAAAATAAGTTGCAAAGGGCAAGTTCCTTCTACATCTTCAAGTAGAGCAAGCAGACTGTGTCAAACACTAGTGACTGCTTGAATTCACAAGAAGAACATCAAAATTTCATGCTAGTAAACATCATCTATGGGCAAGATTCCATGGGACATATCAAAGGCATAATCATCATGCGTTGATCACGTCGCTATGCTTAGTTACACGCCATCCAGACCTCCAGAAGAAGAAGTCAAGATCACCTCAGGGGAAAAAACACAACGTACCAGTAAGAGATCAAACTTGGGGCACCAAGGGTATCCACATCCGTTATGTGTTAATCACATCATCAACTACCGAGTGTCGGGGAGTCAGATCTTTCCACCAACCAAAATTCCAATCCACAACTACAATTACCACAAAAAAAACACCCTAAGTCCAACTTTGCTGGAATCTGCATAAAAACAAATACGACCAACATTGGTTTCCAGAAAATACATCGTCTTTGAAAAGGGGGGCCAATCCCAAACAAACCAATCATCCTTTGCATCCAAACATGCATCACATTCATCACATGCGTCATTTCATGCATATCATTTCAAAAATAAAAGTATACCATGCACCATTGCATACCTATCATTCATGCACATAACACAAATCAAGATCCAAGGTTTAGTCGTAGGTATCCAGGCCAACCCTCAGTTAAGTCATTGTTATCTTCTCCGAGCAAGGTCATGTCCCCTATTATCGAGCATTCCTCATTGATTTACATCCTTTAACCTTTTGTTGATAAGAGGTTATCCTCAGCTAAGTCAAACAATGTTTCTTTAAACACCTACCTTGTTGAGCGTCCCTCAATGAGTTGTTTCCTGTAACCTTTTGTTGATGGAAATTACATATTTAAGAGAATATGGTTCTGCAACCTTTTGTTGTTAGTATCCCCAAGAAAGTCTTACCCAATGATGTTCCAATGCTACCCAACAAGTCTGGTCTATTTTAACTCTTGTCGGTAGTCTGATTTTCCGACGGGTTTTTCTTAATATCATCCCTTGGATGAAATTCCTGTGAATGAATAAATATCGATTATCGTCCTGTTTACGATAATCGTTATCCTTTTGGTAATAGTAAATCCTTGATGTTTATGATCTTACTGTCATCCTTTTGGTGTCAGCGATCCTTGAAGTTTTGTCCTAATCTTCATCCTTTTGGTGAATGGCGACCTCTGCAATTATTATAGCTTACCGACATCCTTTTGGTGTTGGAGGTCCTTGTGGTGATAGGGATTCTTGTTAGTTGAGTTCAACCATCATCCTTTTGTTGATGGAGATCTCTGTTGTTATGCCTAATCATCATCCTTTTGATGATGGCGTCTAGTTTGATCTAAACATCATCCTTTGGGTGATAAAGATTATGGGGTTTGCTTTAAGCTATAATCCTTTCGGTGATTGTAACGTTTAGAAAGTTCAACCTTACTGTCATCCTTTCGGTGTCAGTAAGTTTTGTTATTTATCTTACCGTCATCCTTTTGGTGATGGTGGTCATTAGAATGTTGTGACTTATTATCATGCTTTTGATGATAAGAAGTTCTGTTTGTTTTATCTTACTGCCATCCTTTCGGTGTCAGTAATATTTAAAGTTATTAACTTATTATCATCCTTTTGGTGGTAATAAGTTTTGTTGTTTAAATAATACCTTCATCCTTTTGGTGATGGTGATTGTATTGACTTATTATCATCCTTTTGGTGGTAACAAGTTTTGTTGTTTAATCTTACCTTCATCCTTTTGGTGATCGTGATTGTTGACTTTTTATCATCCTTTTGGTGGTAACAAGTGTTGTTGTTTTGATATTACCTTCATCTTTTTGGTGATGGTGATCGTTTGAGTTGTGTGTTGATTATCATCCTTTTGATGGTAACAAGCTTTGTTGTTTAATAATACCTTCATCCTTTTGGTGATGGTGATTGTTGTGACTTATTATCATCCTTTTGGTGGTAACAAGTTTTGCGTTTTGATCTTACCTTCATCCTTTTTGGTGATGGTGATCGTTTGAGTTGTATGCCTATTATCATCCTTTGGGTGATAACAAGTTTTGTTATTTATCTTACCGTCATCCTTTTGGTGACGGTGATCGTCAGAGTTATTGACTTATTATCATCCTTTTGGTGATAACAAGTTTTGTTATCAGGTCTTACCTTCATCCTTTTGGTGACAGTGACCATTGAAGTTATTGACTTGTTATCATCCTTTTGGTGATGACAAGTTCTGTTGTTGGATCTTACCTTCATCCTTTTGGTGACGACGATCTTTGAAGTGGATAAGTTAACTATCATCCTTTTAGTGGTATTCTTTCTATATTACTTTCGGTGATGGAAAGCTTTATCAGAATAACCATCATCCTTTTGGTGATATGCATCATCCTTTTGGTGATGGAAATCTTTGAATTGTGTCCAACTTTCATCCTTTTGGTGATAGAAAATTTTGTTGTTGATCTTACCGCCATCCTTTTGATGATGGCGATCTTTGTTGTTGTTACTGTAACCATCATCCTTTTGATGATAACGATCCTGAAAATCATGGTGAATTACTATCATCCTTTTAGTGATGGCAATTAATTCTACCGTCATCCTTTTGGTACCGGAAAACCTGTTCAGTTGTTGTCCTCATGTCAATAACGACCTTTGCAAGATTTGATTTGTTTGACTCGAGGGTTGACATTGATTTGGCATTCTACCCCTAATACCTTGGTGCTGTTAGAACTCGTTGCATTTTCTTTCTGCATTTCAAAGGACAAAATTTGGGTCTTTTCGTATTTAATTACCTTCCACAACGAATGTATGAAGACCGTTGTCATTCTTACCTTCTAGTTCAACTTAATTAAATAGGGGCAGCTGTCATACCCCAATTTTGTCCAGGCATTTTAAAATTTTCCTAAAATTTGATTTCATTTTCAATTTGCATCATATGCACAGCATGACATGCATTTCATCATGAATAATACCTAAAATATTAGTAGGAATAAATTATTGAAAATAGAGGCAAGTTGGTTAAATCATTTCTCACGAACGGGCAAAATCAGCGGGTAAAAAGTTTCAAAATTAAAATTGCAGGCGCCAGTATTATTAATCTACGGTTCACGTAGTTTAACCTGCTGTGCTCGTTATTTTTATCAGCGACTGTTTCCGTTGCGTTTTGACCCGTCTGAGTCTTTCAACCGGTGAAAATTTATTTTAAAATTAAAAGAAATGCTGTATTTTTTCAATAAGTATATTTCGTGTTAATCCTTTTAGTACTTCCGATTTAATTTTTCGAGCAAATTTTCGTCCGACTTTTATTCATTTTGAGTTGTTTTAGTTTTGTTTTTTTTAATCAAAATAATCAATAAATTTAATAAGGATTAAGTGAGTATATATTTTAGGTTTTACTAAGTATTTTAATTAATTTTTATTTTTGCTAAAAAACTCAGTTCTAATATCCAATCATAAAATAGAAATTTAAATTATATATATATATATATATATATATATATATATTAAAAAAAACTCTTTCATTCCAATTGCCAGATGCCACGTGGCAGTCTTATCCTCTCAAAGAGTGGTACATGACTGACAATTCCAAATAAAAAAAGCTTTCTCTTTCTGCTAACGGTAATGGAAGAAGGAAAAAGGATCTTTTCAAAAGCATCCCACTAACTTACCCTCTCTCTCTGGTGAACTGGCGTTCGCCACTCACATGCGTGACTCCTCATACTTTCTAACCTCACGTCACCTCTCACCTGACTCCATTTATTCTTTTAGGCTTCCAATAGAAAAAAAGGTGGAGAAAAAGAAGAAAAGGGGAACGAGCACGCCTTCCCAGGGGACTTTTCTGAATCCATTTCCCTGACCTCTCTCCAATATCTCTCTCTCTCTTCAAAAGAAACACCATAGAAAAGAAAACGAAAAATAAAAAGAAAAAGGATGAACTATTGTTCATCTTCTTAAAAAGGGAGGCTTTGAGTCGATGGTTTGCTCTCGACACCATGCATCACACCGGAACACCACCGGAAACACCCTTCCTCATCCGCCATCATCGCAAACCACCTTCCCTAACCTTCAGCCTTCCTCCATTAAATCCTCCGCCACCTTCATTATCCCACTCGCCGCGCAGATCTCCACCGCGTAAGTTACCACAAACCACCTTCCCTCATGCATCGTTCTTCTTCCTTCCTCACGCCGGCGACCGAGCTCATAACATCTCACCTCTTCTGATCTCCATCTTCTTCCCGTGACCACCAATAACAACACTTGTTCGACCGCAAACCCACTCCATCCTCACCACCACGACTCCATTCATTTTCCTATCCGCAACCCACCGCGCACTGCCATCGACGCACTACCACTGCTGCCTCTTCTTCCTAATTCCGTCGCCGCACATCTAACCACTTCTCTCCGTAACCATCCTCATCATTTAATGTTATAGTTTTTTTAGATTAGAACCCAAAATTCGGTCATAACAACAAAGCAACTCAATATTTCAGTTGCATAACCCGACATCGCCGTAACAAATGAACCCAACAACATTCGCATCAATCGCGGGTGTTTTCAATTTCGCTCGCAAACTGGTTGTTCTATATTAGTCGCAAATATTTATTCATTTGGAAGGTCATAGAAGTGTGGATGCCGATTCAATGAGCTTGAAGTGCTGTGTCTCGGACCACAACAACAAGTAAAGGATTATTACTTTGATGTTTGTTTTCGGCTCAATTACACTTTGTTCATTCTGTTAATTCTGCTTGAGTTGTTGTTGTGATTAATATTTTTATCTGTGCTGAATCTAAAAGAAATGAGAAAAACATGGGCGTAGCTTGTATTCATGGAGTTAAGGGATAATTTTTCATTGCTTGTTGTATCCATGTTGCTATGGGATTAGTGTTCACTGCGTTAGAAGAGGACCATGTTTCAGCTTTTTATGGGTATTAATGATATTAGTCATGTGTTTTGGTTTGGTAAATGTAATTTAATAATTCGATAACTTTGCTTTTCTTCTTGATAATAAGGACGTTCAATATAAGGCTTTGGTTTTTATATTGTTCCTATCTCTGGCATGATAATTGGGCTTAAGCGTGAGGGTTGTGCTTCAGGATCACATTGCTTGATATATTTTCCATGTGCTATACATAATTTGGTAATATTGTAAAGTAAAAAAATACGTCGTAATTGAGTTTGTTTTCATTGCGTTAAACTGAAATTTTAATTCGCGGATCCGGCAATCTCATGTCGTTATGTCGCCGAAGATTCCAATACATCAATATGATATTACACCGTGTTACGATCTCACGAATGACATAAATGATATTGTCATTTCGTACGAACCAGTTTTGAGCACACCGATTTAAATCAATCCATTAAATTAACATTGACATTTATTTCTATCACTTTTAATTAAATTAGTTAATTAATTAAATTCTGATTAGTTAGTTAATTTTGATTAACTTAATTGTTTTGATTCAATTAAATAATTTTAATAATTAATCTTAATCAATTTAATTAATCGATTTAACCGAATTTTAATAAATTAACTTTGCTAATTAACTTTGATAATTAATCTTTCCAATTAACTTTGCTAATTTGCAAATTAATCCTCAAATCCAATTTTATTCAACTTCGTCATCAATTTCTAAACCAAGACTAATTCAATTTCATCATCACTCCAAACCAATTTCAAAAACACAAATCACACAATTCCTGATTTAACATGAAGCCTGTTTTCAAAACAAATCCTTCGTAATTTCACTAAATATTCCGTACAAATTTAAACCATTTTTCTAAAGAGTCTTTTATTCTAAAGAATTTTCTATTTTAACGTAAACTTGGGATGAAAAGGATATAGGAAGCGTTCACTCACTATTTCTCAAGTATTCGAATGATTGGCGCATGCCATATTACTCGAATTTTTGTCACCCGATTAAAACAGCAATCACCATAATATTCAAATCATTCCTTGCAAATCAATACAAATTCTAAACCCTTTTGATTTTAAACTCCGGATAAAAGAAAGATGGGAGGCGTTCGCCTCACCATCTCGCGAATGATTGAACGATTGGCCCCGCCACATTGCTCAATTTCTCGTCATTTAATTAAAATATTAATCGTGCGGATTCAAAATTAACACAACATCTAAGAACCTATATTTTATAAAATAAATTTTTCGGATTGATAAAAGAATGGGAGACGTTCGCCTCACCATCTCTTGAATAATTGATCGATTGGCGCTCGCCATATTGCTCAATTTTCTGTCGACTTCCGATTAAAACATGCTCAATAAACATTGGATAAAGTAATGAGTGGTACACGCCTTATTATTTCTTGAATAAGTATGTGGGAGGCGTCCACCTTACTACCACGCACTATTCAATTTTTGCAAACAAAGTTTCAATAATAAATTAAACGAAAAAGGGGTAGAAGGCGCCCGCCTTATTATTCCTCGAAGGAATTGAACGATTGGTGTACACCATATTGCTCAATCTTTTATCGTTCTTCAAAAATATATTAAGACATCAAATTTATCTGTCCTCGCCCCCCGTGTGATCGAAACCAATCAAAAACATCAAACACATCAATTCAACTTGTCACCCCCGTGTGACCAAAACTCTTTTGAAAAAGAACACTGTTAATCCTTTCTAATGCGCACAACAAACCAGTGCTTAAGCCTCCGCTGAGAGTAGACAAGGCAACGTTTAGCCTTTAGAACACGATCTACATAGTCGTTCATTAAAAAACACCAACCAAATCGTAGTCCCTGAACTACGAATACTCTGATTTCCTTATTACACCATAAGGATACGTAGGCAGGAGATTGTTGTATCTTCGCGAGCCCACTAATAAAAAACCTCCTCTTTCCCCCTTCTGAGGTTCCCATCCATCTATTATTTATTCTATTATTTATGCTAATACCTTCCCCTTGCGTAATCGACTCCCGAACCCGAATATGGTTGCGACGACCATTATTCAATTCTTCAAAGGTTTTATAGATATTTTATTATTCCTTGATTGGGATAAATAAAGTTCGGTGGCGACTCTGTTTGAACTAAATTTTTTGTCATCCATCGCGAGGGATCGCATTTTTCGAGGTGCGACACCAAGCGTCTATGCCATACCCATTGCTCTTCATTTACAGACATTAAACATTTTACATTTTGATCTTTTACATTTTCCTCTTGCCAGTGAAATGAACTCTTCTGTTGTTCTGATTAGTTGCTTTGCATGTTTTTTGATTGAAGATTATATCATAACCGTAATCACTTAATTGACTTATTGATAACAAGTTATGCAATAATCCTTCTACGTAAATAACATCAGAAATAAAGGGAAGAGATCCATTACCAATAGTTCTGGAGCCTTTGATTCTTCCTTTCTGATTTCCTCTGAAACCTACGAAACCAAGATCTTTAAGTTCCAAGCTTTGGAACATATGCTTTCTTCCCGTCACATGGCACGAGAATCCAGAGTCCAGGTATCATGATTGGTGTCTGAACTCTGCTGCATAGGATATCTACAACATAAACTATTTTATCCTTCGGTACCCAGAATCTTTTGGGTCCTTTGTGATTAGTTCTCCCAGAGTTTCTTGAAATTTTGGGGTTTTATGGCATTAGTAAAATTTTGTGTTTATGCATGTGTGTAGTGATAAGATAAAAGGGATTTAGGTTTATCATCTGCAGAAGGTATTTGCTCGTCTTCATCAAAGTAATATCCTATTCCTCTTTTCTTATTATGACTGACTCCATAAATCATAGAAGCCATTCTGCTTCTTTCTAGCCCATTTTTCAGAAACTTTTGAAATGCTTTTTCATAATTATATATGATTGTGTTAGAAGTTTGAAGGGCTTGAGATAAAGCTTCTTCAAGTTTTAAACGTTGTTTATTTAAAGATTATTTTTCTCTTTCCAGAATCAGATTGTCGTCTTTTAATTCAGAAACTTTCATCTCAAGCTTATCACATTCTTCAATGGTTCCTTCGAGGACCTTTTTCAAAGCCTTGAATTTTTGTCGAAGTTTCTGATATGAGCTTAGAGATTCAGATAAACAAGATTCAAGGTCAGAGTGAGAAAGATCAGAAAATACCTCTTCAGGATCAGATTCTCTTTCTGATGAGCTTCCAGATGTGGTAGCCATGAATGCCACATTTGCATGTTCTTCTTCAGAGCCTGATTCTGAGGCATCAGATTTAGAGTCATCCCAGGTGGCCATGAGTCCCTTCTTAGTTTTAAAGGAATTTTTCTTGAATCCTTCTTTTTTGGAACTGTCTTTCTTAAGCTTTGGGCATTCGTTTCTCTAGTGACCTGGTTATTTACATTCATAGCATGTTACCTCTTTGTTTGGTTTGCCTCAGGAAGTTGATTCTGAGTGATCTCCCTTGTGTCTTGGTCTTCCGAAGTTATTATTCCTTTTTCTCCAGAGTTGTTTGACTCTTCTGGTTAAAAGGGATAACTCTTCATCATCATCAGAATCATCCTTTTCAGAGTCATCATTTTCTTTTTCTTCAGCTTGGAGGGCTTTGTTCCTTTCTGGTTTGCATGTCTCAGATCTAGACTTCAGAGCTATATACTTTCTTTTCTTTTGGGGCTCATCTTCCTCAAGTTCTATCTCATGACTCTTGAGGGAGATGACGAGTTCTTCCAAGCTTATGTTGTTAAGATCTTTTGATAGTTTTAATGTAGTGACCATAGGTCTCCACTTCTTTGGCAAGATTCTGACAATCTTTTTGACATGATCTGCAGTTGTGTAGCCTTTGTCCAGAACCTTGAGTCCTGCAATTAAAGTTTGAAATCTAGAAAACATTACCTCTATAGCTTCATCGTCCTCCATCTTGAAGGCTTCATATTTCTGAATTAGAGCCAGGGCCTTTGTCTCTTTGACTTGTGAGTTGCCTTCGAGTGTCATCTTTAGGGAGTCAAGTATTTCTTTAGCAGTTTCCCTGTTGGTGTTTTTTCATATTCATTGTAGGTTATACCATTCAGCAGTATTGTTCTTGCATTGTGGTGGTTTTTGAAATCACGCTTCTGATCATCAGTCATTTTATTTCTGGAAATAGCAATACCAGCATCAGATACAGGTCGTACATAGCCAATTATAACTATGTCCCATAGGTTAGCGTCATAACCCAGAAAGAAACTTTCGATTCTATCTTTCCAATAATCAAACTTTTCTCCATCAAATACTGGAGGTTTGGCATTGTAATTGTATCTTTCATTAGTGTTGGCCATAGTGTTGTTCTCACGCTAGATCTCTCCACACTGTTAAGTGTTTGATTAGAAAATCAATAACAGAGTCGAAGCTCTGATACTAATTGAAGGTAGAGAAAAACAAGAATGCGGGGTTTGAACTGTTTCTACAGATAATAAAAACGTTTTGCAAATAAACCATACACGAAAAATAAGGCTATCAACACAGAAGTTTATCCTGGTTTGCTTGAAATTCAAAGTTACTCCAGTCCACCCGACCAAGGTGATTTTGCCTTTAACAAGGACTTAATCCACTAATCTTGAAATATTACAACAAAGAGCATCTAAGAAGATAAAGATCTCTTAGCCCTCTCAAATTTACAGACTTCACAAGTCACTTGAGGAAATATTCAACAACTATTGTAAAATACAATGATGCGTTTAGTGCTTCTAGGTAAGCAGTAGTTACACAATATAAGAACTTAAATATTTCACACTTAGAGCAACAACTCGTGTGAACAAAAATTGAACTAGAATAAAAGAGATTATGAATTTTTTTGAAGTATTCTCGTGTATACTTCGTTATCTCGTAAGAAGATGATCCTTCCTATATATAGAGATTTGATCAAGAGACTGTTAGCTGAGGCATTCATGAATATCTTGGCAATGATGGACTTTTAATGTCATTAATCTCGTTGTCCTTTCCATAGCAATTTGGAGCGCGTTTAATCTCTTCCAAAAATAGATTCATACCAAACGAAGAAAGCTCCATATCTAAGTCTTTGTTGTTGTTCTTGAATCAGAGTGCGCAGAGTTCAGATGTTCTTGTTCAGCATGTATAACTTTAGATAGTTGTTGAGAGTATATATATAAAAAAACTTCAGAGGTTCTTGATGTATTTCTGATAGTGCCTTCTTCAGAGTGAGAAACATCAGATTCGTTGAGTGGAACTATTCAAATTTAGAGTGTCTGAGTCTTCTCTTCGTCAGACTCTGTGCACTTTCTTTTATTCAGAGTCACAACCTTTGCTTTAAAATATTCTAAGTTGTTATTCTGGACTTGCGTGATTGTCATATGTTTATCTATCTGATCCTTTTTCGGTTAGAGTCCTTCACACTTATATAAATTTATCAGGGTACCCATTTGTTTCATCCTTTGTTATCATCAAAACCTTAGAGATTAATTATAGACACAAAATCTTGTTCTTATAGGATATCCATTACTTGAAACATAATCTAAAATAAGCAGATACCTATCTTTAATGGGAGATCAACCTCTCCAATCACAGTCTTCTTCGAGTCGTCAAAGGCTTTCAAAACAACCCCACTAAACCTTATCGGAGCACCTTGTTAAGAGAGCTTGGAAAGAGTAGACATTGGTATAATATTAAGAGAAGATCCAGTGTCAACCAACACATTAGACAAAACATCTTCTTGACAACTCATGGAAAGGTGCAAATCCAAATTATGATTCGTCCCTTTCTCAAGCAATTCTTCATCACTAAATCTCATAATGTTACATACAGTAATATTGGCAATAATGCCATCAAACTGGCCAATTGTTACATCATGATCTATACAGGCTTGCTCCAAGACCTTCTGCAAAGCGTCTGTGTGAGCTTCCGAATTCATCAGCAAAGATAAGACAATTATTTTGGATGGGGTATGCAATAATTGATCAACCACATTAAATTCACTTCTCTTAATCAACTTCAATACTTCATCGTTATAAGATTTCTAGTTTACACTACTGGACTGGCAAAACTCCACAACAGAAGTTCCCACCTGAGCTTGCTTACCTACCGAAGTATCTTCAGTTCTCTTAGGGGCCACAAAAGCAAATACTCAACCACTTCGAGTTACACCATTTACATCAGCAATATTCTCAACAAAGAAAGGGAAGGGATGGGGATTTGTTTTCCATCTTCTAACATTGTAGCATTGTATTTGTAAGGAACATCTCTGTCAGATTCATAGGGAGTTGGACCCGCCAGGCGAATAACCAAAGGAGAAACGACATAGTTTTGACTATTGTAGGCAATCACAACTGGTCCGGGGATATTGAAATGAGGAACTACGGCATTCACACCATGCTCATCTTCATCCCTATTGATCAGTCTCCAATTCTACTTGTTTTCTGACACTCATTCGACACAACTTCACGAAGTCGGTAACATATTAGTCTACCTCTTTTGCTATTCTGTTTAGTAAATTAGATGTTTTGCATTTTTATTTCAATTTGTTGATTATATTTGATTTGCATCATTATACTCCATTTTATGTCTCTTTGTCCTAGTTTTACTGGTTTCAGGTGTGAGCAAGAATACCGAAGGAATCGCCAAAGGGAATCAGACGTTCTAGGCCTGTCGGAAGAGGAAATTGGACAATACAGTAGCCCTGACACAGCCACCCGTGTTGCCCAACACGGCCCATAAAACAGGGAGTTGACATGGGTTCCCGTGTTAGCTGACACAACCCGTGTCAGCCACCCTGGAAGGGGCATGTCAGCCTTTGCATCCAAACAGCCAACACGGCCTGTCGTGTTGCCTGACATGACCTGTGTTGGCTTGGACACCTCATTTTCCAATTTTTTCTTTATATTGGCACGATTGATCCAGGAGGGTATTTTGGACTTTTGCTACATCAAATTAGTGATCAGGAACTATTTAGCAGATTTTTGAATACGGAGAAGGTACTTTTCACGATTACGGATTTTGGTACGATTAAGATTGAAGCGATCAAAAGCGGCGAAGAACGGAGGTCCTTCAAGAGCGGATGCGATTGAAGATCAACAGAATTCCCTTACTTTTTTGATGTCTAAATTTTATTTTGTATCTTATTTGAATAATATGAGAGGCTAAACCCCCCAATGCCATGGGGTGTCCCTGAATTGATCGTGTAATGACTCTGGATTGATAATTTCCTTAATATATGATGTTTGTTGTTAATTTCACTATGCAATGTTCGTAATGCTTTCTTTATCCGAAAAATTAGGATTATTATATGGTTAACAATTTGCAGGATTGCAATTGTTAAGGTGTTTGTACATTGAAACCATAGTAGATGTCACCTAGGGCTAGGGATACCCTATGGTTACCGGTTTTATCTTGTTAATTTGTAATTGCTTGGTTTCATTATAATCGCCTAGGGACTTAGAGATTAAAATGAATGACCAAAGGTTTCCCTCTGAGGTATTAGGAGGAAATGATTTTAAGATCCGGTAATTGAACATTTTGCATTGTTAAGGATATATGCACTCAAGGGTCATTACATGAGATATTCATACATGATCCTTGGCATATTATTATAAATTGTGAAAAGATTTACCCTATTTTATTTTCTCATACAGTGACTTTTTACAAAACCCCAACTATTTGTTTTGTTCAATTAAGTCACAATTTAAACTTGTATTGCTGCGCAATCCTCGAGATCGATCTTTGGGAGACATCCCTATTATTTACTACATTGGAAAAGTAGTACACTTGCTATTTTCTCGATCACCTATCTCGGGTAATCTGAATAATATTTTCATCCATCATCTCTTGTAAATATCTCTTTACCACAACACACCCTATAGAGTTTCTTGAACATATACAACAAGAAACATGATTTTCTCATAATAACTCAACTCGCACAAAGTTGCATGCATCTCGACCAAGGATGTTCTAATCAGATTGACATCAAAGACACAGTACTTTCCAGGATATCCCTCGACCATATTTACATTTGCACCGCCATGTTTAGGCAACAAATTGGCTTGCACATTAGGACCAGAGTCTTCAAAAGACAAAATACTGCTTTGCACTAGTCTTCTCATCTCAGCTTTCAAAGCAAAACAGTTTTCAATGTCATAACCTGGTGCACCTTGATGGAAAGCACAATGATGATCATATTTATACTACCATGGAAATTCCTTTGGAATAGATGGAGGAGTTCTAGTATGTACCAAGTTCTTATGTATCAAAGCAGGAAATAATTCCGCATATGACATCAGAATTGGATCAAATTGCGCCTATCTTGGGATACAATTTTATTGATGATTTTGTTGATGAGTACGTTGTTGAAAACATGGTTGATAATTTGGTGCTACTTGAACAACTGGGGCATGATTAATAACAGGAGTAACTGACACCACATATTGATGATGTTGATTGCTTCTCAAAGATCTCATACGCTTCTGTAAGACCTCAATTTTGACCCTAAGATCCCTCATGATATCTCATCAGATGCATTGGCTTTGGGATCACACCTTGGCATCTTCCTTACCCCTCATTCGTTGGGTTTGCATTGGGAGAAATCACCAAGCACATTTGATTGTATCATAATTTGTTTTTATTTTTTTACTAACCAAAAGACCAAAAATATGTCTATGTATAGCTTTGTTTCTTTTGTAGGTAGTGTGTGCATTCACCAAGGCCTCATCAACATCATATCTAGGGTTTGAGACCCTCAATGCAAGGATATTAATCAAGAGATGGTTCACATTGTTTCTGGACATCATATATGGATCCCCATGATCTTCATTTATCATTTTGATCAAGAAATTATCAAGAGTTTGAAACTTGTTTGCCTTGGAAACCCTAATTCATCTGGGTATCTTGTGTGACTTCCTCAACAAGTTTCTTCAACATTTAGGGTTTCCAAGGAGATCATTTGTGTACAATGCATGGATATTGGTGTGGATTTTCCATGATTGTTAATTTGAGGGGGAGTTTTGATTATCCTTCTCACGTTTGGTCAGCCTAGGGTCTGGTTGGCTGTTGACCTATGTCACATGGGTTCTAGTTGTTGTGTGACACATTTGCAAGGAAGGATTCATCCCTCTCATTCCTAAGGGTGAATCTAATCTGGAAAGATTCTCAAAACTATTGAGGTGCTTGCAAGCAGAATATGTTGACACAAGAAGAGTATTTTCAAAGTATTCTTATGGTGGAAGTATCTCAAAGGATAATTGGGAAAGGATTTAAGATCAATGTCTACTAGTGCCAAGTACAAGTATTTAATTGATTATCCTTGGAGCTCCAGATAACTGATGTTCTTAAAGATGTTGGAACATCTCTTCTTCAAGACCCTGTGCAGAATCACAAGAAGGATAGTACATTGGTTTATGATCTATCTCTTTGGTGGCTTCAAGTTTTCAAGATGGTTCATGGTGGTTGACGAGAGAAAGTTAACTGGTCAAAACTGGGGTTCCCTAGACCCTATATCCTACAATTTTTGTCACATGAAAATGATTCCAAGAGAAACGTTACTCATTATGACATTTCAAACAAATTTCATGTTGAGGTCAAGAGCTAGTTATGCTTTTAAAGTCATACGTTATGGTGAAAGATTATAGGTCATTTTGTCTGAACCCTAGTTAGGAGGTCAACTTCTAAGAACCATAACTTGCTCAATTTTTATGATATGAAGTCAATTAAACTTTCATGATCAATTTAAAGATGTCCCCTACAACGTTTATTCTTTGATAAACTTCAAATTTAACTTGAAAGGGCATGTGCCAAGAGGAAACATTATATGTAATTTTGGGCCATTACCATTGAACAAGAGTTTTTCCTCAACTTCTAAAATGCATAGCTGCTTCATTACAAATCCAAATGAGGTCAAATTTGTGATCAAATTGAAGAGGTTTGAAATAGATACAACTTTGATGAAGGAACTTTTTCCATTTTAATCCCATAAAAAAAGTTATTCAAGGTGGAAGAAGTGAACATTTGGCTTGGTACTTAGAAAAAATTATTTTATATTTGATTTTCCAAACTTGCACCTCAAAGTTCATCATGATCCAAGATTCAAATGGAAACGTGTTCAACATGAAAGTTGTTCCCCTTGATTCCGTATTTCCAAAATGTCCAAGGTCACCTCATTTGGACCAATATTGAGGGACTTACGCATGAGTTCTTCATAAGGTTCCATTTGGTAAGATTTATGGTCAAAATTCATTTCCTTTATGCTTGGCTATGTGACATCATTTGAGGTTGGATATCACAAAATATTGGATCACTTGGCATCATTTGATGGGCCTATCACATGCCCATGCATCTATGCAAGTGAGAATTGCTATTTTTGGCATTTTGATGGAAGTGTGTAGAAAGCAAGTGCATAACCTATAAATACAACCCCTTCCGCTCAGAATTGGGGACGCCTTGCCCAAGCTTTGATCCTGCAACCATAACCATCACCATTAGAGGATAAACTTGAAGGTTTTCAATTGAAAATCGAGTTTCAATTTCACTTCAGTTTTGAAGTTGAAACTCCAAGAATCCAAGCCCTTCCTTGATTCAATTCACCTCCTGCAAGCATTTGAAGTCAAGCCAAGGCCAAGTGGAAGCAAGATCAAGCAAGTTTCAAGCTCCCTTGAAGGTGATTTTTCAGAAACTTCATCTCTTCGATTCTCTCTCAATTCTTTATCATTCTCTTTGATTTTTGGTTGGATGAAGTCCTACCAATGTAGGCAACAAGATTGAGTTGCTTTGAGATCAAATCGAAGCAACTCAGTTCATGATCCTCAAATTTCAAATCCCAGTATCTTTTAATATACTTGGAATTGGAGAAAATTGAGGTCAGATTCGAGGTCCTGAACATTTTTCCTTTAAATCCATGTCCTTGTTTTTCATTTTAGTGGTGGTTGCTGGTGGACCAGTCCGGTGAGGTCCACCGGAGAAGAAGACCGGAGCCCTAGCTCCGGTGGTGTGTTGGCACACCTCTTGAGCATCAGATCATGTTCAAACGTTTTAATTTGAGCCATTCATTTTTATTACCACGCGTGTGATGCTTTGACTAAGGTGCATCGTGGATAGCGCGCGTGTGGCTATCAGATCTGCCACCTAAATTAGTGAGGGACATCTGATGGCCCTCATTTTTTCCAATTTCTTTTTAATTTCTGAATTTTCATTTAATTGCTTTATTTTATTTAATTTATAGAAATTTCATTTTTAATCCAAAAACTATGGGAATTTCACCAAAAATCTTTAAATATTTTTCTCTTCCATATTCTGAATTAAAATTATTTCTTGGATTAATTTTAATATTTTTCATAAATTAAATGTTTTGTGCATATTTTAAATTGTTTAAAAATACTTATGACTTTTCAAAAATGGTGAAATTTTTTGTCTAAGGTCATTTGACCTTGTTTGACATAGGATAAATCCCTTGGCCATTTATTTGGTGTTTTGAAGGGATTTTAGGTTTTGACCAAATTAAAATGTATTTTAATGCATATTGATGAGCCATTCTTATGGTCTTGTGATGTTTGACTCTCTGTTTGGGCCTTGGTCAAGGTTGATTTGACTTTTGTTGAATCAAAACAATTGGATTTAGGGGATTGATGAAATGTACATTTCATCTCCCAAAATGCATGAATGATTTTGATTTGATGAAATTCCTCCCATGAACAATTTGAGTTTCTATCTTCCCTTCCCTCTTCATCTTCATCCCTGTTCTTTCTCATTCCCTCATTTGACCAATGAAATCTCTAATGTCTAAAGGCTAATTGATCCATCAATGACTTTGTGTCAGATGAATCAATATAAGTATGACTAAGCTAGGTCCCTCTCTCTTGATCTTTTCTTTTAGTGTGTGGTATATTTTAGGAGTTTGGTTCTTCATACCAAATCTCTAACATGCATTAACACCTAAATTTTTATTGCCCAGCCTCAGATAGTTGTGACTTCTACATAAGTCTAATTACGATTGCTTAACATAGAGATAAATTTGACCCTCAAGGCATATCATTCTAGTAAGTGAGATTGTAAGTCTCCCGTTCTTCATGGCAATGTATGGAGACTTGACCTTTTTTCCTTTCATGAGAGCTAGTGGTATACTTGTTGAATTATCCAAGTTGGAGCCCTTCTCCTGGAAGATGTATTGGTTTAAGGATTTATACTTGTGAATGGATGGTTGAGTGTTCTCCAAAGAATGACTTAATCAATTAAAAATCACCACTAACTTTTAACTAACATTTGATTAACTCTTTAATATTGCTTTACTTCCAAGTCATTTACTTTATGCAATTTAAATTTGAGTTATTTATCCTTCATTGGCATTTACATTTCATATAACTTGTTTATGTTTATGTCATTTTCACTTTTCTCACTTGAGTCATATTTTGTGATTGTATATATTTGTTTGCGTGTTTTGATTTTGTTTGTGGTCTTAGGACCTTAAAATACTTAATAACAACAAAAACGCTAAAAAACATCAGGTGGACTGTTGATCTTGATTTGAACTTTTGGACTTAGGATTAGGCAATATTCCCTGTGCAAAAAGGACTTGGCCAATGCCAACATTTTGAGACTGAGTTATCTTCAACTAAGTCTTCATCAGATACAAGCCTTGGGAATTGCTTGAATTCATCTGCTACTCTATCTGTGTACTTAATTCTTATTTTGATGTTGTGTCTGATGCTTTGCTCTGAGTTGATCAAGGAATATTTCATCTGATACATGAGAAGACAAAGAAGACTGCTAGCTTTTGGATTTTTTTCTTGGATGTGGCTATCTTTATTTGATTCCTTGATCTTCATGATGTCTGGATATTACTTATTGCCTGTTGCTTATTGCTTGGTCAAAGTCCAAAGGAAAATGGGTTTCTATATGACATTCTTGTCTGTTGGATTACATCTCATTGGTCAGATCTTTTCAACTCTTAACTTTTAATTTGTGCTTAGGATAGCCTCTTCATCTCCTCCCACTTCTTAAATTTCAAAATATCTCCCCCTTTCAAAAATTTCTTTGCCTGTGATTTCAAACTTAGACATTGTTTCAATACTTAGAAACTTTGGCCTTATGCCATTGAATTTTCAAACTCTTTCTTAAATCAAATTTGTAAATAAACTTAATCATATTGACTTAAAATTTCAAAGTACAAAAATAACTAACAACTCCATTCAAACTTTTGGCCCTTTGTGCCTTTTCTTATTAAAATTTTGTTAAAAGCAATTCACCAACTTCTTTGAAATTTTTACAATGAACTACGAGGTTTTGATCCCTCATTTTTATGTTGGTACATAGGCACAAGTCCGAAGGTCTTGTCAAACACAAAAATATAATCAATGAATTCTTTTCTCACCCTCCACACTCTATTTTTATGAAACATCTTTTATACCAAACACATATGTACGCATAAAAAAGGGCTCCCTAGGAGTACCTAGGACACTATGGGTGTTAACACCTTCCCTCTGTGTAACCAACCCCCTTACCTGTAATCTCTGGAATTTTATTAGTTTTGATTTGAAAACTTCTTATCTTTGGGTTTTGTTCATACTTTTCCCTTTTCCTTTGGAAACAATAAAAATGCGGTGGCGACTCTGGTTTTATTGACGTTAAGCTTACCCATAGCTATGGTCATGAATTTACCACTACAACTTCTCTTGCGAAATAGCATTAGCATCATGTTCCTTCTTTTTGGACAAACCATTCCCATATTTCCTGAAACTGTCAAACGAACCACTCTCTTTCAATCGTCCCTTACGGACGCCCTCTTCTAGTCTCATGCCCATGTTGACCATCTCGGTAAAATCCCTGAGAGCACTTGCAACCATTCTGTCATAGTAAAATGGACTCAGAGTCTTCAAAAATAGCTTTGTCATCTCTTTCTCTTCTAACGGAGGACTGACAAGCACATAAATCTCGCGCCATCTATGGACATACTCTTTGAAAGTTTGCTTATCCTTTTGGGACATAACACAGAGTTGATCTCTGTCCGATGCCATGTCAATATTATACTTGTATTGACGAACAAAAGCTTATCCTTGTCATACCCCAAAATTTACCCTACCCTATACAACTTTCATCCGATCCATAACCCCACCACACATGCATGCATTCATTGTTTCATCACCATAATTTCATTACCATTAATAACCAAAGGAATATTACACGGACTCAAGGCATGGTGTTTACAGCTGAGAAAAAAACTGGGGTTTTTTATGGATAAAGCTTCAAAGACAAATGTCTAACATAACAAAAATTCCATTTTTTGAGTCAGTGTAACAAATTACCTAAATCTGTGTAATGGGTTACACCCTCTTTTAAACAGGTGTGTAAGGCAAATTTGAGTATGTGTAATCGGTTACCCAAAATCTGTGTAACCGGTTACACCTGCATTACACAGGCTTCCAAGACCATTTTTGGTATGTGTAACCGGTTACCATAATCTGTGTAACCGGTTACACCCACGCTGACAATAACAATAACCTTTTTTTCACTCAAAATAAATCCTTTTTCACACACTTCAATCCATTTGCTTCCTCTATAAATAAAACATTATCCCCCTCATTTTTCCAAGCATAGTGTAAGACCCCAATTTTGACCCTAAGATCCCTCATGCTATCTCATCATATGCATTAGTTTTTGGATCACACCTTGGCATCCTCCTTACCCCTCATTCATTGGGTTTGCATTGGGAGAGATCACCAAGTACATTTGATTGTATCATACTCTGCTTTTCATTAATTAACTAACCAAAATACCAAAAATATGTCTATGTATAGCTTTGTTTCTTTTGTAGGTAGTGTGTATGCTCACCTATGCCTCATCAAGTTCATATCTAGGGTTTTATGGTGAAAGATTATAGGGCATTTTATCTGAACCCTAGTTAGGAGGTCAACTTCCCAAGACCATAACTTGCTCATTTTTTATGAGATGAAAGCCATTCAAATTCCATGATTAAATCCAAAATATCTAATTAAACTTTTATGTTTGGAGGAAGTTCAAATTCAACTTGCAAATGCATGTGCCAAGAGGAAACATTATAGGTCATTTAGGGCCATTACCATTGAACAAGTGATTTTCCTCAACTTCTAAAATGCATAACTCCTTCATGCCAAATCCAAATGAGGTCAAATTTATGACCAAATTGAAGAGATTTGAGAGAGATACAACTTTTATGAAGGAACGTTTTCCATTTGAAGTCCATAGTAAAAGTTATCCAAGATGGAAAAAGTAAACATTTGACTTGACACTTAGAAATTTTTTATTTATGTTTGATTTTCAAAACTTACACCTCAAAATTCATAATGATCCAAGCTTCAAATGGAAAACTGTTCAACATTAAAGTTGTTCCCCTTAATTTCCCCTTTCCAAAAAGTCCAAAATAATCTCATTTGGATGAATATTGAAGGACTTTCTCATGGGTGTAATGCATGGTACCATTTGGAGGATTCTCATGATCAAATTCATTTCAACATTGCATGGCTTAATGCATTGCTTTTAGCATGACCTATGCACGATTTTGGACCTTTTCCAATCATCCTTTAGGCTTTGTACACACCTATGCTAGCTCATGAAGGAAATTACTTTTTTTTTTCAAATGGACGTGTATGAAAAGCACATGGGTTGGCTATAAATACAAGTGCAATGAGCTCAAAACTTCATCAACACCTTGGCCCAACTTTGCCAGAACAATCCAAACCCTTCATTTCATAGAATTTTTGAAGATTTCAATGGAAATCGAGTTTGAATTTCACCTTCTGTTTTGAAATTCAAACTCCAAGAATTCATTGCCCTTTTCATCTCAATTGGTCACTACAAGCAAGAGGAAGAGGAATCAAGCAAATCCAGATCAAGATCAAGTAAACTTGAAGCAACTCGAAGGTGAAAATTCAGAAACTTCATCTCTTTGATTCTCTCTTAATTCTTCACCATTCTTTGTGATTTTTGGTTTGCTGAAGTCCTACCAATGTAGGCAACAAGATTGAGTTTCTTTGAGGTCAAATCGAAGAAACTCAGATCATGAACCTCAATTTTCAAATCCATGTATCTTTCAATATACTTGGAATTGGAAGAAATGGAGGCCAGATTCGTGCTCCTGAGCATTTTTTCTTCAAATTAGTGTACTTATTTTCCATTTTTCATGAAGTTTTGGTTGGACCAGTCTGGTGGCCCTCACCAGAGAAGATGACTGGAGCTAGGGCTCTGGTGATGTGTTGGCTTGACCTGAGCCATCTGATCTTTGTCCAATGTTTTAATCTGAGCCATCAGATCTTCCACCTCAATTAATGAGGGAGATCTGATGGGCCTTGTTTTTTTTTTGTATTTTCCGATTTTTCATTTAATTGCTTTATTTTGTTTAACTCATGATAATTTCATTTTTATCCAAAAAATATGGGACTTTCACCCAAAATCTTTAAATATTTTTCTCTTTCATTTTATGAATTAAAATTATTTTTTGGAATGTTATTATTTTTCATGAATTAATTGTTTTTGTGCATATTTTTAATTGTTTAAAAATACTTCTGACTTTTCAAAAATCATGAAATTTTTTGTCTAAGGTCCTTTGACCTTGTTTGACATAGGATAGATCTCTTGGACATTTATTTAGTGTTTTGAAGAGATTTTAGGTTTTGACCAAATTAAGTTGAATTTAAATGCATTTTTAATTTGATTTTTTAATTGATTAATTGTGTGAAAATTATGTTGAGCCATTTTTATGGTCTTGTGATGTTTGACTATTTGTTTTGGCCTTGGTCAAGGTTGATTTGACTTTTGTTGGATTAAAATAATTGGATTTAGGGGATTGATGAAATGTACATTTCATATCCCAAAATGAATGAATGATTTTAGTTTGATAAAAATTCCTCCCATGACCAATTTGTATTTCTCTTATCTCTCATCCCTCTTCATCTTCATTCCCATTCTTTCCCATCCCTTTCATTGACCAATGAAATCTCAATATCCTAAGGCTAATTGGTTCATCAATAACCTTGTGTTAGATGAACCAATACAAGTATGGATGAGATAGGTCCATCCACCTTGATCTTTTCTTTTAGTGAGTGGTATGTTTTAGGAGTTTGGTTCATTATACCAAATCTCTAACATGCATTAGCACCTAAATTTTTATTGCCTGGCCTCAGATAGTTGTGACTTCTAAATAAGTCCAATTACAATTACTTAACATAGAGCTAAATTTGACCCTAAAGGCATAACATTCTAGTACGTGAGATTGTAAGTCTCCCATCTTTCATGGTATTGTGTGGAAACTTGGCCTTTTTTCTTTCCTTTGGAAGATGTCTTGGTTCAAGGATTCATGCTTGTGAATAGATGGTTGAGTGTTCTCCAAAGAATGACTTAATCAATTGTAAAGCAAAATATCACTAACATATAATTAAACTTGACTAACATTTGACTATTCTTATTAATATTGCTTTATCTTTCAAGTTATTTATTTTTATGCAATTTAATTTCAAGTCATTTACCATTCATTTGTCATTTACATATCATTTAACTTGTTTATGTTTATGCCATTTTCACTTTGCTCATTTGAGCCATATATTATGATTGTATATATTTGTTTGTGTACTTTGTTTGTGCTTGTGGTCTTAGGACCTTAAAATACCTTATAAATAACAAAAAACCCTAAAAATGTTTGTGTGGACTGTTGGGTTTGATATGAACTTTTGGACTTAGGATTAGGCAACATTCCATATGCAAAAGGACTTGGCCAATGCCAACATTTCTGAGACCAAGTATTATGGTTTGAGCATTCATCTGATGCAAGTATTAGGATTCACTTGAATTCATCTTCTACATGGTCTTGATACAACTGTTACTTTGATCTTGCGTCCAATACTTTATTTTGAGTTAATCAAGGAGTATTTCATCTGATACATGAGAAAACAAAGAAGACTGCTAGCTATGGAGTTGTTTGCTTGGATGTGGCTATATTTATTTAATGCCTTGATCTTCATGATGTCTGAAATTGCTAGTTGCTTGCTGATTATTACTTGATTTAAAGTCCAAAGGGAAAATGGGTTTTCTATATGACACTCTTGTCTGTTGGATTGCATCCCATTAGTCTGATCTTTTCAACTCTTAACTTTTAATTTTATGCTTATGTTTAGTCTCTTCATCTCATCTCACTTCTTAAATTTCAAAATCTCTTCCCCTTTTCAAAAACCTTTTTTGCTTGTGATTTTAAATTTAGACCTATTTCATATAGAAACTTTGGCCTTATGTCATTGCATTTTTAAACTCTTTGTTTAAATCAAACTTATAAATAAATCTAATCATATTGACTTAAAATTTCATAAGACAAAAAGAACTAACACCCATTCAAACTCTTAGGCCCTTTGTGCCTCTTTTAACTTAAATTTTGATTAAAAGTGAAATTCTGGCGTAGTCAGAGTTCAGATGTTCTACTCCAAGTCATGACATCTGATCCAACATTGTAACTAATACAGCAAGACAGGTATACAAATTAAACCCTGTACTAATCTGCTCACGTTCACAGATGTCACGACATCTGCTTCTATATCACCCTAGAATGGAGGAACACCTAGTTCTGTGCATCTGGTAGAAAGACTCAGCAGAGATCAACCATAGCACTAACTTCTGTTATTTTCCTACACAGTAATCAACAAGATGTCTCAATAGTGATTTGAACATCATCTGTTACATTATTCCAGTCTGCTGGCCTTATACTTGTATTTCCTAAAATAAAGGTTGAACAAGTTACTCTAATTTCCACTTAGTAGGGTGCTAACAAATAGGCTATTTGTGAGGTTCATTTAATGTAGTACAGTTGTTAGTTTCCTGGATTTTAGCTCAGCTGTTGGATTCCTGAAGAATAGCCTGAGAAAATTACTGAAACAGAAAAACTAATCACCCTACAATTTAGCACATGCTGTCAGGAATGAATGTCACAACATTCCGTTTGACAGTCAGAACATATACCTCATGTTGATTTAGTTAAGTTCCTGAAAACAGTCTGTGCTAAATTTGCTGTACTGTAAAAGACTAACCAGTCTCTACTTCAGTATCAACATACACGACTAACTGTCAAGGCATCCAGTTTGACAGTTTCACTAAGATCCTTTTGCCAGGTCTGTTATCCTCTTGGAGACCAGACTGAAATACTGAACTGAAGCAGAAAAACCAACTTGCCTATTATTCAGTATGTGCTGTTAATGATGAATGTCAAAACATTCTGATTAACATTCAAACAGAAGGCTATGTTCCAGGTCTGATATTATCTTGATAAGCAGACTGAAATACAAGCTAAGTTAAGGCAGATAGGATTATAACATGCAGAAGGAAAACAAACACAGGAAATTGTTAACCCAGTTCGGTGCAACATCACCTACTCTGGGGGCATACCAAGCCAGGAAGAAGATCCACTATCAGCAGTATTAATTCAGAGTTAAATTCCCCCGTTTACAACTCTTGACTTAATCCCTACCCAATGCAATCTATATCTAGGAACTCCTAGATAGAAACCTCCAGTTTCCATTCCTATCACTACAAAAACAATGTAATGTTAAACAACTTGAACTTGCTTCACAGCTTCGTTCAAGACCATTACAACTCTTGCCTACAGGCTTTGAGTTACAAATACTCTCAGCTTTGAACACTGAGAAACACATGGTAACCTTCCCACAGGTTGGGAAGTTTACCTCCCACACACCCTAATTTTTCATTCTAAGAGGCTTACAAAAACTAGGTTACAATATGCTATTTATAACCTAATCACCCAACTGGATTTGGGCCTTCAGAACTCGCAGCAAACTTCTTCTTTGCTGTTACAAAGTCAGCAAAAAATTTCTGCTACAAATAAGGTCTTCAAGATTTTAGTTCCTAAAATCTCTCCATATATATCTCCATATTTAGAGCCTATATATTCTGATTGAGTCTTTAAGACCTCCACAAGGAAGTTAGGATATTCACCAAATATCCTCACTAATCCCAGAATATATACTGAATTAATTAATTCAGTTTTCTACACATGTACGATGTCACAGGCATGATGTCGTGACATCGTACATGACATGTTGGTCCAGATGTTGAACTTCTTCAACCCAACATATTAAAACAACAGAGATGATTACATTATTTGTTTTACAAAATTAATGTCAATCCTAAGGTATTAACAATCTCCCCGTTTGGCAAATTTTAGCTAAAATAAATAAGCCTCTGTCATTATCTCCACCACCACAAACACCAAAGTTGGTGTACATGAGGAAGTAGAGGTACAAGATGCAGCTGCATCACAACCCTTCCCCTCAACAGGAGGGCTTCCTGAAGAATATGTAATGTTGAGTACATAGACAATTTAACTCAGATCACACGACACAAGAGGTATACACAGTTAGTGACTTTAGTGCCTGAAGCCAACTTCTGTTTGCTACCATATTTTTCTTGCTTCTGGTACATTCTCAGGACATTATTTCTCTCCCCCTTTTTAGCTAAACATTTGTAAATGAACCCTTCACAAAACCAGATCCAGGCGCAGTTTGCCCAAACCTTAACATACCCCATGGTTTAGACGGAACGGAATGTTTCTCTTGTGAGAAGAGGAGTGCTGTTACATCCTTTAAATAGTCCAACCCGTGCTGAGGAATTAACGGTAGGAATAAATGCTTGGTCAAGATTCTTTAATATTTGTTGAGAAACAGTCAGAGAATCACCAACAAAATCTCAGACTATCTTTGAATACATTTTATAACTCTTGACTCTTTCTTTTCCAAAACAACAGTTCCAGTGCATGGAGACTATTCCATATATGCAATCATACACGTTGCACGCGATGTCCTAACATTAAATGCGGCTTTTGCCTACATTCTTCATGTATTCTTCCTATCAACATTTCCTAAGACCACTTTCGTACCTCCAGTAGAAACTTGACATCTGGCACCACTAAAGCCAAAATCACAAACACCAGTAGATGGTTACTCCCCCTGTACCACACAATTGTAACACTTAGGCTTATTCTAATTTATCATAATTAGATACACCACATCCATATTTCCTCATGACTTTAAGATTCAGAAGGAAATAACAGTATTGTCCAAGGCAATGTCATGACATCCGGTCAGACATTCTTCTGCTCACTCAGCCTTGACATACACCACATCATCCTAATAACTAACAAGGTTCCATACCCAGTTATCTGAGAGCACATAGACCACAAGCTTGATGATTACTTGCAACGCAACGACAGAACTCCCCCTGTCATGAACAACCAACTCTCCTCCTGAAACATGGAGATCACATATGAACATATCCAACACCCCAAAGTTGGACCTTTACAAACTTTCTGATTCAAGGAGAACCCAGACCAATTGATGAATGGAAAACATAAGACGCATCTTCATGTCTTCAAGAGCACACCCTCTGTTCAACCCTCTTGGCTGAACACATCCACACTCTGTGTGAATCTCTCTTCTAACCAGAACAGAAAACCACTTCACAAAATGTTCTAACATAAGTTAGGACATCCTTCATAACATAACAAAGAGCACCATCTGATAATCTTCAGATATCACTGAGTCACTAGCTTGATCCAAAAGAACCCAAACACAAATTGGGACATATACATTCTCATCCCATTACAAGAGATAATCTTCCATAGATAGCTCAGAACTCCTACCACAAGCTCCAAGAGATGAATAGAAAACACCTCCTTTTGTCTTCAACTTACTACTTTTCTGCTCAAAAGTAATTTGTTTTAGACTTTCCTCAAGAATAATCAGCTGCCATATGTTGATTATCTTGATTCTTCGAACTCACTTCTGAGATAGACCAAATGCCACTGGTTGATTACCTCCTTCATGAATCCTCATATGAAAAAGTCAAATGCCACTTTTTGACCTCTCCAAGTTTTTCAGACTTCTCCCAAAGATATTCTGACCTTCCAAGTGATACTTGAACTTCACGCTACATGTTAAACAAAACTTAGATTCTCTAAGACATGAACATGTAACATCTTCTCCATCCAGCAACTCCAAAGAACTGCAATGAGAATGATCTTTTTGAAGTACCCAATCTACAACTCTGTAGACCCTTCTATCTTAAGTTGATGTGCCACTTCACCAACTAAGATTCTGATATTGAACCAAATGTCACAACATTGTGTTTTAACATCTAGCTGTTGAATTCATCTCCTTCTTCTGCCACTTGAAAGAACTTCCTCCCTACACAAAACAAGAGTTCAGCGCTCTCATAGACTTGATTGTGGAACCAAGTTTGAGTAAACAACCTCCATCCTGCAGGTTTGCAGTTAAGTCATCCAAGCTCACACCTTGATGAATCCCTGCTTCTTCTCCAAAGACATCAGACACTCTGATGCATGAGTCTTCAGAAGGACCAGTTAGAGACTAACCCTTCAGCTATACTAAGGATTCCACTTCCTAAAGCAAGGCTGTTTCCATGATGTCAAGAATGCTGCCACTTGTTCTTAACTCCACAGTGTGCATTAGCCAATACACTTCCTTACCTAGATCAGAAATAAACTGATCCAAGTAACCACCATCAAGACTATGATGTCTTCTTCTTCTTGTACACACCAAAACTGAACATGTTTCTTGCCAGGAAACCTTTTCAGAGATCATATGCTTTTGCTGCCACCAAAGAGATAGATCATAAACCAATGTACTATCCTTCCTGTGATTCTGCACAGGGTCTTGAAGAAGAGATGTTCCAACATCTTTAAGAACATCAGTTATCTGGAGCTCAAAGGATAATCAATTAAATACTTTTACTTGGCACTAGTAGACATTGATCTTAAATCCTTTCCCAATTATCCTTTCAGATACTTCCACCATAAGAATACTTTGAAAATACTCTTCTTGTGTCAACATCTTCTGCTTGCAAGCACCTCAATAGTTTTGAGAATTTTCCATATTAGATTCACCCTTAGGAATGAGAAGGATGAATCCTTCCTTGCAAATGTGTCACACAACAACCAGAACCCATGTGACACAGGTCAACAGCCAACCAGACCCTAGGCTGACCAAACGTGAGGAGGTTAATCAAAACTCCCCCTCAAATTAACAATCATGAAAACTCCACACCAATATCCATGCATTGTACACAAATGTCTCAACATGACATACACCATCCCTACGAGTGGCAACTAACTCTATGAGTTATACCTATACATACTCCAATCACACCAATCAGACACCAGCTGACCATAAGTACTAGTGAAAAAAAAACAACACCAGTCAATAGTAGATATGCATTGCCAAAGCATACTACCTCAACCAACCTCTGAATCTTCATATTCTCACTCCTTGAAAGAACTGCCACTTCTGAGCGTGGTGTTTGAATAACAAGATTCATGGCCCCAATCCTCTTAAATGAAATAGCAATCAGGTTACCCCATTATTGACTTCTAACATCCAGGGGACTTGTCTTCCAACACAACATAGTACTTCAGGGAACAACTATCCAACCCTGATCAATCTACAGGAATAGGACAAACAGCAGGAAATTGCACAATGTCACATCTTAAACAACTCCACTTCTAGAGATCAGACTTCTAAAAGTGACCTTCTTGAGCACACACACAGTTGACCCTACCCTTGTCAACTTAGCACACACAGATGTCTCCTCTTCCAGGTCAGGAGTAGGTCCCAAACCAAAGTATCCCTTTGTTTGACACCTAAAAACATCTGCTCTTCAACCAGTAGCTGCATACTTGTTGAACAACATGTTCTAACATCACATAGATCATTAGTTCCACCTCCTTGGAACAAACCCTTCTTGAAAGTCTTCAAGGTCTTCATATACACTACCCAAGAGAGTAAAAGAATCAGTGATCAGGTGATTCTTACCATGAAGAGTGGACTTGAGGAGACTCAAGTATCTTTGACATCTTCAGTAGATTATGATGAAATCTTGATTACAGCAGCCTTTCATCCACCTGAGGGGAAACTACATCAGAGTTTGAGTTTTGCCAGGTATTATGCAGCGGAAATCATAATACAACTCAACCTATGAACACACACTTCACCAGATCAGCCTCCAAGAACATACCAAGTTTGAATATGGTTCAATACTAGCACAGCTGTCCCACACAAAGGCCAATTGCCAACCTCCAGAGACAGGTACACACAGTTCCTGTCATGAATAGTCCATCCACCTACTTCAAGGGACCATTCAGGTAAATCACTGAACCTTCCACAGGTTCCAACATCAGTACTAACATAACTCCTTGCAAGATACCAGAAAGTATCACCCATGGATCTCATCCAGAAAAAGAACAGGATGCCTGCTCTTATACCATTTGAAATTTTGGCGTAGTCAGAGTTCAGATGTTCTACTCCAAGTCATGACATCTGATCCAACATTGTAACTAATACAGTAAGACAGGTATACAAATTAAACCCTGTACTAATCTGCTCACGTTCACAGATGTCACGACATCTGCTTATATATCACCCTAGAATTGAGGAACACCTAGTTCTGTGCATCTGGTAGAAAGACTCAGCAGAGATCAACCATAGCACTAACTTCTGTTATTTTCCTACACAGTAATCAGCAAGATGTCTCAATAGTGATTTGAACATCATCTGTTACATTATTCCAGTCTGCTGGCCTTGTACTTCTATTTCCTAAAATAAAGGTTGAACAAGTTAATCTAATTTCCACTTAGTAGGGTGCTAACAAATAGGCTATTTGTTAGGTTCATTTAATGTAGTACAGTTGTTAGTTTCCTGGATTTTAGCTCAGCTGGTGGATTCTTGAAGAATAGCCTGAGAAAATTACTGAAACAGAAAAATTAATCACCCTACAATTCAGTACATGCTGTCAGGAATGAATGTCACAACATTCCGTTTGACAGTCAGAACATATACCTCATGTTGATTCAGTTATGTTACTGAAAACAGTCTGTGCTAAATTTGCTGTATTGTAAAAGACTAACCAGTCTCTACTTCAGTATCAGCATACACGACTAACTGTCAAGGCATCCAGTTTGACAGTTTCAGTAAGATCCTTTGGCCAGGTCTGTTATCCTCTTGGAGACCAGACTGAAATACTGAACTGAAGCAGAAAAACCAACTTGCCTATTATTCAGTATGTGCTGTTAATGATGAATGTCAAAACATTCTGATTGACATTCAAACAGAAGGCTATGTACCAGGTCTGATATTATCTTGATAAGCAGACTGAAATACAAGCTAAGTTAAGGCAGACAGGATTATAACATGCAGAAGGAAAACAAACACAGGAAATTGTTAACCCAGTTCGGTGCAACATCACCTACTCTTGGGGCATACCAAGCCAGGAAGAAGATCCACTATCAGCAATATTAATTCAGAGTTAAACTCCCCCGTTTACAACTCTTCACTTAATCCTTACCCAATGCAATCTATACCTAGGAACTCCTAGATAGAAACCTCCAGTTTCCATTCCTATCACTACAAAAACAATGTAATGTTAAACAACTTGAACTTGCTTCACAGCTTCGTTCAAGACCATAACAACTCTTGCCTATAAGCTTTGAGTTACAAATACTCTCAGCTTTGAACATTGAGAAACACATGGTAACCTTCCCACAGGTTGGGAGGTTTACCTTACACACACCCCTAATTTTTCATTCTAAGAGGCTTACAAAAACTAGGTTACAATATACTATTTATAACCTAATCACCCAACTGGATTTGGGCCTTCAGAAATCGCAGCAAACTTCTTCTTTGCTGTTACAAAGTCAGCAGAAAATTTCTGCTACAAATAAGGTCTTCAAGTTTTAGTTCCTAAAATCTCTCCATATATATCTCCATATTTAGAGCCTATATATTCTGATTGAGTCTTTAAGACCTCCACAAGGAAGTTAGGATATTCACCAAATATCCTCACTAATCCCAGAATATATACTGAATTAATTAATTCAGTTTTCTACACATGTACGATGTCACAGGCATGATGTCGTGACATCGTGCATGACATGTTGGTCCATATGTTGAACTTCTTCAACCCAACATATTAAAACAACAGAGATGATTACATTATTTGTTTTACAAAATTAATGCCAATCCTAAGGTATTAACAATCTCCCCCTTTGGCAAATTTTAGCTAAAACAAATAAGCCTCTGTCATTATCTCCACCACCACAAACACCAAAGTTGGTGTACATGAGGAAGTAGAGGTACAAGATGCAACTGCATCACAACCCTTCCCCTCAACAGGAGGGCTTCCTGAAGAATATGTAATGCTGAGTACATAGACAATGTAACTCAGATCACACGACAAAACTGTCTTCTTAACCTAGATCACACGACACAAGAGGTATATACAGTTAGTGACTTTAGTGCCTGAAGCCAACTTCTGTTTGCTACCACATTTTGCTTGCTTCTGGTACATTCTCAGGACAATATTTCTCTCCCCCTTTTTAGCTAAACATTTGTAAATGAACCCTTCACAAAACCAGATCCAGGCGCAGTTTGCCCAAACCTTAACATGCCCCATGGTTTAGAGGGAATCGAATGTTTCTCTTGTGAGAAGAGGAGTGTTGTTACATCCTTTAAATAGTCCAGCCCGTGCTTAGGAATTAACGGTAGGAATAAATGCTTGGTCAAGATTCATTAATATTTGCTGAGAAACAGTCAGAGAATCACCAACAAAATCTCAGACTATCTTTGAATACCTTTTATAGCTCTTGACTGTTTCTTTTCCAAAACAGCAGTTCCAGTGCATGGAGACTATTCCATATATGCAGTCATACACGTTGCACGCGATGTCTTAACATTCAACGCGGCTTTTGCCTGCATTCTTCATGTATTCTTCCTATCAACATTTCATAAGACCACTTTCGTACCTCCAGTAGAAACTTGACATCTGGCACCACTAAAGCCAAAATCACAAACACCAGTAGATGGTTACTCCCCCTGTACCACACAATTGTAACACTCAGGCTTATTCTAATTTATCATAATTAGACACACCACATCCATATTTCCTGATGACTTTAAGATTCAGAAGGAAATAACAGTATTGTCCAAGGCAATGTCATGACATCCGGTCAGACATTCTTCTGCTCACTCAGCCTTGACATACACCACATCATCCTAATAACTAACAAGGTGCCATACCCAGTTATCTGAGAGCACATAGACCACAAGCTTGATGATTACTTGCAATGCAACGACAGAACTCCCCCTGTCATGAACAACCAACTCTCCTCCTAAAACATGGAGATCACATATGAACATATCCAACACCCCAAAGTTGGACCTTTACAAACTTCCTGATTCAAGGAGAACCCAGACCACTTGATGAATGGAAAACATAAGACGCATCTTCATGTCTTCAAGAGCACACCCTCTGTTCAACCCTCTTGGCTGAACACATCCACACCCTGTGTCAATCTCTCTTCTAACCAGAACAGAAAACCACTTCACAAAATGTTCTAACATAAGTTAGGACATCCTTCACAACATAACAAAGAGCACCATCTGATAATCTTCAGATATCACTGAGTCACCAGCTTGATCCAAAAGAACCCAGACATAAATTGGGACATATACATTCTCATCCCATTACAAGAGATAATCTTCCATAGATAGCTCAGAACTCCTACCACAAGCTCCAAGAGATGAATAGAAAACACCTCCTTTTGTCTTCAACTTACTACTTTTCTGCTCAAAAGTAACTTGTTTCAGACTTTCCTCAAGAATAATCAGCTGCCATATGTTGATTATCTTGATTCTTCGAACTCACTTCTGAGATAGACCAAATGCCACTTGTTGATTACCTCCTTCATGAATCCTCATATGAAAAAGTCAAATGCCACTTTTTGACCTCTCCATGTTTATCAGACTTCTCCCTAAGATATTCTGACCTTCCAAGTGAGACTTGAACTTCACGCTACATGTTAAACAAAACTTAGATTCTCTAAGACATGAACATGTAACATCTTCTCCATCCAGAAACTCCAAAGAACTGCAATGAGAACGATCTTTTTGAAGTACCCAATCTACAACTCTGTAGACCCTTCTATCTTAAGTTGATGTGCCACTTCACCAACTAAGATTCTGATGTTGAACCAAATGTCACAACATTGTGTTTTAACATCTAGCTGTTGAATTCAGCTCCTTCTTCTGCCACTTGAAAGAACTTCTTCTCTACACAGAACAAGAGTTAAACGCTCTCATAGACTTGATTGTGGAACCAAGTTTGAGTAAACAACCTCCATCCTGCAGGTTTGCAGTTAAGTCATCCAAGCTCACACCTTGATGAATCCCTGCTTCTTCTCCAAAGACATCAGACACTCTGATGCATGAGTCTTCAGAAGGACCAGTTAGAGACTAACCCTTCTGCTATACTAAGGATTCCACTTCCTAAAGCAAGACTGTTTCCATGATGTCAAGAATGCTGCCACTTGTTCTTAACTCCACAATGTGCATTAGCCAATGCACTTCCTTACCTATATCAGAAATAAACTGATCCAAGTAACCACCATCAAGACTATGATGTCTTCTTCTTCTTGTACACACCAAAACTGAACATGTTTCTTGCCAGGAAACCTTTTCAGAGATCATATGCTTTTGCTGCCACCAAAGAGATAGATCATAAACCAATGTACTATCCTTCCCGTGATTCTGCACAGGGTCTTGAAGAAGAGATGTTCCAACATCTTTAAGAACATCAGTTATCTGGAGCTCCAAGGATAATCAATTAAATACTTGTACTTGGCACTAGTACACGTTGATCTTAAATCCTTTCCCAATTATCCTTTCAGATACTTCCACCATAAGAATACTTTGAAAATACTCTTCTTGTGTCAACATTTTCTGCTTGCAAGCACCTTAATAGTTTTGAGAATATTTCCAGATTAGATTCACCCTTAGGAATGAGAGGGATGAATCCTTCCTTGCAAATGTGTCACACAACAACCAGAACCCATGTGACACAGGTCAACAGCCAACCAGACCCTAGGCTGACCAAACGTGAGGAGGTTAATCAAAACTCCCCCTCAAATTAACAATCATGGAAACTCCACACCAATATCCATGCATTGTACACAAATGTCTCAACGTGACATACACCATCCCTACCAGTGGCAACTAACTCTATGAGTTATACCTATACATACTCCAATCACACCAATCAAACTCCAGCTGACCATAAGTACTAGTGAAAAAAAACAACACCAGTCAATAGTAGATATGCATTGCCAAAGCATACTACCTCAACCAACCTCTGAATCTTCATATTCTCACTCCTTGAAAGAACTGCCACTTCTGAGCGTGGTGTTTGAATAACAAGATTCATGGTCCCAATCCTCTTAAATGAAATAGCAATCAGGTTACCCCATTATTGACTTCTAACATCCAGGGGACTTGTCTTCCAACACAACATAGTACTTCAGGGAACAACTATCCAACCCTGATCAATCTACACAAATAGGACAAACAACAGGAAATTGCACAATGTCACATCTCAACCAACTCCACTTCTAGAGATCAGACTTCTAAAAGTGACCTTCTTGAGCACACACACAGTTGACCCTACCCTTGTCAACTTAGCACACACAGATGTCTCCTCTTCCAGGTCAGGAGTAGGTCCCAAACCAAAGTATCCCTTTGTTTGACACCTAAAAACATCTGCTCTTCAACCAGTAGCTGCATACTTGTTGAAAAACATGTTTTAACATCACATAGAACATTAGTTCCACCTCCTTGGAACAAACCCTCCTTGAAAGTCTTCAAGGTCTTCATATACACTACCCAAGAGAGTAAAAGAATCAGTGATCAGGTGATTCTTACCATGAAGAGTGGACTTGAGGAGACTCAAGTATCTTTGACATCTTCAGTAGATTATGATGAAATCTTGATTACAGCAGCCTTTCATCCACCTGAGGGGAAACTACATCAGAGTTTGAGTTTTTCCAGGTATTATGCAGCGGAAATCATATTACAACTCAACCTATGAACACACACTTCACCAGATCAGCCTCCAAGAACATTCCAAGTTTGAATATGGTTCAATACTAGCACAACTGTCCCACACAAAGGCCACTTGCCAACCTCCAGAGACAGGTACACACAGTTCCTGTCATGAATAGTCCATCCACCTACTTCAAGGGACCATTCAGGTAAATCACCGAACCTTTCACAGGTTCCAACATCAGTACTAACATAACTTCTTGCAAGATACCAGAAAGTATCACCCATGGATCTCATCCAGAAACAGAACAGGATGCCTGCTCTGATACCATTTGAAATTCTGGCGTAGTCAGAGTTCAGATGTTCTACTCCAAGTCATGACATCTGATCCAACATTGTAACTAATACAACAAGACAGGTATACAAATTAAACCCTGTACTAATCTGCTCACGTTCACAGATGTCACGACATCTGCTTATATATCACCCTAGAATTGAGGAACACCGAGTTCTGTGCATCTGGTAGAAAGACTCAGCAGAGATCAACCATAGCACTAACTTCTGTTATTTTCCTACACAGTAATCAGCAAGATGTCTCAATAGTGATTTGAACATCATCTGTTACATTATTCCAGTCTGTTGGCCTTGTACTTGTATTTTCTAAAATAAAGGTTGAACAAGTTAATCTAATTTCCACTTAGTAGGGTGCTAACAAATAGGCTATTTTTAGGTTCATTTAATGTAGTACAGTTGTTAGTTTCCTGGATTTTAGCTCAGCTGTTGGATTCTTGAAGAATAGCCTGAGAAAATTACTGAAACAGAAAAACTAATCACCCTACAATTAAGCACATGCTGTCAGGAATGAATGTCACAACATTCCGTTTGACAGTCAGAACATATACCTCATGCTGATTCAGTTATGTTCCTGAAAATAGTCTGTGCTAAATTTGTTGTACTTTAAAATACTAACCAGTCTCTACTTTAGTATCAGCATACACGACTAACTGTCAAGGCATCAAGTTTGACAGTTTCACTAAGATCCTTTGGCCAGGTCTGTTATCCTCTTGGAGACCAGACTGAAATACTGAACTGAAGCAGAAAAACCAACTTGCCTATTATTCAGTATATGCTGTTAATGATGAATGTCAAAACATTCTGATTGACATTCAAACAGAAGGCTATGTACCAGGTCTGATATTATCTTGATAAGCAGACTGAAATACAAGCTAAGTTAAGGCAGACAGGATTATAACATGCAGAAGGAAAACAAACACAGGAAATTGTTAACCCAAGTCGGTGCAACATCACTTACTCTGAAGGCATACCAAGCCATGAAGAAGATCCACTATCAGCAGTATTAATTCAGAGTTAAACTCCCCCATTTACAACTCTTCACTTAATCCCTACCCAATGCAATCTATACCTAGGAACTCCTAGATAGAAACCTCCAGTTTCCATTCCTATCACTACAAAAACAATGTAATGTTAAACAACTTGAACTTGCTTCACAGCTTCGTTCAAGACCATAACAACTCTTGCCTACAGGCTTTGAGTTACAAATACTCTCAGCTTTGAACACTAAGAAACACATGGTAACCTTCCACCAGGTTGGGAGGTTTACCTCACACACACCCCTAATTTTTCATTCTAAGAGGCTTACAAAAACTAGGTTACAATATGCTATTTATAACCTAATCACCCAACTGGATTTGGGCCTTCAGAAATCGCAGCAAACTTCTTCTTTGCTGTTACAAAGTCAGCAGAAAGTTTCTGCTACAAATAAGGTCTTCAAGATTTTAGTTCCTAAAATCTCTCCATATATATATCCATATTTAGAGCCTATATATTATGATTGAGTCTTTAAGACCTCCACAAGGAAGTTAGGATATTCACCAAATATCCTCACTAATCCTAGAATATATACTGAATTAATTAATTCAGTTTTCTACACATGTACGATGTCACAGGCATGATGTCGTGACATCGTGCATGACATGTTGGTCCATATGTTGAACTTCTTCAACCCAACATATTAAAACAACAGAGATGATTACATTATTTGTTTTACAAAATTAATGCCAATCCTAAGGTATTAACAATCTCCCCCTTTGGAATATTTTAGCTAAAACAAATAAGCCTCTGTCATTATCTCCACCACCACAAACACCAAAGTTGGTGTACATGAGGAAGTAGAGGTACAAGATGCAGCTGCATCACAACCCTTCCCCTCAACAGGAGGGCTTCCTGAAGAATATGTAATGCTGAGTACATAGACAATGTAACTCAGATCACACGACACAACTGTCTTCTTAACTCAGATCACACGACACAAGAGGTATACATCGTTAGTGACTTTAGTGCCTAAAGCCAACTTCTGTTTGCTACCACATTTTGCTTGCTTCTGGTACATTCTCAGGACAATATTTCTCTCCCCCTTTTTATCTAAACATTTGTAAATGAACCCCTCACAAAACCATATCCAGACGCAGTTTGCCCAAACCTTAACATACCCCATGGTTTAGAGGGAATGGAATGTTTCTCTTGTGAGAAGAGGAGTGTTGTTACATCCTTTAAATAGTCCAGCCCGTGCTGAGGAATTAACGATAGGAATAAATGCTTGGTCAAGATTCATTAATATTTGATGAGAAACAGTCAGAGAATCACCAACAAAATCTCAGACTATCTTTGAATACCTTTTATAGCTCTTGACTGTTTCTTTTCCAAAACAGCAGTTCCAGTGCATGGAGACTATTCCATATATGCAGTCATACACGTTTCACGCGATGTCTTAACATTCAACGCGGCTTTTGCCTGCATTCTTCATGTATTCTTCCTATCAACATTTCCTAAGACCACTTTCGTACCTCCAGTAGAAACTTGACATCTTGCACCACTAAAGCCAAAATCACAAACACCAGTAGATGGTTACTCCCCCTGTACCACACAATTGTAACACTCAGGCTTATTCTAATTTATCATAATTAGACACACCACGTCCATATTTCCTCATGACTTTAAGATTCAGAAGGAAATAACAGTATTGTCAAAGGCAATGTCATGACATCCGGTCAGACATTCTTCTGCTCACTCAGCCTTGACATACACCACATCATCCTAATAACTAACAAGGTGCCATACCCAGTTATCTGAGAGCACATAAACCACAAGCTTGATGATTACTTGCAACACAACGATAGAACTCCCCCTTTCATGAACAACCAACTCTCCTCCTGAAACATGGAGATCACATATGAACATATCCAACACCCAAAAGTTGGACCTTTACAAACTTCCTGATTCAAGGAGAACCCAGACCACTTGATGAATGGAAAACATAAGACGCATCTTCATGTCTTCAAGAGCAAACCCTCTGTTCAACCCTCTTGGCTGAACACATCCACACTCTGTGTCAATCTCTCTTCTAACCAGAACAGAAAACCACTTCACAAAATGTTCTAACGTAAGTTAGGACATCCTTCACAACATAACAAAGAGCACCATCTGATAATCTTCAGATATCACTGAGTCACCAGCTTGATCCAAAAGAACCCAGACACAAATTGGGACATATACATTCTCATCCCATTACAAGAAATAATCTTCCATAGATAGCTCAGAACTCCTACCACAAGCTCCAAGAGATGAATAGAAAACACCTCCTTTTGTCTTCAACTTACTACTTTTCTGCTCAAAAGTAATTTGTCTCAGACTTTCCTCAAGAATAATCAGCTGCCATATGTTGATTATCTTGATTCTTCGAACTCACTTCTGAGATAGACCAAATGCCACTAGTTGATTACCTCCTTCATGAATCCTCATATGAAAAAGTCAAATGCCACTTTTTGACCTCTCCATGTTTATCAGACGTCTCCCAAAGATATTCTTACCTTCCAAGTGAGACTTGAACTTCACGCTACATGTTAAACAAAACTTAGATTCTCTAAGACATGAACATGTAACATCTTCTCCATCCAGCAACTCCAAAGAACTGCAATGAGAACGATCTTTTTGAAGTACCCAATCTACAACTCTGTAGACCCTTCTATCTTAAGTTGATGTGCCACTTCACCAACTAAGATTCTATTATTGAACCAAATGTCACAACATTGTGTTTTAACATCTAGCTGTTGAATTCAGCTCCTTCTTCTGCCACTTGAAAGAACTTCCTCCCTACACAGAACAAGAGTTCAATTCTCTCATAGACTTGTTTGTGGAACCAAGTTTGAGTAAACAACCTCCATCCTGCAGGTTTGCAGTTAAGTCATCCAAGCTCACACCTTGATGAATCCCTGCTTCTTCTCCAAAGACATCAGACACTCTGATGCATGAGTCTTCAGAAGGACCAGTTAGAGACTAACCCTTCAGCTATACTAAGGATTCCACTTCCTAAAGCAAGGCTGTTTCCATGATGTCAAGAATGCTGCCACTTGTTCATTAGCCAATGCACTTCCTTACCTAGATCAGAAATAAACTGATCCAAGTAACCACCATCAAGACTATGATGTCTTCTTCTTCTTGTACACACCAAAACTGAACATGTTTCTTGCCAGGAAACCTTTTCAGAGATCATATGCTTTTGCTGCCACCAAAGAGATAGATCATAAACCAATGTACTATCCTTCCTGTGATTCTGCACAGGGTCTTGAAGAAGAGATGTTCCAACATCTTTAAGAACATCATTTATCTGGAGCTCCAAGGATAATCAATTAAATACTTGTACTTGGCACTAGTACACGTTGATCTTAAATCCTTTCCCAATTATCCTTTCAGATACTTCCACCATAAGAATACTTTGAAAATACTCTTCTTGTGTCAACATTTTCTGCTTGCAAGCACCTTAATAGTTTTGAGAATATTTCCAGATTAGATTCACCCTTAGGAATGAGAGGGATGAATCCTTCCTTGCAAATGTGTCACACAACAACCAGAACCCATGTGACACAGGTCAACAGCCAACCAGACCCTAGGCTGACCAAACGTGAGGAGGTTAATCAAAACTCCCCCTCAAATTAACAATCATGGAAACTCCACACCAATATCCATGCATTGTACACAAATGTCTCAACATGACATACACCATCCCTACCAGTGGCAACTAACTCTATGAGTTATACCTATACATACTCCAATCACACCAATCAGACTCCAGCTGACCATAAGTACTAGTGAAAAAAAAACACCAATCAATAGTAGATATGCATTGCCAAAGCATACTACCTCAACCAACCTCTGAATCTTCATATTCTCACTCCTTGAAAGAACTGCCACTTCTGAGCGTGGTGTTTGAATAACAAGATTCATGGTCCCAATCCTCTTAAATGAAATAGCAATCAGGTTACCCCATTATTGACTTCTAACATCCAGGGGACTTGTCTTCCAACACAACATAGTACTTCAGGGAACAACTATCCAATCCTGATCAATCTACAGGAATAGGACAAACAGCAGGAAGTTGCACAATGTCACATCTCAACCAACTCCACTTCTAAAGATCAGACTTCTAAAAGTGACCTTCTTGAGCACACACACAGTTGACCCTACTCTTGTTAACTTAGCACACACAGATGTCTCCTCTTCCAGGTCAGGAGTAGGTTCCAAACCAAAGTATCCATTTGTTTGACACCTAAAAACATCTGCTCTTCAACCAGTAGCTGCATACTTATTGAACAACATGTTCTAACATCACATAGAACATTAGTTCCACCTCCTTGGAACAAACCCTCCTTGAAAGTCTTCAAGGTCTTCATATACACTACCCAAGAGAGTAAAAGAATCAGTGATCAGGTGATTCTTACCATGAAGAGTGGACTTGAGGAGACTCAAGTATCTTTGACATCTTCAGTAGATTATGATGAAATCTTGAATACAACAGTCTTTCATCCACCTGAGGGGAAACTACATCAGAGTTTGAGTTTTGCCAAGTATTATGCAGCGGAAATCGTAATACAACTCAATCTATGAACACACACTTCACCAGATTAGCCTCCAAGAACATACCATGTTTGAATATGGTTCAATACTAGGACAACTGTCCCATACAAAGGCCAATTGCCAACCTCCAGAGACAGGTACACACAGTTCCTGTCATGAATAGTCCATCCACCTACTTCAAGGGACCAATCAGGTAAATCACAGAACCTTCCACAGGTTCCAACATCAGTACTAACATAACTCCTTGCAAGATACCAGAAAGTATCACCCATGGATCTCATCCAGAAACAGAACAGGATGCCTGCTCTGATACCATTTGAAATTCTGGCGTAGTCAGAGTTCAGATGTTCTACTCTAAGTCATGACATCTGATCCAACATTGTAACTAATACAGCAAGACAAGTATACAAATTAAACCCTGTACTAATTTGCTCACGTTCACAGTAATCAGCAAGATGTCTCAATAGTGAATTGAACATCATCTGTTACATTATTCCAATCTGCTGGCCTTATACTTGTATTTCCTAAAATAAAGGTTGAACAAGTTAATCTAATTTCTACTTAGTAGGGTGCTAACAAATAGGCTATTTGTTAGGTTCATTTAATGTAGTACAGTTGTTAGTTTCCATGATTTTAGCTCAGCTGTTGGATTCCTGAAGAATAGCCTGAGAAAATTACTGAAACAGAAAAACTAATCACCCTACAATTCAGCACATGCTGTCAGGAATGAATGTCACAACATTCCGTTTGACAGTCAGAACATATACCTCATGTTGATTGAGTTATGTTCCTGAAAACAGTCTATGCTAAATTTGTTGTACTGTAAAAGACTAACCAGTGTCTACTTCAGTATCAGCATACACGACTAACTGTCAAGGCATCCAGTTTGACAATTTCACTAAGATCCTTTGGCCAGGTCGGTTACTCTTGGAGACCAGACTGAAATACTGAACTGAAGCAGAAAAACCAACTTGCCTATTATTCAGTATGTGCTGTTAATGATAAATGTCAAAACATTCTGATTGACATTCAAACAGAAGGCTATGTACCAGGTCTGATATTATCTTGATAAGCAGACTGAAATACAAGCTAAGTTAAGGCAGACAGGATTATAACATGCAGAAGGAAAACAAACACAGGAAATTGTTAACCCAGTTCGGTGCAACATCACCTACTCTGGGGGCATACCAAGCCAGGAAGAAGATCCACTATCAGCAGTATTAATTCAGAGTTAAACTCCCCCGTTTACAACTCTTCACTTAATCCCTACCCAATGCAATCTATACCTAGGAACTCCTAGATAGAAACCTCCAGTTTCCATTCCTATCACTACAAAAACAATGTAATGTTAAACAACTTGAACTTGCTTCATAGCTTCGTTCAAGACCATAACAACTCTTGCCTACAGGCTTTGAGTTACAAATACTCTCAGCTTTGAACACTGAGAAACACATGGTAACCTTCCCACAGGTTGGGAGGTTTACCTCACACACACCCCTAATTTTTCATTCTAAGAGGCTTACAAAAACTAGGTTACAATATGCTATTTATAACCTAATCACCCAACTGGATTTGGGCCTTCAGAAATCGCAGCAAACTTCTTCTTTGTTGTTACAAAGTCAGCAGAAAATTTCTGCTACAAATAAGGTCTTCAAGATTTTAGTTCCTAAAATCTCTCCATATATATCTCCATATTTAGAGCCTATATATTCTGATTGAGTCTTTAAGACCTCCACAAGGAAGTTAGGATATTCACCAAATATCCTCACTAATCCCAGAATATATACTGAATTAATTAATTCAGTTTTCTACACATGTACGATGTCACAGGCATGATGTCGTGACATCGTACATGACATGTTGGTCCAGATGTTGAACTTTTTCAAGCCAACATATTAAAACAACAGAGATGATTACATTATTTGTTTTACAAAATTAATGCCAATCCTAAGGTATTAACAAAAAGCAATCCACACATTTTGAAATTAATACCACAAACTACGGGGTTTTGATCCCTCATTCTTATGTTGGTATGCAGGCACAAGTCCGAAGGTCTTGTCAAACACAAAAATATAACTAATAAATTCTTTTCTCACCCTCACACTCTATTTGTCTCAAACATCATTTTATACCAAAACACATACACACATAAAAAAGGGCTCCCTAGGAGTACCTAGGACACTTTGGGTGCTAACACCTTCCCTCTGTGTAACCAACCCCCTTTACATGTAATCTCTGCCATTTTATTAGTTTTGATTTGAAAACTTCTTATCTTTGGTTTTTTTTCGGACTTTTCCCTTTTCCTTTGGAAACAATAAAAGCGCGGTGGTGACTCTGGTTTTATTGACGTTAAGTTTATCCATAGCTTGATGGTCATGAATTTACCGCTACATTTAGAGCCCCTAGAAATTATGTCAAAACACACTCAAACCCTCTCTAAAAACCATAACCCAAAACTCATACAAATCATTCCTTCTCAAATCACCACCCACAAACTTTTTCTTCATTTTCATTTTTTCCTCAAAATATTCCACTCTCTAACATACACAACTCAACCCCTTCATTAAGTTTCAACCATAATCACCTCCAATCCAAACCTCTTGCTTCATATTCAAGTTCAACACCACAATAACTTTTTTTCGCGTTTTTTGGTAATAATTATAGCTCAAACTCTTTAGCACTTTGGTTCTATTTTTACGTTGAAAATGGTTGAGTTTTCTTGGGGTGTTTTTTGAGAGATACTTGAGCCAAGTTTGAAACAAATGATTTTGTTTGGTTCACACACTTTTTGTGGGACTTTTTCTCTTACTACTTTTTATTCATCATTTTTCAAACAAACTTTGTTATTGTTATCATTTCCTATTTATTGCTTACCCATTATTATATTTATATTGGTTGATGAAATCTATTAGATCATTACCATGGTTGTTTAGGGTTGATAAAACTTTCAATGTTTCAAACCTATTAATGACTGATCAATGGATCATTCATGATACTTTAAGGCATTGATAGGTTGTCTCTATTTCAACCATACTTGAGTCATTTGATGCATAGATGAAACTATGTTTGTATATACTAACTTGCTAGTCCATTTGCTTGTTTTTATTCCATTAACTACTAACTTCTAACATTTATATTACCTCACTTTATTTCTTTGCTATTTAAATTCTCACAATCTATTTTCCGCAATTTATTTTATTGTTCATTTTATTTTAGGAACTTTATGTTTATGTTCATTGTCATACATTCATATATCATTTACCTTGTGCCATTTTTTTAAATTTTGTTATCACTTTGTATAATCAAAAAGAGTAAAAAAAAATAACTTGTAATCATTTAAGTGATATAACCTTCCATTTGTCAAATCATTAAAAGATGGACTTGGGGTTGTATAACTTTCATTGTTTCAAATCTATTTTTAGTTGATCATGGATCATCTTTAATACTTTGTGTCGTACCCCAAAATTTTGATCACTGTTTCTTTCTTGTTATTAAGTTAAAATCTAGGTCATTGACATGCCCAAAACCCTTTATAAGACATCTGGTCAACCCCAATGACCTAAAAAGTCAAATGGGGGACATTTTGATTTTTTAGTCCCTCTTAGGGATTTGTTTTAATTCAGGGACGTTGCTTGGAATGTAATAATTTGGGGAGTTATGCTAGAGGGTTATTACCATTAATAACTAGAGTATTTTGTCTTATTAGAATACATTAGTAAAAAATAATAATTAGGGGGGTTATTTTCTTTAATAACATGGATAGAATATATTATAATAACGTTATTAGTTAAATGAGGATAGATTAATACTAATATTAATTTTTTTTTTATTTTTTTTTAATTATTAATATTAAGATATATTATTATTATTATTTAGGAATAGATTAATATTGAGATTAATTAGGGTTAAATTATTATTTTTATTAATCAAATTATCATTAATTGATATATTATCTAATTAGGGTTATAATGGAGTTATTATTATTATTATTAAGATTATTATTATATACTCGCTAATATTGTTTTATTTTGAATAAATGAAATGGTCTAGTTGGTTCCAAAATGAGTACGAGGAGATTTAAAGTGGAAGGTTATGAGTTCAAATTCCATATTTCTAATATTTAGTGCCTTTTCCTTTTTATTTGTTTTTCTTTACTTCTAACTTTTATATTTTATTTTTAAATCATAAAAAATAGCAAAAATAGAATTTTTTATCATTTAATTATTAATTTTTCGTATTTTTATTTAAAACATATTTTAAAATATTATTTTTTCATTAAAATCATGATTTTATGAATAAAATCTCAAAAAAAAAATCAAAGTCTTTTATTATTAGGTAATTAGAGTTATCATCATCAGACCAAGAAACATACAACTTTTTTTTTTGTTTTTTGAGATATTTAGGGCATTCTTCTCTAACGTGTCCAAATTCTTCACACCCATGACATTGAACAAGAGCATAACTTTTGTATCCAACACTGAAGATGAAGAAGACCAATGTGACTTGGATCTCTCTTCTGTTCTTGTTCTTCTCTGAAAGTCGTTGTTATTCTTGATGTTAAATGGGATGTTCTTGACATTTGGTCTTGACTTCTTGTCCATTCTCTTCAGCACCTTGTTGAATTGTCTTCCAAGCAGTACAATAGCATTAGTCATTCCTTCATCAGTATCCAAGTCAATTGGTCTTCTTCATCTTCAGTGTTGGATAGAAAAGTTATGCTCTTATTCTTCTTTTCAGATTTGTCACTAATACCCAATTTAAAAATTTGGAGTGACCTAACAAGTTCATCTACTCTCATGTTGCTGATGTCTTGGGCTTCTTCAATGGTTGTGACCTTCATGTCAAATTTCTTTGGTAAGGACCTGAGAATTTTTCTAACCAAATTTTCTTCTAACATCTTTTCTCCCAAGACACTAGATGAATTTTCTATTTCAAGAATATTCATGTGAATATCATGAATACTCTCATCATCTTTCATCTTTAGATTCTCAAATTTTGTAGTGAGGAGCTGAAGTCTAAACATGTTCACTTTAGATGTGCCTTCATGAGTGATTCATAGAATTTCCCACGCATCTTTGGTCGTGGTGCATGTGTTTATTAACCTGAATATGTTTTTGTTGACTATTGAATAGAGCATTCAAAGCTTTGGATTTTCCAAGAGCCAATTCATCTTCTTCCTTAGACTAGTCCTCTTCAGGCTTCAGGTCAGCAGTAGCCTTCCCATCTTTGTCATTCACGATAGATGTTCCCAACATTTGATGATAACTTTCTAGGTTTTTCTATCCATAGAGTTTAGGAATGCCACCATTTATGCCTTTCAATAGTCATATTTGGTGTCATCTAAGATGGGTGGTCTGTTAATAAGTCCTCTTTCCTTGTCCATGATACCAGAAAGTATCTTCCTCGGGTCTCACCCAGAAACAAAGCAAGATGCTTACTTTTATACCGATTGAAATTTTGGTATGCAAATCCCCGATGTCGTATTTGATATCGTGACACTAGGGTTAACATATTCTCATACCACAAATAATATCAGGATTTAAGTAAGTACTCCCTCCGGCCTCATTTATAGGCAAACGTTTTCAAATTTTTTTGGCCTTAATTATAAGCAAATGTCAACAAATTTAGTTGCATTTAATGCTGTTATCCCAAAATTATCCCCAAATGTTATGGATGAAAATTTAATTAAGGATATATTAGTAATTGTATTATGTCTTTTACATGATATTTGTAAGAACAAAATTCATTATCTACAATTCATCTCTAAGATTTTGATGATAACAAAGGATGAAACAAAATGGTACCTTAACAAAATTTATCTAAGTGCGCAGGACTCTAATAAAAAAGAAGTCAGATAGACCACTTAGAAGGTACTCAAGTAGAAGCTTTGACTCTAAACAAAGGAAACGTACAAAGCTCAACGAAGAAAGAGATATCAGACACTCTGAAGCGGAAGAGCGCACTTTAGGATCTGAAGCTTTTACACTCTGGTGTAATCAATCAGGAAGGCATCGAGAACCTCTGAAGTTAGTCAGCTGTAAGCAACTATTTGAATATGTTCTTGTTGAACAGAAACTCTGAAGTCTGAATACTCTGATTCAGAAATGATCACCAAAGACTTAGCTATGAAGTCTTCCACTTATGGTAAGAATATAATTTTGGAAGAAAGTTAAAGCGCCCCAAACTGCTTTGGAAAGAACACAGGGATTAATGACATTAATCATCAATCATTGCCAAGAACCTTTTGATCCAACGGTCTCTTCATCAAACCCCTATATATAAGATGGATCTCTTCGCAAAAAAAAAACAACGAAATACACGAGAATACTGAAACTAATCTCATATTTCTTACTCATTCTCCTTTCACACGAGTTGCTGCTCTAAAGTGTGAACTTTCCTTTTGTTCTTATATTATGTAATTTATGCTTACCTAGAAGCACTAAGCACTATTGTAATTTTTCCTTAATTGTTGAATATTCCTCAAGTGACTTGTTAAGTCTGTATACTTGAGAGGGCCAAGAGATCTTTATCCTCTTAGACACTCATTTGTTGTAATCTTTCAAGATTAGTGGATTAAGTCCTTATTGAAGGCGACCTCACCTTGGTCGGGTGGACTGAAGTGGCTTTGAATTTCAAGTGAACCATGATAAAAATTCTATGTTGATAGCTTTTGATTTCACGTGTGTTTTGTTTTCAAAAGTTTTTATTATCAGTTAAAACAATTCAAACCCCCCTTTCTTGTTTTTCTCACCTTCAATTGGTATCAGAGCTTTGACTATGTTATTGATTTTCTAATTAAACACTTAATAGTGTAGAGAGATCCAGCGTGAGAAAAACACTATGGCCACACCAATGAAAGAGACAGTTACAATGCCAAACCTCCAATTTTTTATGGAGAAAAATTTGATTACTAGAAAGACAGAATTGAAATTTTCTTTCTGGGTTATGACGTTGATCTATGATACATAGTTACTATTGGCTTCATACCTCCTGTATATGATGCTGGTATTGCTATTGCCAGAAACAAGATGACAGATGACCAGAAGCGTGACTTCAAAAATAATCACAAAGCCAAAACAATATTGTTGAATGCTATTTCCTACAATGAATATGAAAAGACCACCAATAGGGAAAATGATAAAGAAATACTTGAATCCCTAAGGATGGCTCACAGAGGCAATTCACAAGTCAAAGAGATAAAGGCTCTGGCTCTAATTCAGAAGTATGAAGCCTTCAAGATGAAGAACGGTGAAGCTATAGAGGTAATGTTTTCTAGATTTTAAACTTTAATTGCAGGACTCAAGGTTCTGGACAAAGCCTACATAACTGCAGATCATGTCAAAAAGATTATCAGAAGCCTGCCAAAGAAGTGGAGACCTATGGTCACTGCCTTAAAATTATCAAAGGATCTGAACAACATAAACCTGGAAGAACTCGTCAGCTCCCTCAGAAGTCATGAGATAGAACTTGAGGAAGATGAGCCCCAAAAGAAGAACAAATCTGTAGTCCTGAAATCCAGATCTGAGAGACATAAACCAGAAAGGAACAAAGCCCTTCAAGCTGTTGAAGAAGACAATAACGACTATGAAAAGGAAGACTCTAACGATGAACAAGAGTTATCCCTTCTGACCAGAAGAGTGAAACAACTCTGGAGAAAAAGGAATAACAATTTCAGAAGACCAAGACCCAAGGAAGCTCGCTTAGAATCAACTTACAGAAGCAAATCAAACAAAGAGGTAACATGCTATGAATGTAAAGAAACAATTTATTACTGGAACGAATGTCCAAATATCAAGAAAGAAAGCTCCATAAGAGAAGGATTCAAGAAAAATTCCTTCAAAACTAAGAAGCGACTCATGGCCACCTAGGATGACTCTAAATCTGATTCCTCGGGCTCAGACTCTAAAGAAGAACAAGCAAATGTGGCATTCATGGATACCACATCTGGAAACTCATCAGAGAGAGAATTTGATCCTGAAGAGGTATTTTCTGATTTGTCTCTCTCTGATCTTGACTCATATCAGAAACTTAAACAAAAATTTAAAGCATTAAAAAGGGTCCTTGAAGGAACCATTGAAGAATGTGATAAGCTTGAGATAACAGTTTCTGAATTAAAGGATGATATTCTAATTTTGACAAGAGAAAAGGAATCCACAAATAAATAATGTTTAAAACTTGAAGAAGCTTTATCTCAAGCCCCACAAACTTCCAACATAATTATATATGAATATGAAAAGGCTTTTCAAAAGTTTCTGAAAAATGGGTTAAAAAGAAGCAGAATGGCCTCTATGATTTATGGAGTCAGTCATAATAAGAAAATAGGAATATGATATGATTCTAATAAAGACAAACACATATCTTCTGTAGATGACAAACCTAAATCCCCATTTTCTTATCGCTACACACATGCACAAACTCAACATTTTACCAATGCTAGAAAACCCAAAGTTTTAAGAAACTCTGGGAGAACTAATCACAAAGGACCCAAAAGATTCTGGGTACCAAAGGATAAAATAGTTTATGTTGTAGATATCCTATGCAGCAGAGTTAAGACACCAATCATGGTACCTAGACTCTGGGTGCTCGCGACACATGACGGGAAGAAAGCATATGTTCCAAAGCCTAGAACTTAAGGATGTTGGCTTCATAGGTTTCGGAGGAAATCATCAAGGAAGAATCAGAGGCTCCGGAACTATTTCCAAAGTTAGTTGAAAAACTTGCAGATTTGGAGATAACTCTTGCAGGTTCTGACAAAAAGACTAAAGCATTAGAGGAAGTTGAGAAGAAAAATATAGAAACAACTAAAATATCAACTATCCAGAAAAGATCAAGAAATCGACCAAACATATTTGAAGAATTGATTATGGGAAACAAGGATGAACCTGTCTGAACAAGATCTATATTCAAAGTATCTGAAGAAACACCTCTGGGATTAGTATCTCTAATTGAGCCTACATCCTATGATGAGACACTTCAAGATAGTGACTGGATTCTGGAAATGAAAGAAGAACTTGATCAATTTTCAAAGAATGACGTCTGGGATCTTGTCTGAAAGCCTAAAGGAATTCATATTATTGGAACAAGATGGGTATTCAGAAACAAACTAAACGAAAAAGGAGAAGTAGTCAGAAACAAAGCACGACTGGTGGCACAAGGTTACGGTCAACAAGAAGGCATTGACTACAACGAAACCTTTGGTCCACTCGCCAGGTTAGAATCCATTTATTTACTTGTATCATTCGTTGTATATCACTCCATCAAATTATATCAGATGGATGTCAAGAGCGCATTTCTTAATGGTTATATCTCAGAGAAGTGTATGTCCATCAACCTCTAGGTTTTTGAAAACTCTAAATGTCCAGAACATGTCTTTAAACAGAAAAAAATCTCTGTATGGTCTAAAAGAAGCTTCTAGAGCTTGGTATGAAAGACTAAGCAACTTTCTTCTGGAACATGACTTTATTAGAGGAAAGGTTGACTCTACACTTTTCTGTAAAAGCATTAGAAATGATCTCATGATATGTCAGATATACGTTGATGATATAATTTTTGGTTCAGCTAACCCCTCTGTTTGTCAAGAATTCTCTGAGCTAATGCAGGCAAACTTTGAAATGACTTTAATGCAAGAACTAAAATTCTTTCTGGGAATTCGAATCAATCAAGCTTCAGAAGCTACATATGTATATCAAAGTAAATACATAAAGGACATTCTGAATAAATTTGAAATGTTAGAATGCAAACGAGACACCCATGCATCCAACCTGTATTTTGGAGAAAGAAGAAGCAAGACAAAAGGTTTGTCAGAAGCTCTATCGTGGTATGATAGGCCCTCTTCTATATCTAACGACTACTCGACCTGACATTCTTTTTAGTGTTTGTCTTTGTGCCATATTCCAATCAGATCCAAGGGAATCTCATTTAACAGCAGTTAAAAGAATCTTAAGGTATCTGAAAGGAACTCCTAACCTCGGCCTGATGTATGAGAAAACATCAGAGTATATGATCTTTGGATATTATGATGCAGATTATGCAGGGGACAAAATGGAACGTAAAAGCACATCTGAAAACTATCAGTTCTTGGGAAACAATCTTATATCTTGGGCCAGCAAAAGAGAGTCAACCATTGCTCTTTCTACTGCAGAAGCAGAATATATATCGGCATCACTATGCACTACTCAGATGCACTAGATGAAAAATCAACTAGAAGACCTCCAGATATTTGAGAGTAATATTCCTATCTTTTGTGATAATACTGCTGCCACATGTTTAAGTAAGAACCCTATTTTGCATTCTAGAGCTAAGCACATGGAAATAAAACATCATTTTATCAGAGACTATATTCATAAAGGGGTAATATCTTTAAACTTTATAGATACATACCATCAATGGGTTGATATCTTCACAAAACCCCTCACTGAAGATAGATTCTCTTTCATTTTGAAACACCTAAAAATTGAAAATTGCCCAGAATGAATCAAACTCGCTTCTCTGAAATAGAAAAATAAGGCTCTGAACATAACATCTGGTAGCTGGATCTGACGATGATACTTCTGCCAGTTAGAAGTCATCTGAATCAGAAATCCTCAGGATCCAATCCCTTGGTATTCATTAAGATCAGATAGATCAACATGTGGGTTATCTTGTGTCTGACCTTGGATCTTCTAGTCAACTGTCTAGCAGAAATCAAGAGACAAACCCTTGAGATCTCCTCGAGCATTGTGCTAATTTGTGGATTAGACTTCCATCATTAGCTATAATCATGCTCCCTTAAGCGTGTTAACTCTTTTTCTGTGCCATCATTAATTTTAACTATTGTAGGTGTTTAATTGGCTGCATTGTATGGTAAAACACTAGCTGGATTCTAATGTCTTGACTGATGTCATGACATGCTGTGAAGGTGTTTGTGTGACTGCATTGTAGGTTAGAATATCTAGTTGTACTCTGATGTCTTGATTGATGTCATGACACACTTGAGTAGTTTACTGCAGGATTAGCTAATACAGGATTTATTGAATGTCAAATTGGATGTGGTGACATTCATCCCTGTCAGCAGATACTGAGGAATAGAACAGTTGGTGTTCTATTAGAACTCAGTATTTATTTTCAGTCTGGTGATCAAGGAAATACCAGATCTGGCATAAGGCCTGCTGTCTGAATGTCAAACTGGATGTTATGACATTCATCATTGACAGCATATACTGAACAATAGACAGAGTGGTGTTCTGCTACACTTCAGTATGTTTATCAGTCTGTTCTTCAAGAGGATAACAGAACTGACTTAAGGCTAAATGAGTAAATGTCAAATTGGATGCTTTGACATTTATTAATGTAAGCTGTTACTGTAGAATGGACAGATTGGTCCTATACAGTTCAGCAAATTTGTACAGTCTGTTTTCAGGAAAAACAGACTTAGCATATGGACCTTGATGTCAAGCTGAATGTTGTGACATTCATTCCTGACAGCATATGCTAAATTGTAGGTTGTTTAGTTTTTCTGTTTCAGCTTTTTCTCAGGCTATTCTTAAGGGATTCAACAGCTAAGAGAAAATCCAGGAAATCAACAACCAAGCTACATTTAATGAACCTAACAAATAGCCTATTTGTTAGTAACCTAGATATGGAATTTAGGGGAACTCGCGTGTCCTTAAATTGAGGAGAATACAAGTACAAGGCCCGAGTACTGCAATATAAAAGGAAGTCATTCCTTCATTCAGAACTGGGGATTTTGAGGCGTGAAGATTTAGTGTGTCCATCATACTTCACTGTTGTATTTTTGTGAGTCTTGTATTAGACATATCTTGTAAGCCAAGCTATTATCACATAGATGATTGCATTGGTATAGGTTGTTCATTGAGTTGTAAGTGTTGTGTCACTCTAAGCTTTTAAGCGTGAGTGCTGTGTATCTTGATTAAAGCTGTTAAGCACAATCAAGAGTTGTTTGAAGTGTGTCTTCAAAATTGTCTTTAATATTGATTAAAGGTAGTAATCACTGAGGTGATTGAGGGGGAGTGAGTAGGAACTCTGATCTTCGTGTAAGATTGAAATTGCATTGGGTAGGTATTAAGTGATAGGGTTAAACAGTTGGTTTAAGGTCTGAATTAATACTACTAATAGTGGATTTCCTCCCTGGCTTGGTAGCCCCCAGACGTAGGTCATGTTGGACCGAACTGGGTAAACAATTACTCGTGTTATTTACTGCACTTACTGTTTTCTGCATAATCCTTGTCTGCGCAGAATTGGATGTCATAACAACCCGCGTGACATCGAAAGTCTGTTAACTAGAATTTCAACTATTCACCTTCTACCTAACGCTGTCGTTTTACACGTCTCTCATTTTTACTCATAATTTTCACACTTCACACTTTCACACTTTCACACTTTTCACTCACATCCTACAAAAACCTCTCTCTTTCTCAAGCATCCTCAAAGTTCTTCAACCTTCATCAACTTCATCTTCTTCATGGATTCCCAACAACAATCCATCTATAACTATTCTCAATAGATGGAATCAACGGAACAACCTCCCAGTTCCTCTCATCAAACAACTTCAACAACCGGTGTTATCTCCACCCCCATTTACCAAGAACCCCACATCTTGGATCATGAACCCCACATTCATCTTGCCACTCCTTTTGACAAGCTTGAAGTTTTATGTGAATCCCTGGTGGATTTTGAGAACACGAAGAGAAATGGAATAGACCTTACTGAAGAACTCAGAAAGCAAGGGTGGGAAAACTAGTTTCAAAGGCTCTATGGTCCCGTCTATACATATCTGGTAAAGGAATTTTTGCATTTTGCAGACTCAGGTGATCACTACATCGTGTCCTATGTTCTGGGGGTGAAAATCATCATCACAAAGATGTCTATCGCCTCCCTTCCGAACATGGAGAAGACAGGGGGAAGAAGGATTTACAATATTAACCCTAGGGCAAAGTATCTGTCCTACGAAATTGCCCCAACCATCTTCAAACATAATACTGAGGGTAACTCTTCCAAGAACAAGGAACTTCACCAGAACCTCAGAGTCTGGCTAAAAATTATTCTGGGAACCATTCATAACCTCCCAACCTCTAACTCTCCTAACTACATCAACACTGATCAGAAGTGCATACTCTACTGCCTCCACAAAGGGCTCAAGCTGAATCTGTCAGCGTTGCTGTTCAAGTACCTGAGAGACTCTGTAAGAGATACTAGGAACAACATGAAGCCTAGAACCTACATCCCTTTAGGAAGGATGATTTCTGACGTTCTTATAGACAGCGGGATGGTGGATCACCCGATTCAGCATAATTTGATGGAGGATGTCATCATTGACCCTGGAAGGCCTCTGAACGCTTGCAATCTGAAGAGCATGAGGGTGATTGAGCAAATTCGGGTGAAACCCTCATTGGACACCTCCTGGGAAGCACTAAAAGATCAGAGGAAGATTCCCAAGGACCTCTACCTCTTCCAAAATTGATCCTCCAGAGGTTGTTGCACACTATCTACAGGATCTGGCCAGTCAAAGAATGGACATCTCAGAGTTCTCTGTGGATTGGATGCCTGAGCACCCACCAAACTTTATGAAGAGACAACGAGAGCCCTCTGAGAAGTCAAAGAAGGCCAAGAAAGCAAAGTTGGGGGAACCTTTTGTATCAAGACCTCTGATCGAACCTCCAAGTAAGTCTCTTCCTCCTCACTCTCGCTCTGCATATTTAAAGCAAATTACTTCTTCCCTTCCCCAGACCTTACCCATCTACACACAATCTGAACCCTCACCCTCAACCACCAAACCCCCTGAAACACCTTCCTCTAACCTCTCATCTCCCCCTCTCCAAAAATTTAACCTCATCACCATAACCTTACCCATCTCAGAAGCAGAAATGTTCAATGAACCAATTTCATCACCCTCTTCAACACCCTCATCCCCATCTTACTACATCATCTCCTTTGACTCGGAACCTTCTGACCCCCAATCTCCCACATTGGCTTTGCTTCAGGCTCGTGCCCTTTCCACAAAACAACAATCTGAACCAGAAGCTAACATTCCCCCACCACCTGAACAACCAACAACACCACCATCTGAAAAACCAACACCACCACTACCTGAATAACCAACACCGCCACCATCTGAAACTCCCACTGTAACACCCTCTGAAAACATTATTATCCCTATCTCTGAACTTCCTGATGACACTACCCACACACCACCAGCATCTTTATCCCCTACTCCTGAACCAGAACCTCCCTTCCCCACCGTGGAAGAAGCAATTACTTTATTTGCTGAGTCTTCAGTGGAGAAGATCAGATCTCTATCTGAGAATTCTGGTATTAGTGATGATCCCTCTGCAGTGAGGATTCATTGGAATAGAGTGATCAGATGGATGACCTCTGAGGCTTTCAAATTGAAAGGCCTTGTAAGACCCCAATTTTTACCCTAAGATCTCTCATGATATCTCATCATATGCATTGGCATTGGGATCACATCTTGGTATCCTCCTTACCCCTCACTCATTAGGTTTGCATTAGAAGAGATCACCATGCACCATTTGATTGTATCATACTTTGTATTTTATCATTTTTACTAACCAAAATACCAAAAATATGCCTTTGTATATATCTAACTCTTTTGTAGGTAAGGCACATGCTCACCTTTGGTCTATCAAGTTCATATCTAGGGTTTAAGACCCTCATTGCTAAGAGCTCAATCAATAATGGTCTAAAAATTTCTCTAGGTATCATATATGAATCCCCATGAGCTCTACATGTTATTTTTATCAAGAATTCATCAATAGTTTGGAATTGGGTTGCCTTGGAAACCCTAGTTCATCTGGGTATCTTGTGTAACTTCTTCAACAAGCTTCTTCAACAATTGATCAAATATTTCAAGGGATACTTCAAATTCCATAATCTTATGCATATATGATCTCCCATGAGTCCCAAAAGTCAATATAATTACAAGCTAGCAAGTTGGTTGATGGTGGTTGACTAGAGGAATTCATCTGATCAAATCTGGGGTCTCCTAGACCCTATCTCCTACACTTTTTGTTATATGAAAATGATTCCAAGAGAAACTTTACTCTAAATGACATTCCAAACAACTTTCATGTTGAGGTCTAGAGCTATTTTTGCATGGAAAGTTAGTTTTTATGGTGAAAGATTATAGGTTATTTGATCTAAACCCTAATTTAGAGGTCAACTTCCCAAGGCCATAACTTGCTAAATTTTTATGATATGGAAAATTTACAAGTTTCACAATCAAATTCAAGATATCTAATTCAACTTTTATGTTTGGAGTAAGAGCTAGTTCAACTTTTATGAGCATGTGATATGAGGATACATTATAGGTCATTTTGGACCAATACCATTGAACAAGTGATTTTCCTCAACTTAAAAAATGCATAACTCCTTCATATAAAATCCAAATGAGGTCAAATTTGTGACCATTTTGAAGGAATTTGAGAGAGATACAACTTTGATGAAGGAACCTTTCTTATTTGAAGCTCACATAAAACGTTAGCCAAGGTGGAATAAGTGAACATATGGCTTGAAACTTAGAATTTTTTTTGATATGTTTAATTTTCAAAACTTCCACCTCAAAATTCATCATGATACAAGCTTCAAATGGAAAATTGTTCAACATGAAAGTTTCATATTCCTTTTCATATTCAAATGGAAAATTCATCATGATACAAGCTTCATATGGCTTGACCGTTTTGAAGTCAAATTTCATCCATTTTGGACAAGATTTGAATGGGTTGTGCATGGCTGGAACATTGCATCATCATTTGGCAAGATTGAACTTCAAACATCCATGCACATTTGCCTAGCATTCCGACTTTATTTAAGACTTGTGTACACTCAATTATGGACCAAAAGGAATGATTTCATGGGCCTTTACACGCCCATGCACTCATGAATCACACATTGCCAAATTTGGTAGTTCACTTCAAGGGTGCAAATATCATTTGATTCAGCTATAAATAGAGACCTTATGCATCAAAAATGAGGACTCCTTCACACCGGCTTTGATCCCAAACACCAAACCCTTCCATTTGAGAGGATAAACCTGAGAATTTCCAATGGAAATTGAGTTTGAATCTCACTATTTTGAGATTCAAAGCTCTAGGGATCCAAGACCTTTTGATCATTCTAATCTACTTCAACAAGCATTCTGAGCAAGATCAGGCACGAATCAAAGCAAGAACAGTTGAATTCAGACCTACATTGAAGGTATTTTCCAGAAAGTTTTATCTCTTCGATTCGCACTCAATTCTCCATAATTCTCTTGGATCCTTGGTTTTCTGAAGTCCTACCAATGTAGGCAACAAGATTGAGTTGCTTCGAGGTCAAATCGGAGCAACTGAGATCGTGCACCTCAAATTTCAACTCCTTGTATCTCTTAATATACTTGGAGTTAGGATGAATTGAGGCCAAATTTGAGTTCAGTGTCATTTTTACTTTAGAATCATGTCCTTCTTTTTAATTTTGGTGATGGTTATGACTGAACCAGTCCGGTGGAGCTCATCGGAGAAGGAGACCGGAGTTGTAGCTCCGGTGGTGAGTTGGCCTGTTCAGAGCCACATGATCCTTTTGAAATGATATAATCTCGTGCGTTGGTTTGAATTACCAAGTTTGCAGCGTGCTGACCAGAGTCCATCGTGGATTGCGCGCTTGTGACCACTTGATCTGCCACCTCAATTAATGAGGGAGATCAAGTGGTCCATGTATTTTCTGATTATTTTATTTTCATTTTATTTTCATTTTATTTGTTTTATTTTTATTAATTCATATTAATTTTAATATTGATCCAACAAATATGAGAGTCTCACCAAAAAAGTTTGAATAATTTCCTCTTCCTTTTTCTGAATTAAAATTATTTTTTGTATCATTATTAATATTTTTCATGATTTAATTGTTTTTGTGAATATTTTTAATTGTTTAAAAATAGTTTTAAGTTTCCAAAAATGATGAAATTTTTTCTCCAAGATAAATCTCATGATCATTTCTTTGGTGTTTTGATGAGGTTTTAGGAATTTGATAAACTATAATTTAATTTAATGCATATTTTAGTTGATTTTAATTATTTAAAAGCCAAATAAATTGTGTTGAGCTTCTAATTTTGACTTGTTGAGTTTGACTTCTGTTGTTGGGCCTTGGTCAAGGTTGATTTGACTTTGTTGAGTTAAGATCATTGGATTTAGGGGATTGATGAAATGTACATTACATCTCCCAAAATGAATGAATGATATTAATTTGGTAAAAGTCCTCCTTTGACCAATTTGTGTTGATTCCATTTCCCCTTCCCTCTTCATCTCATTCCCCTTCTCTATTCATTCATGTCATGCACCAATGATATCTCTAAATCCTAAGACTAGTTGATTGCAAAATCAACATGAGTGTGGATGAGATTAGGTCCACCTTTTTACATATCCTTTTGTGTGTGGTATGTTTTATGAGCATAGTCCATTATATTATGTCTCTAACATGCATTAACACCAAAATTCTATTGCCCGACCTCAAATAGTTGTGACTTCTACATAAGTCCAATTGCGATTGCTTAACGCAACGCTAAACTTGTGACACAAAAAGGCATAACATTCTAGTAGGTGAGATTGTAAGTCTCCCCTCTTTCATGGTATTGTGTGGAAACTTGGCCTTTTTTTCCCTTTGGAAGATGTCTTGGTTCAAGGATCCATGCTTGTAATAAGTGGATTGAGTGTTCTCCAAAGAATGACTTAAACAAAACCAAAGCAAAAGGAATACTAACTTCTAATCAATTAACAATAAACATTTAATTTCAAGCAATTTACTTTTATGAAATTTAATTTCAAGCCTTTATTCATTTGCCATTATTCATACCATTCAATTTGTTTACTTAATGTCATTTTCACTATGATCATTTGAGCCTTACCTTGTGATTATATTGTGTTTGTATATACTTGTTTGTGTTTGTGGTCTTTTGACCTTAACGTACATAATAAAAAACAAAAACCCTAAAAATATTTTTGTGTGGACTGTTGGATTTGATCTGAGACATTGGACTTAGAATTAGGAAACACTCCCTATGTAAAGGACTTGGCAAATGCCAACTTTCATGAAACCAAGTGCTTGTGAGCTGAACTTTCATCTGATACAATATTGAAGATCCATTTGAGTTCATCTGCAACATGATCATATTGTAATTGTTATTTTGAACCTGTGTCTAATGCCCCCTTTGAAGTCATCTTGTACATGGGAAATCATGGAGAAGATCATGGAGTTTCTAAGCTTTGATGTGGTTGTATTTATTTGATGTCTTTCTCTTCACCTTTCTATTTGTGTATTGATATTTCCTTATTCTAAAGTACAAGGGAAATTTGGGTTTCTATATGACATTCTTGTTTATTGGATTGCAGTCCATTGGTCAGATCTTTTCAACTCTTAACTTTTAAGTTTTTGCTTAGGATTATTCTCTTCATCTCTTCCCCACTTCTTTAATTTCAAATCTTTCCCCTCTTTCAAAATCTTCTTTGTTTGTGGTTTCTAAATTTAGACCATATTGCAAATTAGAAACTTTGGCCTTATGCCATTGAATTTTTAAACTCTTTTCTTAATCAAATTTGTAAATGAACTTAACTATACTTGACTTAAAATTTCAAAAGACACAAAGAACTAACACTCATTCAAAACTTTTTAGGCCTTGTGTGCCTTTGTTAAACCTAAATTTTTGTTAAAAGAAATGCATCCACTTTGAAATTGATACCACGAACTAAGAGGTTTTGAACCCTCATTTTTATGTTGGTACGTAGACACAAGTCCGAAGGTCTTGTCCAACACAAAAATATAATTAATGAATTCTCTTCTCATCCCCCCACTCTATTTAATGCAAACATTATTTTGTACAAAAACACATATGCACACAAGAAAGGGCTCCCTAGGAGTACCTTGGACACTTTGGTTGCTAACACCTTCCCTTTGTGTAACCAACCCCCTTACCTGTAATCTCTGGCATTTTATTAGTTTTGATTTGAAAATTTCTTATTTTTTCGGTTTTGTTCGTACTTTTCCCTTTTCCCTTGGAAACAATAAAAGCGCGGTGGTGACTCTGGTTTTATTGACGTTAAGTTTATCCATAGCTTAATGGTCATGAATTTACCGCTATAGAAATTAAGTGGCGACTCTGCTGGGGAGTAGTCTCCAGTGGGTTTAGCCTACTTTTTTGTGTGTATATAATTGTATATTTGATGTATGTATATTTGTTTGTGTGATATAATCTGTTTGTTGTGCTTTGTGATCTCTGAGTGGTGAGATAAGTTCTAACCCGAACTTGAGTGCAATTAAGATATGAGGATGGTATAGTCATGTTCGACTTGTTTGGAGTAGTCCTTAACAAGTTGGCTTGAGACCCATCTACTCAGTGGAGACCCTTTTGGAGCTATTAATCTCACACAAGTTATTTATGGTTAGGCATCACTTTCTCTGATTTGGGGTCCGAGAAGCTGAGGACCATAGAACATTTAACCCAACTTGGCCTATTTTAGGACGTAGTGTGGAGACTATTCAAGTGTAGACTTGATAATAGTTGTTATGCGATACTGCACTCAGACGAGTTTCTCTTGAGAATATTATGGGTTGATGAGTCAGTCATCCTAACTTGTAATATCCAATAGATGGAATTAAGACTCTGGGAACTTTTTAGAACATGATCTACAGGTTTTTATCCTTAGTTCACTCCCTTGGGATGGTTCTTACCCAGAGTCCATGGTCGTGACTCACAATAAACCCTTGATTCTTGGTTGATCCAATCAAGTCTTGTCAATATCAATGGAACTTGGGTGTTGATAAGGTGAAAACCATAATCCACTAAATTGGATGATTGATCTTGACAATGACTCGATTCATCCCTTGACCTTTGTTTGTTTGCCTTGTGTGTGATCCTTTATTTGTGATTGTTGCATTCATGCATTCATGCGCATCATAACATTCATCACACCAAAAATTTCAAGTAACTGAGGTCTTATTTGCAAATATTTTCAGACCATGGATTATGGACGAAGGAACACTAAGAAGTACAATTTCAGATATCCAGACTTGAAAGAGTTAAGGAAGCTTGCATCTTTTGTCTATTATGTCTACTGATGTGGTTGAAGGACTCTTGAGCGTGTTGGTTCAGTTTTATGATCGTCTCTACCGTTGCTTCACTTTTCATGATTATCAGCTCGTGCCTATGTTGGAGGAGTATGCCCATCTCTTGGGAATACCTGTTTCTAGAAAAGATCCCTTTAGTGGATTCGAAGAGATTCCCATATCTCGTCTTATAGCTGAAGCTCTTCATCTGAAGAAGTCCGAGATTGAGGCTCATTGGGTGAAGAAAGGAGAATTGTTTGGATTGACTTCTGAGTTCCTCATCAAGGAAGCTACTGCCTTTGCTCAAGCCGGTAATGTGGATGCTTTTGAAGCTATCTTTGTGTTGCTCATCTATGGGTTAGCTTTGTTCCCTAACACTGACATTTTTATTATGTTTACACCATTAGAATTTTCTTGATTAGGAATCCTGTGCCTACTTTGTTGGGTGATATGTGCTTCTCTTTGCATCTAAGGAATTCTAAAGGTGGTGGAACGATTGTGTGATGTGTTCCTCTTCTGTACAAGTGGTTTATTTTGCACTTGCCTCAGACGCCTACTTTTGTGGAGAACAAACAATGTCTAAGGTGGTCTCAGAGAATTATGTCTCTCATTAATGACGATATAGTTTGGTATGATTCTTCATTGAGTAGCTTGGAGATTATTGATTGTTGTGGTGAATTCTCTAATGTGCCTTTCATTGGTACACAAGGAGGAATCAACTACAACCCTTCTTTGGCTCAACGTCAACTTGGGTTCCCCTTGAGAGACAAACCTAATAACACTTTGTTAGAAGGTCTTTTCTATCAAGAGGGTAAAGATCCCCAACATTTGAAACAGAAGATTATGCATGCTTGGCTTAATGTGCATAGGAAAGGCAGATCCGACCTTGGTCTGTGCAATTGTGTAGCTTTGGAAGCTTACACTCTTTGGGTGAAGAAGAGAGCTTTGGAATTGAAGACGCCTTATGCTTATGAAAGACCTATGTCTATGGTTGTGGTTGAGCCATTAAATCTCCCTAACCAAGATGTAGAGGAGTTGGAAGACGCACTCGCCAAGATGAAGCAAGAAAATGACATGTGGGAAGAGCGTTTCCATGCTTTGAGAAGAAAGCATGAAGAGTTGTAGCTTAAGTATAAGGACAAAGATGCACTTATTGAGCTTCTTTAAGACTGAGTAATGAAGAGACAGAGAGAACCAGAGGTTTCATCTTCCTCTAGTATGCCTCATCCTTCCGTTGCTTGGAAGAAGATTGTTGATTAGTTAGTCCTTGAGAAGACTAAGATGAAGACTTCTTTTGAGTCAGAGATTCGACGCATCCAAAGGAAGTACGCACCTGCAGCCAGATCTTCTGATGTTGTTATTAGTGATCCTTAGGATGACTAGTCTCATTTTCTCTTGTATCTTATATTTTTGGTTTATGAAATTGTACTCAGTGTAATCCTTCCAATTATGTGAATAAAAGAGATTTTTTATGGTCATATCAAATTGTTTCAATTGATGTTATAAACATATATATTTGCAAATAATATAGTAAGTTCCTTGAAAAATAAAAACAATCAAGCATTGCATTTCATGCATCATTTGCATAGCAGATTTCTCTTTCGCCAGATGTCTTATTGGTATTTCTTTTGTGCTTCAACCAAGCTAACTCATCTATACAATACTCGCGCCAATCACTCAAAAATCATGGAACATCTAGAGCAAGAGAACAAAGATTTGAAAGACGAGATCGCCCGCCTGACTACCATGATGGAGTCAGTGTTAGATGCTCAGAGCCAACCTTCTCCAACACCTGCAACTCTTCCTCCTCAGAGGACTATCATCTCTGAGGTTTCTATCTCTACCATTCCTGCTACCGTTGCTCATTTTGCGCCTCCCATGCCTGCTGGATTCCCGTGGGGAATGCCGCCCAATTTTGTGCCTGAGGTTTTTGCGCTTACTTTTGCTTCCATGCCGACATCTAGCCTGGTTGAAATTCTAGTTATCAGACTTTCGATGTCACACGGGTTGTTATGACATCCAATTCTGCGCAGACAAGAATTATGCAGAACTTAAAACGTAAGTGCAGTAAATAACACAAGTAATTGTTTACCCAGTTCGGTCCAACATGACCTACGTCTGGGGGCTACCAAGCCAGGGAGGAAATCCACTATTAGTAGTATTAATTCAGACCTTAAACCAACTGTTTAACCCTATCACTTAATACCTACCCAATGCAATTTCAATCTTACACTAAGATCAGAGTTCCTACTCACTCCCCCTCAATCACCTCAGTGATTACAACCTTTAATTAAGATTAAAGACAATTGTGAAGTCACACTTCAAACAACTCTTGATTATGCTTAACAACTTTAATCAAGATACACAGCACTCACGCTTAAAAGCTTAGAGTGACACAACACTTACAACTCAATGAACACCCTATACCAATGCAATCATCTCAGTGATAATAGCTTGGCTTACAAGTTACGTCTAATACAAGACACACAAAAATACAGCAGTGAAGTATATTGGACAAATAAAATCTTCACGCCTAAAACCCCTAGTTCTGAATGAAGGATTGCCATCCTTTTATATTGCAGCACTTGGGCCTTGTACTTGTATTTTCCTGAATTTAAGGTCACGCGAGTTCCCCTAAATTCCACATCTAGGTTACTAACAAATAGGCTATTTGTTAGGTTCATTAATTGTAGCTTAGTTGTTGGTTTCCTGGATTTTAGCTTAGTTGTTGAATTCCTGAAGAATAGCCTGAGAAAAATGTTGAAACAAAAAACTAAACAACCTACAATTTAGCATACGCTGTCATGAATGTCACAACATTCAGTTTGACGTCCAACACATAGACCATATGCTAAGTCTGTTTTTCTTGAAAACAGACTGTACAAATTTGATGTACTGTACAGAACCAATCTGTCTATACTTCAGTATCAGCGTACATTAATAAATGTCAAAACATCCAATTTGACATTCACACATAGAGCCTTACATCAGGTCTGTTATCCTCTTGATAAGTAGACTGAGTTGCATACTGAAATGTAGCAGAAAACCAATCTGCCTATTGTTCAGTATATGTTGTCAATGATGAATGTCATAACATCCAGTTTGACATTCAGATAGTAGGCCTTATGCCAGGTCTGTTATTTCCTTGATAAACAGACTGAAAATAAATACTGAGTTATAGCAGAACACCAACTGTTCTATTCCTCAGTATCTGCTGACAGGGATGAATGTCATAACATCCAGTTTGACATTCAATAAATCCTGTATTAGCTAAACCTGCAGTATACTACTCAGAATGTCATGACATCAGCCAAGACATCAGAGTACAGCTAGATATTCTAACATACAATGCAGTCAAACAAACATCTCCACAGCATGTCATGACATCAGTCAAGACATTAGAATCCAGCAAGTGTTTTACCATACAATGCAGCCAATTAAACATCTACAAACTCCCCCTTTGGCAAATTTTTGGCTAAAACACTTTGGTCTCACAACAGAGTCCATAGCAGCGGAAATCTCACATCTAGCAGGAAATTAACCTAGCTAATACACTCAGAGTTGCAGCATACTCACACACATTGAAGTTAAATAAAAACTTCACATAACAGCTTACATACAGAAGTTAAATAAAAACTTCTAATTGCAACACACATAAACACACTCACACTCATGGAAGTGGAACATCAGCTGCAGCACAACCTCTGGATTAGAGGATAATGAGTATCTGTTTAGCAAAACAATCTGTTGTCCTAGGGCATCACACAGGGTGTTACTCCCCCTTTTTGTCAAAAATGTTGCCAAAGCAACACTTTAAATTACAGACCATCATAACATAAACAGAATTACACACACAGATGACAGAATTACAGACTTGATTTTACTTCACAGTTTCAATCAAGACATTACCCACTTGATCTTGCTTCACAGCTTTGATCAAGTAGTCACACATTCTTGCTTTACACCCATATCAGATGCCATGACCTTGAGTCTGACATCTTGAACCACTCCTGCATGAATACTTTCTTGAAGTCCAGCAGACACATAAGCCTACCTATGTTAGGATATCCCCTTAACATCTTGTTACTACACTTGCAGCAAGTAACATAGCTGTGAACTGTTGTCCAGTCATAGCACACTTTCAATTGTTTAATAGGTTGAGATATTAAACAATACATCCCAAACATCATTGGTTGCTATAATTCCTCAGAGAGGCATATTCCCAGTTTTCCCCTTAAGTTTTCAAACTGAGTAGCATCCAGAGTCTTTGTAAATATGTCAGCCAGTTGAAGTTCAGTGGCTACATGTTCCAAGGTAATCACTTTGTCTTCCACCAGATCTCTGATGAAGTGATGTCTAATGTCAATATGTTTGATCCTGCTGTGTTGGATGGGATTCTTGGAAATATTGATGGCACTGAGATTATCACAGAACAATGTCATGACATTTTGAAAGACATTGTACTCAGTAAGCATCTGTTTCATCCACACCAGTTGGGAACAACTGCTTCCAGCTGCTATGTATTCAGCCTCTGCAGTGGACAGAGATACACAGTTCTGCTTCTTGCTGAACCATGATATGAGATTGTTTCCCAAGAAGAAACATCCTCCTGATGTGCTTTTTCTGTCATCAACACTCCCAGCCCAATCAGTATCACAATATCCAGATAGGATAGGCTCAGAGCCATGAGAGTATAGCAAACCATAGTCACAAGTCCCATTGATATACTTGAGAATCCTCTTGACTTGATTCAAGTGGCTCACCTTGGGCTCTGCTTGGTATCTAGCACACACTCCAACTGGATAGGAAATGTCAGGTCTACTTTCAGTTAGGTATAGTAGACTACCTATCATGCTTCTATACAAGCATTGATCAACACTGGGCCCTCCATCATCTTTGGTTAACTTTAAATCGGTAGGTGCAGGAGTTCTCTTGTGCCTAGCATTATCCATACCAAACTTCTTAACTATGTTTTTGGCATACTTTCTTTGGGAGAGAAACATAGAATCCTCCATTTGGTTGACTTGCATTCCAAGAAAATAAGTCAGTTCCCCAACTAGACTCATTTCAAACTCAGATTGCATCTGGTGAACAAAATGTTTCACCATTTGCTCTGACATTCCACCAAAAACAATATCATCCACATAGATTTGGGCAATCATGATTTTTCCATCTTCATCCTTCACAAACAAGGTCTTATCTATCCCACCTTTTCTGTATCCACTAGAGGTCAGAAATTCAGTCAACCTTTCATACCAAGCTCTAGGTGCTTGCTTCAACCCATACAAGGCTTTCCTCAACTTGTACACATGTTTAGGTTGGTTAGGATCACAGAACCCTTTAGGTTGTTCCACATAGACTTCTTCATTTAAGTAGCCGTTTAAAAATGCACTCTTCACATCCATTTGGAACAATTTGAATTTCAGAATGCAGGCTACACCTAACAACAATCTGATTGACTCAAGCCTAGCAACGGGTGCAAACGTCTCATCAAAATCAACCCCTTCAACTTGAGTATATCCTTGAGCTACTAGTCTTGCTTTATTCCTAGTGATTACTCCTTTCTCGTCAGACTTGTTTTTGTAAATCCACTTGGTACCAATGATGTTAGTCCCTTCAGGTCGTGGAACTAGCTCCCATACTTCATTCCTTTTAAACTGCTCCAGTTCATCTTGCATGGCATTGATCCAATATTCATCAGTCAGGGCTTCTTTCACATTTTTTGGTTCAACCTTGGATACAAAACAGGAATTTGAGCTAATTTCCCTTTGAAGTCTGATGCAGAGTTCTTTGAAGACATCAAATGCATCTGACTTTTCTCTGATGAAGCTTATCCAAGTGTATCTGGAATGGTCATCAACCACCACATATGCATATCTCTTTCCACCCAGACTTTCAACCTGCATAGGTCCCATTAAGTCCATGTGCAACAGTTCCAGAATTCTGGAAGTTGTAGGATGTCCCAGCTTCGGGTGTGACATCTTGGTTTGCTTGCCAACCTAGCATTCTCCATAGACTCTTCCTTCATCAATAAGCAGCTTTGGGACTCCTCTAACTGCTTCCTTGGATATGATCTTTTTCATTCCCCTTAAGTGGAGATGACCAAGGCGTCTATGCCACAGCTTCACCTCCCATTCTTCCTTGACTGAGGAGCACATTGTGGAAAAGTTTGAGAGCCTAGGTTCCCACAGATAACAGTTATCTTTGGATCTGGATCCTCTCATAACTTCTTGATTATCTCCATTTGTCACAACACATAGCTCCTTAGTAAACTGAACATAGTATCCTTGATCACACAGCTAGCTTATGCTGATGAGGTTGGCAGTGTGTCCTTTTACTAACAGCACATTATTCAGTTCTGGGACTCCAGAGCAGTCCAACTTACCCACACCTTTTATTTTTCCTTTAGCACCATCACCAAAGGTCACATAACTGGTAGTGTGAGGTTGTATATCCAACAATATATTCTCCATACCAATTATATGTCTTGAGCAGCCACTGTCAAAGTATCAGTCTTCTCTGGTGGATGCCCTTAGAGCTGTGTGAGCTAACCAAGCATACCATTGTTGTTTCTTGATGGGGGCTTTATGCCTATATGCCTTATGCTTAGGTCTGACATGGGGGGCTTGGTTTGGATAACCATGCAGCCTGTAGCAGAAGACTTTTATAGGGCCAAACCTACCACAGTGATGACATCTCCATCGCTGAAATTTCTTCTTCTGAAGGTTACTCATCCTGGTTCCCTGATATTGAGACATCGGGTGTGACCTCCGCTTGAATTTCTGAACTTTAGCTTCTGAGCGTTTGAGTTCAGCTGAGGATTTTTTCACAAAGCCTAAACCAGACATGGTTCCAGACTTCTGTCCCACCTTTAGGATCTCTTCCAAGGAGTCTGTTCCTTTATTGAGCATTCTGATGGATTTCGTCATTTGCTCCAGCTTGGAGGTCAGCAAGATTATCTCACCATTTAGACCATTTATGACTGTCAGATGCTTCTGTTTCTCATCCTCCAGCTCCTTGATGAGCTTCTTCTGCTTTTCTCCTTGTCCACGCACTTCTGCACTGGTGAAACATAACTCCTTATATGATGCAGCAAGTTCATTAAAGGTCAGTTCATCTGCACTTGAGTCATCATCAGTGGCACAAACACCAGTTAGTGCACTGACATGTTTAGCAAATTCTCCTTCAGATTCACTCTCAGAATCTCCCTCTGACCATGTTACAGATAACCCCTTCTTTTGCATCTTGAGGTAAGTAGGACATTCAGCTCTAATGTGTCCATAACCTTCACAACCATGACACTGGATCCCCTTGCCTTGGTTGAACTTTTCTTCAGAAGTTGATCTTTTCCTGATGTCAGATGAGATGTTCTTGACATTTGGTCTACCTCTTTGATCAATCTTCTTCATGAACTTGTTGAACTGTCTCCCAAGCATGGCTATGGCTTCTGATATGCTTTCATCACCTCCAGTATATCCTGCTTCTGACTCCTCTTCAGTATTTGATACAAAAGCTACGCATTTGTTCTTCTTTTCAACATTCTCACACAAGCCCATTTCAAAGGTTTGGAGAGAACCAATGAGCTCATCCACCTTCATATTGCAGATCTCCTGAGCCTCTTCTATTGCAGTGGCCTTCATGGCAAATCTCTTAGGTAATGGCCTGAGAATCTTTCTTACAAGTTTCTCTTCAGCCATTTTCTCACATAAGCAACCAGAGGTGTTTGCAATCTCAAGAATATTCATGTGAAAGTCATGAATAGTCTCATCCTCTTTCATCCTCAGATTTTCAAACTTGGTGGTCAGCATCTGAAGTTTGGACATCTTCACCTTGGAGGTACCTTCTTGAGTTATCTTGAGGGTATCCCAAACTTCCTTAGCCAGCTCACAGTGGTGCACTAGCCTGAAGATGTTCTTACTGATTCCATTGAACAATGCATTCAAGGCCTTAGAATTTCCAAGGGTTGATGCCTCTTGCTCCTTGTCCCACTCTTCTTTAGGAATTTGCACACTGACTCCATCTTCACCTGTCTTCGTTGGATGTTCCCATCCTTTGTTGACAGCTCTCCAGACTTTGCTATCTAGAGACCTTAAGAAGGCTATCATATGAGGCTTCCAGTCATCATAGTTAGAACCATCCAGCATGGGTGGTCTATTTGAGTGTCCTATATCCTTGTCCATGGTACTAGAAAGTAACTTCCCTAGATCTCACCCAGAAATTAATAGGCAGGGTGCCTGCTCTGATGCCAATTGAAATTCTAGTTATCATACTTTCGATGTCACACGGGTTGTTATGACATCCAAATCTGTGCAGACAAGAATTACGCAGAACTTAAAACGTAAGTGCAGTAAATAACACAAGTAATTGTTTACCCAGTTCGGTCCAACATGACCTACGTCTGGGGGCTACCAAGCCAGAGAGGAAATCCACTATTAGTAGTATTAATTCAGACCTTAAACCAACTGTTTAACCCTATCACTTAATACCTACCCAATGCAATTTCAATCTTACACTAAGATCAGAGTTCCTACTCACTCCCCCTCAATCACCTCAGTGATTACAACCTTTAATTAAGATTAAAGACAATTGTGAAGTCACACTTCAAACAACTCTTGATTGTGCTTAACAGCTTTAATCAAGATACACAACATTCACGCTTAAAAGCTTAGAGTGACACAACACTTACAACTCAATGAACACCCTATACCAATGTAATCATCTCAGTGATAATAGCTTAGCTTACAAGTTACGTCTAATACAAGACACACAAAAATACAGCAGTGAAGTATGTTGGACAAATAAAATCTTCACGCCTAAAACCCCTAGTTTTGAATGAAGGATTGCCATCCTTTTATATTGCAGCACTTGGGCCTTGTACTTGTATTTTCCTGAATTTAAGGTCACGCGAGTTCCCCTAAATTCCACATCTAGGTTACTAACAAAAAGGCTATTTGTCAGGTTCATTAATTGTAGCTTAGTTGTTGGTTTCTTGGATTTTAGCTCAGCTGTTGAATTCCTGAAGAATAGCCTGATAAAAATGTTGAAACAGAAAACTAAACAACCTATAATTTAGCATACGCTGTCAGGAATGAATGTCACAACATTCAGTTTGACGTCCAACACATAGACCATATGCTAAGTCTGTTTTTCTTGAAAACAGACTGTACAAATTTGTTGTACTGTACACAACCAATCTGTCTATACTTCAGTATCAGCGTACATTAATAAATGTCAAAACATCCAATTTGACATTCACACATAGAGCCTTACATCAGGTCTGTTATCCTCTTGATAAGCAGAATGAGCTGCATACTGAAATGTAGCAGAAAACCAATCTGCCTATTGTTCAGTATATGCTGTCAATGATGAATGTCATAACATCCAGTTTGACATTCAGACAGTAGGCCTTATGCCAGGTCTGTTATTTCCTTGATAAACAGACTGAAAATAAATACTGAGTTATAGCAGAACACCAACTGTTCTATTCCTCAGTATCTGCTGACATGGATGAATGTCATAACATCCAATTTGACATTCAATAAATCCTGTATTAGCTAAACCTGCAGTATACTACTCAGAATGTCATGACATCAGCCAAGACATCAGAGTACAGCTAGATATTCTAACATACAATGCAGTCAAACAAACATCTCCACAGCATGTCATGACATCAGTCAAGACATTAGAATCCTGCAAGTGTTTTACCATACAATGCAGCCAATTAAACATCTACACTGGTCATGTCTGTGCCACCACCGATTATTCATACTTTGCCCCAAGTTGAAGATACTATTTATCATTCTGAGCCGTCTGAGGGTCCGGATGTTTATGAAAAGATGGACGAAATGAAAGACCAATTCCTTGAGTTACAAAAGGAGTTGAAGACTTTGAGGGGTAAAGATCTATTTGGTAAGAGTGATGCGGAACTTTGCTTGGTTCCAAATGTCAAAATCCCGATGAAGTTCAAAGTCCCTGACTTTGAATAGTATAAGGGGAATACATGTATGCTCAGTCATCTCGTCATGTATGCTAGAAATATGTCGACGCAAACTGATAACGATTAGTTATTGATTCATTATTTCCAAGACAATCTGACTGGTGCTGCTCTAAGGTGGTACATGGGTTTGGATAGTGCGAGTATCCGCATGTTCAAAGATTTGGGTGAAGCATTCGTGAAGCATTACAAATATAATGTGGATATGGCGCCGGATAGGATCAATTAAGATAATTATCTCAAAAGGATAAGGAGACGTTCAAAGAGTAGGATCAACGATGGAGAGAGCTTGCCACTCAGATTACCCCTCCTTTGGAAGAAAAGGAGATGACTAAGATTTTCCTCAAGACCCTGAGCTCATTTTACTATGAGCGCATGATTTCCAGTGCCCCTAGTGATTTTACCGAGATGGTAAACATGGGGATGCGGTTGGAAGAAGGTGTCCAAGAGGGACGGTTATCAAAAGAGGAGGTTTCGCCTAGAAAGAAGTATGGCAGTAGGTGTGCCAAGAAGAAAGAGAACGAGACCAATGAAATATCTGTTGGGAGGCAGAGAATGCCTCATGTAAGAAGAAGTCAACAACCCCGTCAACACCATCATCAAGTATCGTCTATTATTTCTGTATTTTCGAACAATCAATCAACACCAATTCAACAACAACAACAGAACACCTACAACAACAACAATACCAACAATCATCATCAACAACAAAACTTTGAGAGGAAGAATGTCTCTTTTGACCCAACACCTATGACTTATACCGAGTTGTATCCATCGTTGGTTCTCAAGAACATTTTGCAACCAAGAAATCCTCCAGAGATACCTGAACCACTTCCGTGGTGGTATAAACCGGAACTTCACTGTGCCTTTCACCAAGGAGCTCCCGGTCATGATATCGAGAATTGTTAGCCCCTGAAGTATGAAGTCCAAAATCTGGTAAAAAATGGAATGGTGTCCTTTGAGGACCGTGCGCCAAATGTTAAAGCTAACCCACTACCTGTTCATGGTAACCCTTCTGTTAATATGGTGGATGGTTGTCCTGGGGAGTTCAAGGTATTTGATGTACGCCTTATTAGAAGATCCTTCGTGAGGATGCACAAGGATATTTGTTTGATTATCAATTCTGAGCATGACCATGATGGTTGTGTAATCTGCAGTGTCAATCCTAGAGGTTGTATGGTTGTGAAGAGAGACATCCAGAGGTTGATGGATGAAGGTATGATTCAGATTCTCCAGTCCCGTCACGTGGATGATGATGTTAATGTAATAGTGCCAGTATTCAAGACACCATAGAGAGTGGTGATTCATTTTGATAGAAACATCAATAACAGTGTCAGCATTAGATCTGTATCACCATTGGTAATACGGTTAGCAGGCCCTGTCCCGTATGCATCTGATAAGGTTGTTCCCTATCAGTAAAATGCAACCATGTTAGAGAATGGTCAAGAGGTTCCATTACCTACGACCAGTTCTGTTGTAAGCATAACTGATGTTACTAAGGTGACCCATAGCAGCCGTGTCTTTGGGCCGGTGTTCCCTAAGATAGTAGAAGATTGTTCAGTTGGTAAGAGTGTGGAAGTGCCTACAGTAGATCTATTTAGCGCTCCAAAGTGTCAGTCTAGTGAATCCAGCGGTTTGAATCCTAACAATGATGATGAGGTACTCCGATTAATAAAGAAGAGCGAGTTTAATGTGGTGGAGCAGCTGCTCCAAACCCCCTCCAATATTTCAGTGTTGTCTCTGCTTATGAATTTTGAGGCGCACAGAGAAGCACTATAGAAGGTGTTAGAGCAAGCTTATGTGGAACATGATGTTACAGTGGATCAATTCAATCATATTGTGGCTAACATCACTTCCTGCAAGAATCCTAGCTTCTGTGATGAGGAACTCCCCGGGGAGGGTAGAAATCACAACTTGGCTCTACATATTTCAATGAATTGCAAGGAGGATGCTCTGTCAAATGTTTTGGTTGACACTGGTTCTTCATTGAACGTACTTCCGAAATCAACTCTGTCAAGGTTGTCTTATCAAGGAGCTCCTTTGAGATATAGTGGCGTGATCGTCAAAGCATTTGATGGATCTCGCAAGACCATGATTGATGAAGTGGACCTTCCTGTAAAGATAGGTCCGACTGATTTCCAAATTACTTTCCAAGTAATGGATATTCATCCGACCTATAGCTATTTGTTAGGAAGGCCATGGATACATGAGGCAGGAGCCGTTACTTCAACATTGTACCAGAAACTCAAATTTGTCAAAAATGGAAAGCTTGTTATTGTTGGTGGGGAGAAGGCTTTGTTGGTAAGCCCCCTGTCATCTTTATCTTATATGGAAGTTGAGGATGAGGTTAGAACTCTGTTCCAAGCTCTACCTATTGCTGAAGTAAAGAAAGTCGGGGCACCCATGTCCTCTTTCAAAGATGCTCAGAAAATTGTTGAAGATGGTAGTTCAGATCAGTGGGGCTGCATGGTAGAGGTCGCCAACAACAAGAGCAGAGCCGGTTTAGGTTTCCAATGAGGATCATTTGTGGTTAGAAATGAAGATGTGCAACCCAGTTTCCGTAGCGGAGGGTTCATTCATGGTAATGAACAACACTTAGTTGTTGTGATCGAGGGTGATGAAGATGAAGACTGCACCAATTTTGTGACGCGTGGAAAAGCTTGCAACAATTGGACTGTTGTTGATATTCCTGTTATTGTGCATCGATCTAAGTAATTTCTTTTATTTGTTTTTTGAAAATCCTTCTCCTATGTCTAAGGGAGAAGTGAACATTGATTGGGCATTTCAAATTTGATCATCAATAAAATAGAATTCTATCCATCCTCATATATGATGTTTTATTTTTGCTTTTTGCTATTCTGGAAAATGGTAATCACAAAAAACCTAAATAAATATAATTTGTCCATTTGCATAATATTTGGTCACAATTCACTTCTCTAAAATCAAAATATCAAATCATTATGCATGTTGGTTTCTAAACCCATTGAATACAATGATCCTTCTCCTTCGCCAAATTTTGAATTCCCTATGTTTGAGGCGGAGGAACGAAGTGATGACGAAGTATCTGATGAATTGTCTCGTCTACTTGAGTTAGAGGAGAAAGCCATTCAGCCATTGGAAGAGCAGATTGAGCTAGTCAACTTGGGTTCCGAGGATGATGTAAAGGAAGTCAAGATTGGGCCTCGATTGTGTCCAGAGGTCAAGAAGGGGTTGATTGATCTTCTCCGAGAGTATTCAGATGTGTTTTCTTGGTCCTATCAAGACATGCCTGGGCTGGATTCTGAGATTGTGGAGCATAGATTGTCGTTGAAGCCAGAATGCCCGCCAATCAAGCAGAAGTTGAGGAGGACTCATCCTGATATGGCAGTAAAGATCAAAGAAGAAGTGCAAAAGCAGATCGATGCCGGTTTCCTTGTTACTGCTGAGTATCCGCACTGGGTGGCCAATATTGTGCCTGTTCCGAAGAAGGATGGAAAAGTCCATATGTGCGTTGATTATATAGATTTAAATAAAGCCAGTCCGAAAGATGATTTCCCTCTTCCACACATTGATATGTTGGTAGACAATACAACTAAATTCAAAGTCTTTTCGTTTATGGACGGATTTTTCGGATATGATCAGATCAAGATGGCACCCGAGGATATGGAGAAGACCATGTTCATTACACCCTGGGGAACATTCTGTTATAGAGTGATGCCTTTCGGTTTAAAGAATGCTGGTGCAACTTACCAGAGAGCAATGACTACTCTTTTTCATGATATGATGCATAAAGAGATCTAAGTATATGTTAATGATATGATTGTCAAATCCATTGATGAAGAGGAACATGTTGAGCATTTGTTGAAGTTATTCCAGCGTTTGAGGAAGTGCAAACTCCACTTGAATCCCAATAAGTGTACATTTGGTGTTCGTTCTGGTAAGTTATTGGGCTTTATTGTTAGCGAGAAAGGTATTGAAGTTGATCCTGCCAAGGTCAAAGCGATACAAGAGATGCATGCGCCCAAAACTGATAAGCAAGTCATAGGTTTTCTCGGTCACTTAAATTATATCTCAAGATTCATTTCACACATGACTGCCACATGTGCGCCTATATTCAAGCACCTTCGGAAAGATCAGTCTTGTGATTGGACCGAAGATTGCCAGAAGGCTTTTGAAAGTATCAAAGAGTATCTGCTTGAGCCTCCGATTCTATCTCCGCCTGTTGAAGGAAGACCGTTGATCATGTATTTGGCTGTGCTTGATGAGAGTATGGGTTGTTGTAAGACCCCAATTTTGGCCCTAAGATCCCTCATGGCATCATAACATATCATATCATTGCCTCAAGGATCTTTTTGCACCTTGCTTCCCTCCTAGTGGGTGGGTATCTTGTGAGTGTGGTTCTTGATCACCAAGCATGTTTAGCACTTGTATATCATTGCTTTTCATTTTTTTACTAACCAAAAGTACAAAAATACTGTCATCTAACCTTGTTACTTACAGATGAAGCAAACTAGGTCAAAACAGTCAAATCATTCATTGAGCAATGGATGGTGGCCATTCTTGAAGAATTTGGGCACCATGATTATTCATAAGAGATTCATATGAGTTATGGTATCATTTGGTATCAAGATCTCAAGAGAAAGAGGCTTGAAAGTCATCAGAACATGGCTCAGTCAACCAAAACCCTAGCAAAGTCAACTATGGTCAACTGTGCATTTAATCAGGAATTTGATGGTATGAGATGGTTGGAAAGGTCTCCTTCATGTCCATACAAGCCTCAATTAACATTTCAAACATCATCATTGAAGGATTGGAGGTCAGACAAAAAGTTTCCCAAAATAGTAATGACCTGTAATTTTCACCTGCCAAAAATGGAAAGTCCTTCTCCTCAAGATTACATGTCCAAGCAAGTTTCAAATCAAAATTTGTCCAACATTAAAGTTGAAGATCTTGCTCTTGCCTTTCCAAAAAGTCTAAGAACACTCATTTCTCATGTGTGGTTGACAAGTTATGATCAAATCATTTTCAAGAAATCTTGAATTTCAAGGAGGCATAACTTTCAAACCATTTGGCCAATTTGGGTGACTCTTTTTTGAGCAAATCCCATTTGACATATACTATCATAATGCATCATTACATTTTATCAAAAATCTTCACATCAAAAGGTCATTTTTTAAGTGAACCATTTAAATTTTGGTGGGAAAAATAGTGATTTTGAAAAATACTCATGATTTTCATGCCAAACCACTTCCAATAGCTTCTAAACATGAATTTGGATTTGCTTCAAAAGAGTTTCTACTGTTCCATTGGCTGCATAATCAAAAGGGCAATTTTGCCAAATTGCATAACATGTGCATTCTCAGTAATCCATTCCAATTGTGCTAATCATGTTTAAACAGGTGATTAACAAGGACTATATAGTCCTAATCATAACAGAAAATCAAGATCCACAATTCACAATCTCAGATCAAAATCCAAAATTCTCCAAATTCTCTCATTTCTTCTCAAGCTTTTTTTCACTTGGATAATCGAAATTCTTGATTCTTTCTGTTTCCTGTTGCGCTAATCTTCTTCTGTAGGTGTAATTGAGGAACTATTGAAGGAAAACATTGGAAGATCATTGAAGAATCGCAACTGTCATCACCTTGCATTCACATGGCATTTTGAAGATTCTTGGAGTTGGAGCATTTTTGAGCTGAATTATCACTTGCATTCATCCTCTACAACATCATAGGCTATCTGTCTCTGCAATTGGAGGCTTAAAAAGAACAAGAACACGAACTGCACCTTCAAGAGGTATGAATCCAAATCCTTCGATTCTTGAAATTAACATGTGGCCTAGGTAGATCTTGCAACATAGGATATACTGCAACTTGAATCGTGTGATTTCATTAGGAATTGATCTAGTTATTTGGATTTGAAGTTTGGATGTGAAACTTGATTTTGCTCGATCTGTGAAGCATGAGTAGATTTAGGTTAAATGCTTGCTGGTTTGATGTTCTACATGATGTGATGATTCGATTGGTATATGGCTCGATAATTTTTGTGAAAATTTGTTCATGAGCATGAAGAACATGAAGAACACGATGAAGGTGTTCAAAATCGTTTTCCAGAACTTCATAGATCTGCATTTCCTGTGTTTGCTTTCAAATTCATGTTTCCCGCGCCTGGTAGCCATTCACGTGAGGACACCTCACTTAATGAAGCGCAGAGTTTCATTAAGTGAGCAGCATAATTACACAAATGCCATTCGCTGCATCATTTTCATTTTATGTTTTAAATGTTTATTTCATTTTCATCATCAACTTCAAAAAATCATAAATAAATCATGGATGATCCAAATTGGTTGGGAATTTTTGCATTCATCTCCATTTTTCATCTAGTTTTTTATGAGCATGATAACTCAAGTTGTGCACGACTGGTTTTTATTTTGGTCTAATGTCTTTGTTCATGTATGTTCATTGCATATGTTTTGCCATTTCATTCATGAAATCTTGATGCTTGCTCCAAAATGCTTGAAATTTTATATGCATGATCTAGACTCATTCCTGGTGATTTTGGTATATGGTTTGCTAATTTTTCATTTCTGGATTGAGATATATGATGTGATCTTCATGAGTGTGACAATGTATGTCACACTAGGTTTTGTTCAACTTCTTGAATTTTGTTTCCATGCTTATGCTATGCCAATTGCTCTGAATTTTTGCATGTGATTACTTCTGTATGTCTAGTTTGAGCATGATGTTTTGTAGATTTTTTAGATTCATTCCCTATTTGATTGGGATTTTCTTTGCTGTTTAGTCATTTTTGAACTTTTGTGGAGTGTTCAACTTTCATGACTTGTGAAATTCTCATGCCTTATCATATGAAGCTGAAATTTTGTGGAATGGTTCTTAACATGTTAAATTTCATTTTGGCTTTGGAGTGGTTCATTTATCTTGTGCCAATCCTGTTTTGCATTCATTTGAAGTTGATACATGATTTGTGGCCTTGTTTGAGTTTGTTCTTGCATACCATGACTTCATGAATTTAATTTCCATACTTCCTCTTGTCCAAATAGCATGAAATTTGGTATGTTGCTTACCGAATGTGTGCTGTTTAAGCTTGAATTTTCTGGGAATTTATTGAGCTATTTTGGTATTGGTTTGATTGTGATCATTCTGTTTGCTCCCATGTGATTCCAAAATGCATACTTTGACATGTTTAGCTTATGAAATGGATTTGGTGCATAGTTTTGATATGAGACCAATTGGATTCTACTCTCGTTTGAAAAATCTTGATTTTGATCAGTTTTCATTTGCTGTTTTGAATTTTTCACCTCCTTTTGACCCTAGGCTGGTCCTAGTGGTCTTACTTCTCATGTTTGAGTTTGACTTTTCAGGTTAAGAAGCAAATGCTTTGAAGAGATTAATTCAAGTTGATTCAATTTGGTTGATTGTTATGAGCTAACTTGTTTTATTTTGTAGGATGCTTAGCTCACTTGCCTTGAGCTTGTGCTTTGCACATGCGATTGATTGTGTTGTTTGTTGGTTCTTATCTGTCTGTTTTGACTTTGTGACTTGAATACTGATTATATTTGATTGATTTCAGGTGCCATAGTCGCTTTAGTTCCTTTGAGAACTTGCTATTGCTTTGCTTTGCTTAAGAATTGAGGTAGACTCTCTTGTCTCCATGTAGTCTGGAAGACCTGGCTTGTTATTTAGCCAGGCAACTGTCTGAAGTCCTCCTTAAGAGGCGATGTTTGTGATTGTTTAACTTTGTCCCCAAGCAGGAAAAGACCTCATATGAGGCGATTGGTAGACAAAAGAGATATGTAGCATATCTCCTACTATTCTGTGAGTCACTCACCTTGCTCACACCACATGTGTTGATGCATAGTGAGTAAAATCCCAAGATCTATCGAGTCTTTAACTTGTGGAGAGAGTTCCATCTTTCTGAACTCCCACACCTTCTGATATTCAATGCTCTCCCTGACCAGGGATAAGAGTGATGAGGCACACCCCTCATATCCTTTCATCTGCTTCACCTTGGCTCTCAATGTCAAGGTTAAGAGCACCATTTACCCTATTCCAGTTGACTTTTTAAGTCTAACCCTTTGATTGAGCCTAATTGTTTGGTTATAGTGTGTGCTAAATGACTTTATTTGTTTGATTGCTTGTTGCATTTGTACATGCTTGCTTGCCTTTGTGCACTTATCATCATTAATTGTTCATTATTGCATGATCATCATTTCATACTCTTGTGGTTTGTTTGGTTTACCCATTGAGGACAATTGTAAGACCATGTTCTTTGGCCATGGTTCCTATGATTTGGAAGGGATAGAGTGTAAGACCATCTCACTTGGTCACTCATGTCCATTGCTTAAGTGCATTGTTTGTTTGTTGTATGTGAGGATGCAATTGTAAGACCATGTTATTGGCATTTGTACTCCCATGATCATCCTTTGGAGGTTGGTGTAAGCCCAGATAGATTGGCATCTGACATCCAAGTTTTGTTTTACCTTAGGAGATTGGTGTAAACCCATTTATTGGTATCCGATATCCGCTTTTGCTTTTGTGAGATTGGTATAAGTCCATTGATGGCATCCGGTATCATTGTTGTGTTTTAGGAGATTGGTGTAAACCCATTTATTGGTATCCGATATCCGCTTTTGTTTGTGAGATTGGTATAAGTCCATTGATGGCATCCGGTATCACCTTGCTTTCTTTGCTTGCTCATTGCCTCATTCCTAAGGACATACTTGAATCATCTTCTATATGATTTCAAGAGGTGAACCTTTATAAGAAGTATTACATTCCATCATCCATACCCTCTTTGTCCTAAACTTTTTCACACTTTGCTTTCAAAAAAAAACTTTGACTTGTTGTGCAAACATCTTCATGTCTTTTCAAATTAGAAACCTGGACCATAAGTCCTTGACTTTTCAAACTTCACTTTTCATGACACTTCTTTGAATCAATCTTAATCATACCTTGACCATATCTTGTGAATACTCATAATCGATTAACCTCACACATTCAATTGTTTTGGCTTTGTCCATTGTTAATATGTTTTCATACATTAGCCATAGGTTTTAATTACCATAGTGGTTGATGTAAATCTTACCTTATCCTTAGTGAGTTGATTGTAAGTCTTCCATACTTATTATAGGGTTAACCCCTCTCTAGTATGTTGAAGCCGTCCTCGCATGGTGGATTGTTGATTCGGGTTGAGTTTTCTCCCATTGGTAATGAAAAGCCTTAGTGCTTGTGTTTTAAAATGAACTCACTAATTTTTGGAAATCTTTTAGCCGAATTACGGCGTTTTGATCCTTACCTTTGATGGAAGGTACGTAGGCAACGGGTTCATCCGTTCAAACACAAAAATAACTAACTTGTACATTCTTTTCTCACCTTCCCATTCATGTTTGCACAATATGTCAAAAACAAATAAACATTTTTTATACAACAAGTGTGAAAAGGGCTCCCTAGGAGTACCTAGGACGTGATGGGTGCCTAACACCTTCCCATTGCGTAATTTACCCCTTACCCGGACTCTCTGATCTTTTTATTGGTTTTCTACGTGTAAAACTTCTTAGGTTTTTGTTCGCTTTTTAACCAGTCCTTAGGATAAATAAAAGTGCGGTGGCGACTCGATTCATTGTATGCTTTGCTTATGGTTTAATCAATAAATCATATAGCGACGAATACACCGCTACAGAAAAGTGGCGACTATGCTGGGGACAACATTAGACCTTCCCTGGTGGTATTGCCTACTTTTCACCCTTGTTGTATGATATTTGTTTATGTGTTATTTGACATATTTTTGTACAATTTGGGATAACTGTATTGATTGTAATGTTTGATTTGCTTGATATACAATTGCTGTTTGCTTTGGTGATCTCTGTGAGATGAGTTCTATACCCGAACTCGAGTGCACTCTAGGATAGGAGAATGGCGTAGTCTTGTTGACTGGTGTGGAGTATTCCTTAGCCAGTTGACTTGCGAGCCCATTCACTTGGCGGAGGTCATGTTGGATTAATAATGTCACACAAGTTATTTGTGGTTAGGCATTATTCGTTCAATCATGTGCCTTAGAAGCCAAGGACCTTAGTTTACCAAACCCATCTTGGCCTATTTTGAGGACGTAGTGCGGAGGTCGTTCAGATGTCAGTTCTGATGCGATTGTTACGCGATACTACACTCATAAGAGTCTCTCTTGAGAATATTCTTGGAATACGAGTATTCGTTTCTCCGATAATATCCAAAAGATGGGACGATGATTATGGGAACCTCTGGTAGAACATGTCTGGCAGGTTTAAACCCTAGTACACTCCCTTTGGGTGGTTCTTAACCAGGACTCCATGCTCGTGACTCTCAGCAAACCCGTGATTCGTGGTTGAGTCGTTCAAACATCGTTAATATCAATGGAACTTGGGCGTCGATAAGGTGCAAACCTAAATCCGCCAAAATGGATGATTGATATTAAGGATGTCAGAGCCGGTTCATGTACCGTTAATATCAATGGAACTTGGGTGTTGATAAGGTGTAAACCTAAATCCACCAAAATGGATGATTGATATTAGGGATACAATGAGCTTTCCCATGACCTTTGTTTGGTGTGACTTGCTTGATCCTTGAGTGTGATTGTTGCATTCATGCATTCATCTGCATCTCATGTCATCAGAAAAAAAGAAAATTTTCAAGGAACTTAAAGGGTTTATTTGCAAAATTTTCAGACATGGAAAGACCAAAAAGGCATACAAAGAAGTACAGCTTTAGACAGCCCGATATGAAAGAGTTAAGGAATCTGACATCTTATGTATTAGATCCCTTGGGTTTCAAAGCTCGTTATGGGAAGCTTCTGCCTCTATTGACTACTCAGGTTGATGAGGGTTTGATGAGTACTCTAGCTCAGTTTTACGATCCTCTGTATCACTGCTTCTCCTTCCCGGATTTCCAGCTGTTGCCTACTTTGGAGGAGTATTCTCACCTTATTGGGATCCCGATTCTGGATCAGGTTCCGTTCAGTGGCTTAGAGAGTATTCCGACCGCTCGAGAGATTGCAGATTTGTTGCACATAGATGAAGCTTTGATTAAAGCTAATCTGACTACCAAAGGTGGAATTCAGGGTTTTCCTTCCGAGTTCCTCGTCGCTCAAGCTACCATCTATGGGAAGGCCAAGAGTGAGGATGCCTTTGAGGCTTTGTTTGTGCTGCTCATCTATGGATTGGTCTTATTCCCCAACTTCGACAAATTCGTGGACATGAACGCCATTCGGATCTTCTCGGTTCTTAATTTCGTGCCGACTTTGTTGGGTGATGCCTATGTCTCTTTGCATCTGAGGAATGCAAAGGGTGGAGGAGTTATTGTCTGCTGTCTGCCTTTGCTGTACAAGTGGTTTATTTCGCACTTGCCGCAGACTCTTGCCTTCAAGGAGAACAAGGGATGTCTACGGTGGTCTCAGAGACTCATGTCTCTCACTAATGATGATATCTCTTGGTATGATCGCGTGTATGATACCGTCTAGATCATTGACTATTGTGGTGAATTCCTTAATGTGCCTCTTCTTGGTACATGTGGTGGGATCAGCTACAACCCTATTCTAGCACGTCGTCAGCTTGGGTTCCCCCTAAAGGATAAACCTCATAACATTCTGTTAGAAGGTGTGTTCTTTCAGGAGGGTAAAGATCCCCAAGGCCTGAAAGCCAAATTTGTCCGCGCTTGGGTCCGAAGAATTGCATTGCTTTGGAGCCCTATACCTCTTGGGTCAGACAGAGAGCTGCCGTGTACCTGATGTCGTACGATCGTCCGAGACCTACACCGTTGGATGTGGTTGGGCCTTCAACCCTCCCTACCCAACGTGTAGAGGAGTTGAGAGAAGAAGACCTTTCACGTGCTTGGATCCGTGAAAGAGAAGAGTTGCTGCAGCAACTGAAGGAGAAGGACGCTCTGATTGAGTTTCTTGAGTATCGGGTGATCGACGATCCCAATGACACTTGGACTTCTCTTCTTCCTCAGTCTTCCAAGTTCTGGAAGAGGAAGTATGATCAGCTTGCTAAGGAGAAAGCAGATATGGAAGCTGCCTATGAGAGAGAGAGATCAAGAAGCTGTGTACTTCTCGTCTTCCAGCATCCCGAGCTATTAGGGATCCATAGGATGTTGTTTTCCTTTTCTCTTTGTGATTGAATCAAAAATGTGTACTTCTTTGTCTCGATTATATTGAAGGAGATATTTTCCATAACGATAATAAATGCTTTAAAAGTTCAAATTTGCAAATAATACCCTAAGGGTTCCTTGAAAATAAAATAAAGCATATGCATAAGCACTTCATGCATCATTTTGCATAAGCAGGTACCTTGTTTCTGGTCTTCTTGTTCTGACTCTGTGCTCTTCATTTATTTTGAAGACAAGTTGACTCACCGGTACTATACTCGAGCCAATTCTGCAAGAGTTATAGATCAGCTAGAACAAAAGAACAGAGAATTGAAGGAAGAGGTCGCCAGACTTGGCGCTTTGATGGAGCAACTTCTTGCTGCTCAGAATCAACCTGCTCAACCGCCTGCAACTCCTATTCAGAGGACGGTTATTTCAGAGGTCACCGCTTCGACTGTGCCAGCCAGTGCTCATTTTGCGTCTCACGTCATGCCAGCCGGGTTCCCTTGGGGTATGCCTCCAGGTTTCATGCCGGATATCCCTGCTCCAACTTTTGCTCATATGCCGGCATCTAGCCCGGTCCCTGTTGCTGCTCCTCCTGTCGTGCATACCATGCCGAGGGTAGACGACACCATCTATCATTCCGAGCCGTCTGAGGGCCCGGATGTTAATGAGAAGATGGACGCGATGAATGACCAATTCCTTGAGCCGAGGAAGGAATTGAAGACCCTCAGAGGTAAAGATCTTTTCAGCAAGTCTGCTGCCGAGTTGTGCTTAGTTCCCGGTGTCAAGATACCAATTAAATTCAAAGTGCCTGACTTTGAAAAATATAAGGGGAACACCTGTCCACTTGCTCCCCTGGTCATGTACGCCAGGAAGATGTCAACCCAAACTGATAATGATCAGCTGTTGATCCATTATTTTCAGGACAGCCTGTCCGGTGCTGCGCTCAGATGGTACATGAGTTTGGACAGTGCTAATATCCGATCCTTCAACGATCTTGGCGAAGCCTTCGTCAAGCAGTACAAGTATAACATCGATATGGCTCCTGACCGTGATCAGCTCAGGGCCATGTCCCAGAAGGAAAAGGAAACTTTCAAGGAGTACGCCCAGAGGTGGCGAGAGCTGGCTGCTCAAATTACTCCACCGCTGGAGGAGAAAGAAATGACTAAGATCTTCCTGAAGACTCTTAGCTCATTCTATTACAAGCGGATGCTTGCAAGCGCTCCCTCTGATTTCACCGAGATGGTGAACATGGGGATGCGACTTGAGGAAGGTGTCCGTGAAGGACGGTTAGCCAAGGATGAGAGCTCTTCTTCTAAACGGTATGGGGCGTTTAAGAAGAAGGATGGGGAGGCACATGCTGTGCAATCCCATGCCAAGCCCAGAAGACCCTCTGTTCAGAGGAAGCCTGCACGGCGCAACAGCAATCAGCACCAGGTGGCTCATATAGCACCTGTATTCAGAGACAGTGCTCCATACCAGCAACCTCAACATCAGCATCAGCAGCAACAGCCTCAGTATCAGCAACAGCAACGTCCACAGCAACAGGCTTATCAGCCTCGTGGAAGTACAACCAACCAAGCTAATTTGAATTATGATAGGAAGAAGATCAGCTTTGATCCAATTCCTATGTCATATGCAGAGCTTTATCCTTCCTTGTTGGAAAGGAAGTTGGTTTCTCCCAGGGATCCTCCTGCCGTGCCTGCAAATCCCCAATGGTGGTATAAACCAGACCAGCACTGCGTTTATCATTCCGGTGCTCCGGGTCACAACATTGAGAATTGCTATCCACTCAAGACTAAGGTTCAAGACCTTATGAGATGTGGAATTTTGAGCTTTGAAGACTCGAGCCCGAATGTCACCAAGAACCCATTGCCCGCGCATGGGAAATCTGTGAATATGGTCCAGGGATGCCCTGGGAAATACAAAGTTAAATATGTAAGCCATATCAGACAGTCGTTGGTCGAATTACATCGGTTGCTGTGCCAGTACAACCACATGGAGCATGACCACGACAAGTGCCGCATTTGTTCAGTCAACCGTTTGGGTTGCAATCAGGTACGAAGAGAGCTTCAAGAATTGCTGGATGAGGGTACCATTGAGATTTTGCAAAATCGCAATGTGGATGAAGATGAGCCGGAGGTGAACGTTATTTCGCCAGTGTTCAAATTACCCGAGCCAGTTGTTATTCGCTATGATAGCAGCAAGCCGAAGGTCTCTCCTTCGTTGGTCATTAAGCCTGCAGGCCCTGTGCCTTATTCTTCAGACAAAGCTGTGCCATTCAGATATAACCCTGTTGCTGTGCAAGATGGGGTAGAAGTGCCTTTGCCTTCAACGTTTGTAACTAATATCGCTGATGTGAGCGGGTTGACCCGTAGTGGTCGCGTGTTTTCTGCGCTTCCCAAGGCTCCTGTTGCTTCTGATACCGCCGAGCGTCCGGTTGGGACGGCTGTGAATATTCAGAATTCGGCACTTGATGTTGCCAGACAACCCTCCTCCTCTATACAAAAGGCTCCTACTTCTTCAGTTGGCCCGAGTGGCATTATGAATGAAGAATCTGATGAGATGCTGAAGCTCATCAAGAAGAGTGAGTACAATGTTGTAGACCAGCTTCTACAAACGCCATCCAAGATTTCCGTGTTATCTCTGCGGTTGAATTCAAAACCCCATAGGGAGGCTCTGCAGAAAGTTTTGGATTTGGCGTATGTTGATCACGACGTCACGATTGAGCAGTTCGATAGTATCGTTGCAAACATCACCGCTTGCAACACTTTGAGTTTTTGTGACGCTGATCTCCCTGAGGAGGGAAGAGACCACAACATGGCTTTACACATCTCCCTGAATTGCAAATCTGATGCCATGTCCAACGTGCTGGTGGACACTGGATCTTCCTTGAATGTATTGCCAAAAACCACACTCTCCAAGTTGTCATATCAAGGGCCTCCCATGAGGCAGATTGGGGTTGTTGTGAAAGCGTTCGATGGGTCGCGCAAGACCGTGATTGGGGAAGTTGATCTCCCAATCAAAATTGGACCAAGTGATTTCCAGGTTACCTTCCAGGTAATGGATATCCACCCATCTTATAACTGTCTCTTAGGCAGACCATGGATTCACGAGGCTGGCGCCGTGACATCCACCCTACACCAGAAGCTGAAATTTGTCAAGAACAAGAAACTGGTTGTGGTAGGGGGAGAAAAGGCTCTCCTGGTTAGCCACTTGTCTTCTTTCTCGTACATTGACGCTGAGGATGAAGTTGGGACTCCGTTCCAAGCTTTATCTATTGATGAACCAATCGAGAAGAAGTCACCTTCATTCACTTCCTACCGTGATGCGAAACTGGCCATTGAATGTGGTGCAGTAGCTGGTTTAGGGAAGGTGATTGAGCTTGAAGACAATAGATCCCGGGCTGGCATTGGCTATTCGTCTGTGACGTTTAATGAGCAAGGTCTGTTCAAGAGTGGAGGATTCATCCACGACGATCAACCTGAGGAAGAAGCTGCTGCTATCTTGGAAAAGGATGCAGAGGATCTGAACAATTTCATCATACCTGGCGGTGTCTGCCACAATTGGGTCGCTGTAGATGTTCCTGCAGTCATCCATGGATCAGAGTAATTGTTCACTTTGTTTAAAACCCTTCTCCCATGCCAAAAGGAGAAGTGATGACATTGTTGGCAGCATTTAATATAATGATATTTCATTCAATTAATGCATTGTTAAACATTTGTTTTTCCATTTGTTTTCACTTTTTTCTTTTTGCATGAAATCAGTGATCACAAAAAACCATGAAAAACAAGCAAACAATCTTTTCATCTGCATAAATGATTTGCTTGTTTAAATTCAAAAGCTTTTCATTATCCAGAATCATTATGCAGGGATTTCTAAACCCATTGAACATAATGATCCAACGCCATCTCCCAATCTTGAATTCCTTGTATTTGAGGCAGAGGAAGATGATGTTGAAGGGGATTCCTGATGAGATTTCCTATCCTTCTTGGGCACGAAAAGGAGCTCATTCAGCTGTATCATGAGAATCAGCGAAACATTCAAACTGGGGCATTACAAATGTAATGTAAAAAAAAGAGAGGGGGTGAAAAATAAAAGAAAAAATCAAAAATCAAATTATTTTTTTTAGAAAAATAAAAGAAAGTATACCCTCGAGTCCCTAGTTGACTGATGCTGAATGGATTCAGATTCGTTATGACCAGCTGAATTTGATTGAAGAGAAGCGATTAACTGCCATGTGCCATGGTCAGTTATATCAGCAGAGAATGAAGAAAGCATTCGATAAGAAGGTCAAACCTCGTGTGTTCCGAGAAGGTGACCTCGTGCTCAAGAAAGCCTTGTCTTTCGTGCCCGATTCCAGAGGCAAGTGGACTCCAAACTACGAGGGTCCATATGTTGTTAAGAGAACCTTTTCAGGCGGTGCTTTGATGCTTACAACAATGGATGGGGAGGATTTCACTCGTCCTGTGAATTCAGATGCAGTCAAGAAATACTTTGCCTAAAAAAAAGTATATGCAAATGAAAAACAGAATGGCTCGCTAAGTTGAAAACCTGAAAGGGCGGCTTAGGCAAAAATGAGCGTCTCGGTGGAGAACCCACAAGGGTAATCCAGGAAAAAATTAGAGACTTGAAAAAAAAAGTATATTTGCATCCCGCTAGATTGAGTACCTCACCCTGGGGCAATCTAGGCAAGAATTAGGGATTTGGCAAGTAATTGCATCCGGACAAGACTTTCTGCTTTGCAGCCGTCTTTTCGTCAGAGGTTCTCGATTCGTCGTCAACTGAAGCTTCGAATACATCGAGATTCAAATTGGTAGAGAAAGGATCATTATGTTCAGTGTAGCCCTCTTCCAATATATATCACTGATTTCAAATTTGTACAGATCTATGGAGTCTTGCCATTTGCAGGCTACCATTCCATCAAATAAATTTGAGCTTTATCCAATATTTGCACTCTTATTTGTTTCAATTCAACAAATGTTTTGCATGTTTTAATTGATAAAATGTCATTGTTTTAAACAAATAAATTTTTTGAATTATTGTTTTAAACAAAGTGAATATTCACAATGATGAAAGGATACTCAGGAATGTCTCAGTGCTCTCCCGAGGGTGGTATGATTCCCAACAGGTAAGACAGTTGTTCATATTCCTGGCATTTGGTTGTATCCTCTTTCTCCCGCGTTGTTGTTGGGTTTGTTCCATAAGCAGCGTTGTTGTTGGGGTTTGTTCCCCAAGCAGAGATGTTGTTGAAGACTCAGTTTCTTCTCCAGCAATAATCTCCCCAGCGTGGGTGTTCTCCTTGTGGTAGATTCAGTGGTTGGTGGATTGATATCCCGGTACTTTACCGCTTTCACCAGCATTGTCGCAAGCAGAGTTGTTGGTGGGGTTGTTCCCCAGTATAGTCGCAAGCAGAGATGTTGTTGAAGACTTCGCGTTCTTCTCCAGCAGTAGTCTCTCCCCAGTGCAGTCGCTAGCGGAGTTGTTGTGTCTCTCCTCAGCATGGTTGCTTTCCATTTTTTCCAGCTTAGTCTGCAGAATGGTTGTTGTGGCAGTTTCTGCCTGTTGAAAGCTCTCTCAATCCCCGGTAAGGGTCGGTTGGTGGCCCTAGCATCCCAAAGATTGGAGTGATTTCCTGATTGCTTTTGATCCTCAGTAGAGTGGCTTATTGCAGAATCTACTTGTGTGATCCGTCGGATGTATGTTCTCCCCGAGTAGAGTGGCTTGTTGCAGAATCTACTTGTGTGGTGCTTTCTCCTTCAGTGGTCTGTGCTCTGAAAGGATAGCTAACAGCTTTCCCCAGTAGAGTTGCTTGTGCAGTTAGATTCTACTCGGATGATTCTCCTTCAGTGGGTTGTTCCCCGGTTTTGTTTGGAGTTTGTTTTTGCAGCAGTTCTTGGTTGTGCCATGAATTTTTGTTTCTCAGTTGATGCTAGGATCCCCTGCAGATATCCTCAGGATTCCCCTGATCCCCTGCAGTACCCGCAGATCTTTGCTTTACAGCATGTGGATCTCTAGCAGATTGGCTTTCCAGTTGGTTCCCCTGGAAGTATAGTACCGGGCGTTTGATTCCTGGGCCTGGTTGTGTTAGAATCGTCTGTTTTTGTCAGCATACATCAAACATAAATCACGCATATTCATGCATAATCATAAAACATTCAGATATTCATGTTGCATTGTTTGCCATATATCTATTGATTGTTGTTCTCCTGCTATCGGTTTTATAGATCTCTTTATAGATCTTCCCAAGCAGATGTCGGGTGTTTAAATCTCTCCATATAGAGTCAGCCCATAAGCAGAAAGTGTCTGTCTTTTCCTTCTGCAGTCCCCCACTTAGATATATCCTCGTGGATGACGGTTTCTTCCGTTTCCTCCCAACATATATATTGGGATGGATTTTCCTATTGAGTTATATCCTCATAGGACGTGTTTTGATTCAGTCTGTCTTTTCGGATCAATCCCGAATCGGCGTTGTGTCAGCTGTTTCTTGTGCTTCCCTGTGGAAGAAATGAATGGTTTGCCCAGTAACCGGCATCAATTCATTTATCCCCAGCGGAGTTTTGTTGGGCCTCTACCCAGTAACCGGTAGTTGTAAGTCCTATGTTCTTGCTTCTTGGCGGAATTTGTGGTTATATACCTTTTATTCCTCGAGCAAGAGTTGTTGGTCTTCTACCCAGTATTCGGTAGATGTAAACCCTAATTTGTGGTTATTCCCACCAGAGTATGGCTACTACCCCGTATTCGGTAGTTGTAAGTCCTACCTTTTTTCCCCTAGCAGAGGTAACCTTTGTGGTTCGTTCTGGTTGATGGTGGATTTTCTGTTGTTGTGGTTTTTATCCCCACACAAAGTTTGCGTTTCCCTGTGGAATAAGTTGAATAAGTGCTCGGTATTTGGCCTTCATTCACCCTATCCCCAGTGGAGTTTGTGGTCTTCTACCCCGTATTCGGTAGTTATAAATCCCATGTTGTTTGTTCTCTCTGGCGGAGTTTGTACCTTATGGTGCGTGTGGATAATTGCCGGATGCTAGCAATTTATCCCCAGCAAGTTGTCTTCTGGATCATTGTCGTATGCTCGCAATGTTATCCCTTTTGAAGTTGCCAGTGGGTTTTTTCACCGTTTGCTAGTGATTTGTTCCCCGGATCATTGATTGATTATCAATTATCCCCAGCCAGTCCCTGTGGATAATTGTCGGATGCTTGCAATTCATCCTTAGCAGATCGCCTTTCATTTACCCGTTTGCTTGGTAATGATTGTTGCTCCCTTTGATTGGTCATCATTATATACCTGGTTGGTATCCCGATGCCTTTCTTTTCGGTCGATTTATCCTTTGTTAACCCAGTAACCGGTTGTGGATAATCTTCCATGCGAGTGTGTTATCCACGTTCTGACGGTAATGGATAATATATCTCATGCACTCTTCAGTGGAAACCTTTTGTGTTTCCCTAGTCGAGTAAGATTCGTTGTTTCCCCTGTGGAGTCAGATTTGCCTGAGTTGATGTACCTTTTTCAGGTTTTTCTCAGATGTTTGGATTGATTGATATCTCTCGCCCTTATACCGGTCTTAGATATTCATTCTTCCTGAGTTTGTTGCCCTTATACCGGTAACATCTCATCCTTGGCTTCCCCTGGAGAGTCTTTTTCTAGATTTCCCCAGTGGAGTTGTATTGCTATTTGCGTTGCTGTATTGGCGTTCTCCCCAGTACGTGCATTGTGTGAGTCGGCTTGAGTCATTCCAATGGATGTGTTTCCTTTGGAATCAATTCTTCTCCCCAGTGTGAGTCCTTTACTTCCTAGTAAGGTCTCCAGTCTGTTTTCTGTGTTCCCCAAATCAAAGTCGTGTCCTGCTCACGCATTCTTTTTCTTTTATTATCCCCAATAAGAGTCCTGTTAGAGTCCCTGTGCCAGGTGAGTGTATTACTCCGATGGATCGTCTTTTCTTCTCTGTGAATTATATTCCCCACAAAGTTTGTGTCTTTTACACGCATACATTTGCATCATGAGGTCTCTTAGGGACCAAAATTTGTCTCATTACTGTTATTTAAGCCCATTCTACCGCGTCGAGATGAAGATTTCCAAACTTCACTTCTCCGGCTAGAATGACCTTAAATAGGGGCATCTGTAAGACCCCAATTTTGGCCCTAAGATCCCTCATGGCATCATAACATATCATATCATTGCCTCAAGGATATTTTTGCACCTTGCTTCCCTCCTAGTGGGTGGGTATCTTGTGAGTGTGGTTCTTGATCACCAAGCATGCTTAGCACTTGTATATCATTGCTTTTCATTTGTTTACTAACCAAAAGTACAAAAATACTGTCATCTAACCTTGTTACTTGCAGATGAAGCAAACTAGGTCAAAACAGTCAAATCATTCATTGAGCAATGGAGGGTGGCCATTCTTGAAGAATTTGGGCACCATGATTATTCATAAGAGATTCATATGAGTTATGGTATCATTTGGTATCAAGATCTCAAGAGAAAGAGGCTTGAAAGTCATCAGAACATGGCTCAGTCAACCAAAACCCTAGCAAAGTCAACTGTGGTCAACTGTGCATTTAATCAGGAATTTGATGGTATGAGATGGTTGGAAAGGTCTCCTTCATGTCCATACAAGCCTCAATTAACATTTCAAACATCATTATTGAAGGATTGGAGGTCAGACAAAAAGTTTCCCAAAATAGTAATGACCTGTAATTTTCACCTGCCAAAAATGGAAAGTCCTTCTCCTCAAGATTACATGTCCAACAAAGTTTCAAATCAAAATTTGTCCAACATGAAAGTTGAAGATCTTGCTCTTGCCTTTCCAAAAAGTCCAAGAACACTCATTTCTCATGTGTGGTTGACAAGTTATGATCAAATCATTTTCAAGAAATCTTGAATTTCAAGGAGGCATAACTTTCAAACCATTTGGCCAATTTGGGTTATTCTTTTTTGAGCAAATCCCATTTGACATATACTATCATAATGCATCATTACATTTCATCAAAAATCTTCACATCAAAAGGTCATTTTTTAAGTGAACCATTTAAATTTTGGTGGGAAAAATAGTGATTTTGAAAAATACTCATGATTTTCATGCCAAACCACTTCCAATAGCTTCTAAACATGAATTTGGATTTGCTTCAAAAGAGTTTCTACTGTTCCATTGGTTGCATAATCAAAAGGGCAAATTTGCCAAATTGCATAACATGTGCATTCTCACTAATCCATTCCAATTGTGCTAATCATGTTTAAACAGGTGATTAACAAGGACTATATAGTCCTAATCATAACAGAAAATCAAGATCCACAATTCACAATCTCAGATCAAAATCCAAAATTCTCCAAATTCTCTCATTTCTTCTCAAGCTTTTTTTCACTTGGATAATCGAAATTCTTGATTCTTTCTGTTTCCTGTTGCGCTAATCTTCTTCTGTAGGTGTAATTGAGGAACTGTTGAAGGAAAACATTGGAAGATCATTGAAGAATCGCAACTGTCATCACCTTGCATTCACATGGCATTTTGAAGATTCTTGGAGCTGGAGCATTTCTGAGCTGAATTATCACTTGCATTCATCCTCTACAACATCATAGGCTATCTGTCTCTGCAATTGGAGGCTTGAAAAGCACAAGAACACGAACTGCACCTTCAAGAGGTATGAATCCAAATCCTTCGATTCTTGAAATTAACATGTGGCCTAGGTAGATCTTGCAACATAGGATATACTGCAACTTGAATCGTGTGATTTCATTAGGAATTGATCTAGTTATTTGGATTTGAAGTTTGGATGTGAAACTTGATTTTGCTCGATCTGTGAAGCATGAGTAGATTTAGGTTAAATGCTTGCTGGTTTGATGTTCTACATGATGTGATGATTCGATTGGTATATGGCATGATAATTTTTGTGAAAATTTGTTCATGAGCATGAAGAACATGAAGAACACGATGAAGGTGTTCAAAATCGTTTTCCAGAACTTCATAGATCTGCATTTCCTGTGTTTGCTTTCAAATTCATGTTTCCCGCGCCTGGTAGCCATTCACGTGAGGACACCTCACTTAATGAAACGCAGAGTTTCATTAAGTGAGCAGCATAATTACACAAATGCCATTCGCTGCATCATTTTCATTTTATGTTTTAAATGTTTATTTCATTTTCATCATCAACTTCAAAAAATCATAAATAAATCATGGATGATCCAAATTGGTTGGGAATTTTTGCATTCATCTCCATTTTTCATCTAGTTTTTTATGAGCATGATAACTCAAGTTGTGCACGGCTGGTTTTTATTTTGGTCTAATGTCTTTGTTCATGTATGTTCTTTGCATATGTTTTTCCATTTCATTCATGAAATCTTGATGCTTGCTCCAAAATGCTTGAAATTTTATATGCATGATCTAGACTCATTCTTGGTGATTTTGGTATACGGTGTGCTAATTTTGCATTTCTGGATTGAGAGATATGATGTGATCTTCATGAGTGTGACAATGTATGTCACACTAGGTTTTTTTCAACTTCTTGAATTTTGTTTCCATGCTTATGCTATGCCAATTGCTCTGAATTTTTGCATGTGATTACTTCTGTATGTCTAGTTTGAGCATGATTTTTTGTAGATTTTTTAGATTCATTCCCTATTTGATTGGGATTTTCTTTTCTGTTTAGTCATTTTTGAACTTTTGTGGAGTGTTCAACTTTCATGACTTGTGAAATTCTCATGCCTTATCATATGAAGCTGAAATTTTATGGATTGGTTCTTAACATGTTAAATTTCATTTTGGCTGTGGAGTGGTTCATTTATCTTGTGCCAATCCTGTTTTGCATTCATTTGAAGTTGATACATGATTTGTGGCCTTGTTTGAGTTTGTTCTTGCATACCATGACTTCATGAATTTAATTTCCATACTTCCTCTGGTCCAAATAGCATGAAATTTTGTATGTTGCTTATTGAATGTGTTCTGTTTAAGCTTGAATTTTCTGGGAATTTATTGAGCTATTTTGGTATTGGTTTGATTGTGATCATTTTGTTTGCTCCCATGTGATTCCAAAATGCATAGTTTGACATGTTTAGCTTATGAAATGGATTTGGTGCATAGTTTTGATGTGAGACCAATTGGATTCTACTCTCGTTTGATAAATATTGATTTTGATCAATTTTCACTTGCTGTTTTGAATTTTTCACCTCCTTTTGACCCTAGGCTGGTCCTAGTGGTCTTACTTCTCATGTTTGAGTTTGACTTTTCAGGTTAAGAAGCAAATGCTTTGAAGAGATTAATTCAAGTTGATTCAATTTGGTTGATTGTTATGAGCTAACTTGTTTTATTTTGTAGGATGCTTAGCTCACTTGCCTTGAGCTTGTGCTTTGCACATGTGATTGATTGTGTTGTTTGTTGGTTCTTATCTGTCTGTTTTGACTTTGTGACTTGAATACTGATTATATTTGATTGATTTCAGGTACCATAGTCGCTTTAGTTCCTTTGAGAACTTGCTATTGCTTTGCTTTGCTTAAGCATTGAGGTAGACTCTCTTGTCTCCATGTAGTCTGGAAGACCTGGCTTGTTATTTAGCCAGGCAACTGTCTGAAGTCCTCCTTAAGAGGCGATGTTTGTGATTGTTTAACTTTGTCCCCAAGCAGGAAAAGACCTCATATGAGGCGATTGGTAGACAAAAGAGATATGTAGCCTATCTCCCACTATTCTGTGAGTCACTCACCTTGCTCACACCACATGTGTTGATGCATAGTGAGTAAAAGCCCAAGATCTATCGAGTCTTTAACTTGTGGAGAGAGTTACATCTTTCTGAACTCCCACACCTTCTAATATTCAATGCTCTCCCTGACCAGGGATAAGAGTGATGAGGCACACCCCTCATATCCTTTCATCTGCTTCACCTTGGCTCTCAATGTCAAGGTTAAGAGCACCATTTACCCTATTCCAGTTGACTTTTTAAGTCTAACCCTTTGATTGAGCCTAATTGTTTGGTTATAGTGTCTGCTAAATGACTTTATTTGTTTGATTGCTTGTTGCATTTGTACATGCTTGCTTGCCTTTGTGCACTTATCATCATTAATTGTTCATTATTGCATGATCATCATTTCATACTCTTGTGGTTTGTTTGGTTTACCCATTGAGGACAATTGTAAGACCATGTTCTTTGGCCATGGTTCCTATGATTTGGAAGGGATAGAGTGTAAGACCATCTCACTTGGTCACTCATGTCCATTGCTTAAGTGCATTGTTTGTTTGTTGTATGTGAGGATGCAATTGTAAGACCATGTTGTTGGCATTTGTACTCCCATGATCATCCTTTGGAGGTTGGTGTAAGCCCAGATAGATTGGCATCTGACATCCAAGTTTTGTTTTACCTTAGGAGATTGGTGTAAACCCATTTATTGGTATCCGATATCCGCTTTTGCTTTTGTGAGATTGGTATAAGTCCATTGATGGCATCCGGTATCACCTTGCTTTCTTTGCTTGCTCATTGCCTCATTCCTAAGGACATACTTGAATCATCTTCTATATGATTTCAAGAGGTGAACCTTTATAAGAAGTATTACATTCCATCATCCATACCCTCTTTGTCCTAAACTTTTTCACACTTTGCTTTCAAAAAAAAACTTTGACTTGTTGTGCAAACATCTTCATGTCTTTTCAAATTAGAAACCTGGACCATAAGTCCTTGACTTTTCAAACTTCACTTTTCATGACACTTCTTTGAATCAATCTTAATCATACCTTGACCATATCTTGTGAATACTCATAATCGATTAACCTCACACATTCAATTGTTTTGGCTTTGTCCATTGTTAATATGTTTTCATACATTAGCCATAGGTTTTAATTACCATAGTGGTTGATGTAAATCTTACCTTATCCTTAGTGAGTTGATTGTAAGTCTTCCATACTTATTATAGGGTTAACCCCTCACTAGTATGTTGAAGCCGTCCTCGCATGGTGGATTGTTGATTCGGGTTGAGTTTTCTCCCATTGGTAATGAAAAGCCTTAGTGCTTGTGTTTTAAAATGAACTCACTAATTTTTGGAAATCTTTTAGCTGAACTACGGCGTTTTGATCCTTACCTTTGATGGAAGGTACGTAGGCAACGGGTTCATCCGTTCAAACACAAAAATAACTAACTTGTACATTCTTTTCTCACCTTCCCATTCATGTTTGCACAATATGTCAAAAACAAATAAACATTTTTTATACAACAAGTGTGAAAAGGGCTCCCTAGGAGTACCTAGGACGTGATGGGTGCCTAACACCTTCCCATTGCGTAATTTACCCCTTACCCGGACTCTCTGATCTTTTTATTGGTTTTCTACGTGTAAGACTTCTTAGGTTTTTGTTCGCTTTTTAACCAGTCCTTAGGATAAATAAAAGTGCGGTGGCGACTCGATTCATTGTATGCTTTGCTTATGGTTTAATCAATAAATCATATAGCGACGAATACACCGCTACAGTTGTGTTCTAGGTCAGCAAGATGAGACTAGAAAGAAAGAATATGTTATTTACTACCTCAGTAAGAAGTTCACCGATTGTGAGACTCGGTATTCTATGTTTGAGAAGACTTATTGCGCATTGGCTTGGGCTTCTAAGCGTCTACGTCAATATATGTTGAATCATACCACTTGGTTGATATCCAAAATGGATCCAATCAAGTAAATTTTTGAGAAGCCTGCTTTAACTGGAAGGATTGCTCGTTGGCAGATGTTGTTATCAGAGTATGATATTGAATACCGATCTTAGAAAGCGACCAAAGGTAGTGTCTTGGCTGACCATTTGGCACACCAACCAATTGAAGATTACCAGTCAGTGCAGTATGATATTCCTGATGAAGAGATCTTAAACTTGAAAATGAAAGATTGTGATGAACCATTGCTTGAAGAAAGGCCAGAACCTGGTTCCCGTTGGGGCATGGTATTTGATGTAGCTGTTAATCAATACGGTAATGGCATTGGGACGGTGACTATTACTCCTTAAGGAACGCATTTTCCATTTACAACTACATTGACTTTCAAATGTACAAACAACATGGCTGAGTATGAAGCTTGCATTATGGGGCTTGAAGTGGCCATTGATCTCAGAATCAAATATTTGGACGTCTATGGAGATTCAACTTTCATTTTGAATCAGATAAAAGGTGAATGGGAGACGAATCAACGCGGTTTGATACCATATAGAGATTATGCGAGGAGGATTTAAACTTTATTTACAAAGGTTGAATTTCATCATATCCCTCGAGATGAGAACCGAATGGCAGATGCTCTTGCAACATTGGCTTCAATGATTATGGTAAAATATTGGAACGAGGTTCCCAATTTGACTGTGATGCATCTTGATAGGCCAGCTCATGTGTTTGCTATTGAAGAGATCAAAGATGAAAAGACGTGGTATTTTGATATCAAGTGTTTCCTTCAAATTCAGATTTACCCACCTGGGGCATCTTTGAAAGATAAGAAGACTTTGAGAAGATTAGCTGGCAATTTCTACCTGAATGGTGATGTATTGTATAAGAGAAACTTCGATATGGTTTTGCTCAGATGCATGGATACACACGAAGCAGACCTGTTGATGACTAAAGTCCATGAAGGTTCCTTTGGTACTTATTCCAATGGACATGCTATGGCAAAGAAGATGTTGCGAGTAGGTTACTATTGGATGACAATGGAATCTGACTGTTGCAAGTTTGTGAAGAAATGCCACAAGTGTCAAATATATGCAGATAATATTCATGTTCCTCCGACACTTTTGAATGTCATTTCCTCCCCATGAACCTTCTCCATGTTGGGAATTGATATGATTGGTATGGTTGAGCCTAAAGCGTCGAATGGACATCGTTTCATTTTGGTGGCAATTGACTACTTCACAAAGTTGGTTGAAGCGACATCGTATGCGAATGTAACCAAGTAAGTTGTTGTAAGGTTTATCAAGAATCAGATTATATGTTGTTATAGTGTGCCAAGTAAGATCGTTACTGATAATGGGTCGAACTTGAATAACAATATGGTGGAAGCTCTTTGAAAAGACTTCAAGATTGCACATCATAATTCTTCTCCCTAAAAATCTAAGATGAATGGGGCTGTTGAAGCTACAAACTAGAACACCAAGAAGATCATCCAGAAGATGGTTGTGACGTACAAAGATTGGCATGAGATGCTCCCATTTTCTTTTCATGGGTATCGTACATCCCTCCGGACTTCAACAAGGGCGACCCCTTTCTCACTAGTTTATGGCATGGAAGTTGTGCTCTCCGTGGAGGTTGAGATCCCATCATTATGTGTGCTGATGGAAGCCAAGTTGACTAAGGCTGAATGGTGTCAGACAAGGTTTGACCAGCTGAATTTAATTGAAGAGAAGAGTTTGACTGCCATGTGTCATGGTCAGTTGTACCAACAAAAAATGAAGAAAGCTTTTGATAAGAAGGTTAGACCTCGTGTGTTCAGAGAAGGTGACCTTGTGCTCAAGAAAATTCTATCTTTCAAACCAAATTCTAGGGGCAAGTGGATTCCTAATTATGAAGGCTCATATGTTGTTAAGAGAGCCTTTTTAGGCGGTGCTTTGATTCTTACAACTATGAATGGTGAAGAGTTCACTCGTCCTATGAATGCAGATGCAGTCAAGAAATACTTCGCCTAAAAAAAGAGAAAAAAGAACAGCTCGCTAAGTTGAAAACCTGAAAGGGCGGCTTAGGAAAAAAGGAGCGTCTCGGTGGATTGAACCCGAAAGGCAAATCCAGGAAAAAATTAGAGACATAAAACAGAAATAATTATCTCGATAAATTGAATACCCCATCTTGGGGAAATTTATGCAAAAATTAGGGATTACGGTAAGTAACCGCATCCTGCTGATCTTTAGTTCTGAACACTTGTCTTGAGCACATTGTCAAAATCTAGTTCGTCATCTCCAGCCGTCGCCAAGAGCACAGTGGATATCAAAAGTTGGTAGAAGGATTAGTGATCATTGTATTCAATGTAGCCCTTGTCCATGTAAGTTACCATTTTTCGACTTGTATAAAGATCTATGGAGTCTTGTCATTTATAGACTACCATTCTATTAAACAAAGTTGAGCTTTTATCCAATTGTTTCTACTCTTGTTTAATTCAACCAAATAGATTTAAATTTTATTATGATCATTTTTGAAATTAAAATTTTAATCAAAATCATATTTTTCTTAAACATATAAAAGCATTAATTTTAAGCAATGGATTTCATTTAAAGGGAATATCAACAGTGGTTTGAAACAGTAAGCCCTAAATATGGAGCATTATTGGTTCTCCCCAAGCAGTTAGCGTGATCCCTGTTTCATCCCCGATAGTATGTCAGCACCCGGTGTTTGTTGATGCCCCCAGTCGAGTTGTTCATCTTCTCCAGCTGAGTTTGTGATTGGCCTCCCGTGAGTTGTAGGCATTTCATTGCAGCGATTTTCTTGGCTTCGGCAGAACTTTGTTTCGCCACAAGTCGCCATTACACTGATCCCCAAACAGAATTTGTCCCTGGTTTTGAGCAGCTATTTATGTTTATCCCCTACAGGGTTGTCTCCCATGTGATATGGTGTTGACATAAAATTCCCCACAAAGTTGATAGCAGTTTCCTCAGTAGATCTCCTCCTTTCTTCCCCAGCTCGGGTTAAGCCTTCGAGATGTTTGATCTTTCTCCAGTTGATGCCTCCATCTTGTTGAGATTGGTGAGGAATTGTATCGATGATTCAAACCAGCGACATTTTGTATCCTTTGTGATTGTTTTGTCACCATAATCCTCAGCATCATCATCATCATCATCATCATATATATATATATATATATATATATATATATATATATATATATATATACATATACATTCAGAAACTTCATAATTGCACCATTACACCTTATGATTCATTGTTGTTCTGATTCTCTGCTATGGTGGTACTCCATCCCCATGCAGATTCTGTGTATCTGTCCTCCTTCAATTATAGAGTGTCAGCTCCTTAAGCAGAAAGACTTTAACCTTTCTCCCTTCCCCACTGAGTTTTTTCCTCGTGGATGATTATTATTTTAGTTTCCTCCCCTAGTTGATTATCTGGATGGAACCATTCCCCTTGAGTTATATCCTTATTGGGTTGAGTCTTGATTGATCGTTTCTTTCTAGATCTTACCTAGATAGATGTCCTTGGTCCTCTAAGAGTCTATTACCCAGTAATTGGTGATATTCTTCTTAGTTTACAGTTTGTTACTTCTTTCCCAATACCCGATAAAAGTAACCCCTTTTCTTCCCAGCGGATTCATTTTCACGTTTCCCAGGAAGTATATCCTTGATATGTTCATCTTAACCGAGACAAATATTTTCTTCCCCTGCTGTAAGTTTATCCTTGATATGATCATCCTAACCGGTGACAAATATTCTCTTTTTGATATTCTACCCAGTAAAAAGGTAGTTGTAATCTTTATTTTTCTTCCCCATAGAGTTAATCCTTGATATGTTCATCCTAACCGGTGACGGGTTTCCTTCTCTTCGCAGTCTTCTGCCCAATAACCCATAGTTGTAAATCCTGTTTTTCTCCCATGTGTAGAGTTTATCCTTGATATGCTCACTCTAACTAGTGACGAATATTATTTTGTGGTTTTCTATCTAGTAACTGATAGATATAATTCCTATTCTTCTCCTCGGAGTCTATCCTTGATATGTCTATCCTAATCGATGACGAATATTCTCTTTTTGGTATTCTATCCAGCATTCGATAGATACAATTCCTACTTTGTTCTGGCGGTTTATCCTTGATATGTTCATCTTAACCGATGACAGGTATCCTCCTTAACATCCCCAGGCAAGTTTATCCTTGATATGTTCCTCTTAACCGATGACGGATTTTCTTTCCTTTGAGTCTATCCTTGATATGTTCACTTTAACGAGTGACATATATTCTCTCCCTTTGGTCTTCTGCCCAGTAACTGGTAGTTTTAAATCCTACTTTTTCCGCAGCAAGTCTATTCTTACCCAGTAACCAATAATGAATACGCCTCTTGGTGACCCTCAGTGAGTCATCCTTGATATGTTTACCCTAACCAATAACGGATATCCTCTCTGCCAGGTTTTGTTATCCCCGTACCCAGTAACCGGTAGTGGATGATATATTTCTGCTCCTCCTGTGTTGAAGATATTTTTCTTCCCCAATTGAGTTTGAGTGCGCATTTCCTTAGTGAAATCGTTGTTCCTGCTTTGTTCGAGTATTTCAGTTTTATTCTGATCTACTTGTTTCCCCCGCAGATGTTCTTTTATTCCCCGACTGAGTCTTTCCATGGATTTATTTTCATGGAATTCCTCTAGTCCCCTAGCAATTTTAAGTCGTAGCCTGGCCTACGCAAGACCCTTTTGTCCCTCAGAGTCTCTGTCTCCCTAGTGAGTTTTCCTTAATGGAATACATTATGCTCCTACGGGCTTTCCGTCTCTCCGTATTTTTTCCTTTATGGCAACATTTCCCCACAAAGATTCTTTTTAACATTCATATCATATGCATCATGAGGTCTCTTAGGGACCAAAATTTGTTTCTATATGTTGTTATTTAAGCCCATTCTACTGAGTCGATACGAAGATTTTAACCTTCATCTCCTCAGTTAGAATGTCCTTAAATAGGGGCAGCTGTAAGACCCCAATTTTGACCCTAAGATCCCTCATCTTATCTCATCATATGAATTGGCATTGGGATCGCATCTTGGTATCCCCCTTACCCCTCACTCATTGGGTTTGCATTAAGAGAGATTACCAAGCACCATTTGATTGTATCATACTTTGTATTTTATCATTTTTACTAACCGAAATACCAAAAATATGCCTTTGTATATATCTAACTCTTTTGTAGGTAGGACACATGCTCACCTTTGATCTATCAAGTTCATATCTAGGGTTTAAGACCCTCATTGCTAAGAGCTAAATCAAGAATGGTCTACAAATGTCTCTAGGTATCATATATAAATCCCAATGAGCTCTTGATCGGGAAAATAGCAAGTGTACTATTTTTCCTTTTATAGTAATAATGGGGAAATTTCCCGAATGTCGATCTCAAGGACTGCAAGTTAATATTGAGTTTAAATTATCATTCAATTAAACAAAAAGTATTAATTTGGTTTTTAGGTGTAAAAATATAATAATACAAGTAAAGGCAAAGAAGAATGAAAATAAGGGTTTATAGAGAAAAAGGAACAATGTCAGGGAAGGTGTATGATTTATCCTTGTAACAACTCTAAGTCACTGTTGCATTAACAAATATCAATTACTACCAGTTCTTAAGAGTATTTTCTCCCAAGTCCTTGGTGAGAAAACCTTTAATCAATCTACCCTAATTTCTATGTCCATAGTCAATTAGGGTGAAGTTAAGATTTATAATATCAAGAATGCTCTGGTTCATACAGGGTATCCATAGTCCTAGGTGATGTCTACTGTAGAGTAATCTTATGAAAACCTTATCAATGGCGGTCCAGCCTAATTGATAACCACAAATCAATATTGACTGGTCCGAAAGAGAAAGCAATAAACACATCAAAAGGTTACTGTAAAAACAATATTATAAATGCAAATGTAAACTCAAATTCGTTACAATTCTAAATCAGGGACACCCCCTAGCATTGGGGGGTTTAGCTACTAATATTGTTTAAAACAAATTCAAGACAAAAATTATACATTACAAGTAATTGGATGACTTTGATCTTCAATCGCTAAAAACCTTCAGCTCTCCGAATGCCTTGATCTCTATAATACTTGATTGCTTCACAATACTGTATTTTGCCGTATTCCAAGATGATTTTTCCTTTGGTAGAAGACCCTCTTTTATAGTGAAAATTCCAAGCAGCAGTTGGACATGTCCAAAAATATCTCTGAAAAAGCCCGACGAACAAAAGCCCGAGAAAAACTGAATTTTTGGGCTTGGGCTGACACGGGTGGCCGTGTCAGCCTACTGTCCTGGCTGACATGCCCCTGGCATGGGGTGACACGACTGGCGGAGGCGCCTGACACGGATGGCCGTGTCAGCCTACTGTTTTTCTTCACACGTCCTTCCTTGCCTGACACGGCCCGTGTCAGCTGACACGGGTGGCCGTGTCAGGCCTCTTGTACCGGGGTTTTTCGCTTCTCTGCTTGTCGGAATCTTGCATTGTCTTGTCCTGAGATCCCTGGTTCTTCTACTTGGACCTGTCGGACAAAAACACAGCTATCCCACTATAAAATCACTAAAATATAAGTAAAACATAACAATGATAAAAATGCTTAAATAAAATGACGGAAGTAAAACTAACTCGAAACGTATCATAAATGCTTGCACATTGTGTCAAAAGCCTTTGTTTCGTGTCGGATCAGTAACGAAAACTCAATGCAAATGGTGACTGATAAGCTCCACATGTTATTTTGATTAAGAATTCATCAAGAGTTTGGAATTGGTTTGCCTTGGAAACCCTAGTTCATCTGGGTATCTTGTGTAAGTTCTTCAACAAGCTTCTTCAACAATTGATCAAATATTTCAAGGGATACTTCAAATTCCATCATCTTATGCATATATGATCTCCCATGAGTCCCAAAAGTCAAGAGAATTGCAAGCTAGCAAGTTGGTTGATGGTGGTTGACCAAAGGAATTCATTTGATCAAATTTGGGGTCCCCTAGACCCTATATCCTACAATTCTTATCATATGAAAATTATTCCAAGAGAAACGTTACTCTAAATGACATTCCAAACAACTTTCAAGTTAAGATCTAGAGATATTTTTTCTTGGAAAGTCAGTTTTTATGGTGAAAGATTATAGGTCATTTTGTCTAAACCCTAATTTGGAGGTCAACTTCCCAAGGCCATAACTTTCTCAATTTTTATGATATGGAATGTTTCCAAGTTGCACAATCAAATTCAAGATTTCTAATTCAACTTTTATGTTTGGAGTAAGAGCTAAATCAACTTTTATGAGCATGTGATATGAGGATACATTATAGGTCATTTTAGACCAATACCATTGAATAAGTGATTTCCTCAACTTAAAAAATGCATAAATCCTTCATATAAAATCCAAATGAGGTCAAATTTGAGACCATTTTAAATTACTTTGAGAGAGATACAACTTTGATGAAGGAACATTTCTCATTTGAAGCTCACATAAAAAGTTAGCCAAGGTGGAATAAGTGACATATGGCTTGACACTTAGAATTTTTTTTGATATGTTTCATTTTCCAAACTTCTACCTCAAAATTCATCATGATACAAGCTTCAAATGGAAAAGTGTTCAACATGAAAGTTGTTCCTATTGATCTAAGCTTTCTAAAAAGTCCAATATCATCCATTTTGGACAAGATTTAAGTGGGTTGCGCATGGCTGGAACATTGCATCATCATTTGGCAAGATTGAACTTCAAACATCCATGCACATTTTCCTAGCATTCCAACTTGATTTCAGATTTGTATACACTCAATTATGGACCAAAATAAATGATTTCATGGGCATGTACACGCCCATGCACTCATGCATCACAGATTGCCAAATTTGGAAGTTCACTTCAAGGGTGCAAATATCATTTGATTCAGCTATGAATAGAGACTCTATGCTTCAGAAATGAGGACTCCTTCGCGCCAGCTTTGATCCCAAACACCAAACCCTTCCATTTGAGAGGATAAACCTGAGAATTTCCATTGGAAATTGAGTTTGAATCTCACTATTTTGAGATTCAAAACTCCAGGGACCCAAGACCTTTTGATCATTCTAATCTACTTCTACAAGCATTCTGAGCAAGATCAAGCATGAATTAAAGCAAGAACAATTGAATTCAGACCTGCATTGAAGGTATTTTCCAGAAAATTTTATCTCTTCGATTCTCACTCAATTCTCCATAATTCTCTTGGATCCTTGGTTGTCTGAAGTCCTACCAATGTAGGCAACAAGATTCAGTTGCTTTGAGGTCAAATCGAAGTAACTCAGATCGTGCACCTCGAATTTCAACTCCTTATATCTCTTAATATACTTGGAGTTGGTATGAATTGAGGCCACATTCGAGCTTAATGCCATTTTTACTTTAAAATCATGTCCTTCTTTTTAATTTTTGTGATGGTTATGACTGAGCCAGTCCGGTGGAGCTCATCGGAGAAGGAGACCGGTGATGTTTGAATTACAAAGTTTGCAGTGCATTGACCAGAGTCCATCGTGGATTGCACGCTTGTGACCACTTGATTTGCCACCCCAATTAATGAGGGAGATCAAGTGGTCCATGTTTTTTCTGATTATTTGATTTTCATTTTATTAGTTTTATTTTCATTAGTTCATATTAATTTTAATATTGATCCAAAAAATATGAGAGTATCACCAAAAAAATTTAAATAATTTACTCTTTCATTTTCTGAATTACAATTATTTTTTGGATCATTATTAATATTTTTCATGATTTAATTGTTTTTGTGAATATTTTTAATTGTTTAAAAATAGTTTTAAGTTTCCAAAAATGATGAATTTTTTTCTCCAAGGTCCTTTGACCTTGTTTGACCTATGATAAATCTCATGATCATTTATTTGGTGTTTTGATGAGGTTTTAGGAATTTGATAAACCATAATTTAATTTAATGCATATTTTAGTTGATTTTAATTATTTAAATGCCAAATAAATTGTGTTGAGCTTCTAATTTTGACTTGTTGAGTTTGGCTTGTGTTATTAGGCCTTGGTCAAGGTTGATTTGACTTTGTTTAGTTAAGATCATTGGATTTAGTGAATTGATGAAATGTACATTTCATCTCCCAAAATGAATGAATGATCTTAATTTGGTAAATGTCCTCCTTTGACCAATTTGTGTTGATTCCATTTCCCCTTCCCTCTTCATCTTATTCCCATTCTCTATTCATTCATGCCATGGACCAATGATATCTCTAGATCCTAAGACTAGTTGATTGCAAAATCAACATTAGTGTGGATGAGATTAGGTCCACCTTTTTGCATATCCTTTTGTATGTGGTATGTTTTATGAGCATAGTCCATTATACTATGACTTTAACATGCATTAACACCAAAATTCTATTGCCTGGCCTCAAATAGTTGTGACTTCTACATAAGTCCAATTACAATTGCTTAACATAGCGCTAAATTTGTGACACAAAAAGGCATAACATTCTAGTAAGTGAGATTGTAAGTCTCCCATTTTTCATGGTATTGTATGAAAACTTGGCCTTTTTTTCTTCCTTTGGAAGATTTCTTGGTTCAAGGATCCATGCTTGTGATAAGTCGGTTGAGTGTTCTCCAAAGAATGACTTAAACAAAACCAAAGCAAAAGAAATACTAACTTCTAATCAATTAACAATTAACATTTAATTTAAAGCCATTTACTTTTATGCACTTTAATTTCAAGCCTTTATTCATTTGCCATTATTCATACCATTCAATTGGTTTACTTAATGTCATTTTCCTTGTGCTCATTTGAGCCTTACCTTGTGATTATATTGTGTTTGTATATACTTGTTTGTGTTTGTGATCTTTTGACCTTAATGTACATGATAAAAAACAAAAACCCTAAAAACATTTTTGTGTGGACTGTTGGATTTGATCTGAGACATTGGACTTAGAATTAGGCAACACTCCCTATGCAAAGGACTTGGCCAATGCCAACTTTCATGAAACCATGTGCTTGTGAAGTGAACTTTCATCTGATACAGTATTGAAGATCCATTTGAGTTCATCTGCAACATGATCATATTGTAGTTGTTATTTTGAACTTGTGTCTAAGGCCCCTTTTGAAGTCATCTGGTACATGGGGAATCATGGAGAAGATCATGGAGTTGCTAAGCTTGGATATGGCTATCTTTATTTGATGTCTTGCTCTTCACCTTGCTATTTGTGTATTAATATTTCCTGATTCTAAAGTCCAAGGGAAATTTGGCTTTCTATATGACATTCTTGTCTATTGGATTGCAACCCATTGGTCAGATCTTTTCAACTCTTAACTTTTAAATTTTTGCTTAGGATTAGTCTCTTCATCTCTTCCCCACTCTTTTAATTTCAAATCTCTCACCTCTTTCAAAATCTTCTTTGTTTGTGGTTTCTAAACTTAGACCATATTGCAAATTAGAATCTTTGGCCTTATGCCATTGAATTTTTAAACTCTTTTCTTAATCAAATTTGTAAATGAACTTAACTATACTTGACTTAAAATTTCAAAAGACAAAAAGAACTAACATCCATTCAAAACTTTTTAGGCCTTTTGTGCCTTTGTTAAACCTGAATTTTTGTTAAAAGCAATGCATTCACTTTGAAATTGATACCACAAACTACGAGGTTTTGATCCCTCATTTTTATGTTGGTACGTAGGCACAAGTCTGAAGGTCTTGTCAAACACAAAAATATAATTAATGAATTCTCTTCTCACCCCCCAAATCTATTTAATGCAAAGTTCATTTTGTATAAAAACACATATGCACACAACAAAGGGCTCCCTAGGAGTACCTATGACACTTTGGGTGCTAACACCTTCCCTTTATGTAACCAACCCCCTTACATGTAATCTCTGGTATTTTATTAGTTTTGATTTGAACTTATTATTTTTTGGGTTTTGTTCGTACTTTTCCCTTTTCCCTTGGAAACAATAAAAGCGCGGTGGCGACTCTGGTTTTATTGACGTTAAGTTTATCCATAGCTTAATGGTTATGAGTTTACCGCTACAGACCTCTCTGAACAAGTCCGCAATGACTTTATCAGAGAAGTTGGAGAAAGGTTGCAAGCACGTCTGGTCAGAGAGGTAGAAGAGAAGGACAACAGAGATGCAAAAGAGAAGGCTCGTCTGGAAGAAGAGCAAATGGTCAGAGAAGCTGTAGAGAATGCTGCTACTGTTGCGGCTGCTGCTGAAGCTGAAGCAAAAGAAAAAGCTGATGCTGAAGAGGCAACACCCATAGCTCCAAAAGAAGCTGCAAAGGAAAGAAATGATGCTCTGACTCAGAGGGAGCCATCTCACTCTGATTTTGCTCCTCTTGTCCTGAAGACTCTAGAAGAGTTGTAGAAGGAGCAACAAAATGTGAGAGCAAGGCTGGATCAACAGGACTCCGTCAACAACAATATTCAGAACCTGCTGACTCAGCTGTTCCAAAGGATGCCTCCACCTCCGAACCCTTAGGAACTTAGGCTTTGCTTGTTGCTTTCCTTATTTTTCTGCTATGTATTATGTGTTCTCTATTTTTAATTGCTGCTTATCTGTACCTCCTTTTATCATATATGAAACTTTTTCTTTTGCCTACTCTTTTATGTGCTAAGTCTTTTTGAGTCTGACAAAAAGGGGGAGAATAAAAACAACTCTGATGAAAATATATCTAAGCCTCTTGCTGCACTGTGCACATTAATCTCTTATGAAAACTCTAAGTTATGTAGGATAACAACTAAGGTAAAAACTAGCTGCCACACAAGGAAAATCTGGTAAGAACTTCTGAAAAATCCTTATGATCTATCTCAAGGGGACTGATCGCTCATTTGACTCTGAGATATTATTTTCTATTCTTGCTGATAGTATCATTGTTTCATCATCACTCTGAAGTTTTTGTCATCATCAAAAATGGGAGATTGTAAGAATAAAATTCAGTATCTTCAATTCATCTCTAAGATTTTGATGATAACAAAGGATGAAATAAAATGGTACCCTAACAAAATTTATCTAAGTGTGCAGGACTCTAATAAAAAAGAAGTCAGATAGACCACTTAGAAGGTACTCAAGCAGAAGCTCTGACTCTGAACAAAGGAAGCGTGCAAAGCTCAACGATGAAAGAGATATCAGACACTCTGAAGCGGAAGAGCGCACTATAGGATCTGAAGCTTTAACACTATGATGTAATCAATCAGGAAGGCATCGAGAACCTCTAAAGTCAGTCAGCTATAAGCAACTATCTGAATATGTTCTTGCTGAACAAAAACTCTGAATTCTGAACACTCTGATTCAGAAATGATCACCAAAGACTTAGCTATGAAGTCTTCCACTTATGGCAAGAATCTAATTTTGTAAGAAAGTTAAAGCACCCCAAACCGCTTTGGAAAGAACACAGAGATTAATGACATTAATCATTAAACATTGCCAAGATCCTTTTGATCCAACGGTCTCTTCATCAAACCCCTATATATAGGATGAATATCTTCACTAAAAAACAACAACGAAACATACGAGAATACTGAAACTAATCTCATATCTCTGACTCATTCTCCTTTCACACGAGTTGTTGCTCTAAAGTGTGAACTTTCCTTTTGTTCTTATATTGTGTAATTTCTGCTTACCAAGAAGCACCAAGCACTACTGTAATTTTTCCTTAATTGCTGAATATTCCTCAAGGGACTTGTTAAGTATGTATACTTGAGAGGGCTAAGAGATCTTTATCGTCTTAGACGCTCATTTGTTGTAATCTTTCAAGATTAGTGGATTAAGTCCTTATTGAAGGCGACCTCACCTTGGTCGGATGGATTGGAGTAGCTTTGAATTTCAAGTGAACCAGGATAAAAAAATTGTGTTTATAGCTTTTATTTTCACGTGTGTCTTGTTTTCAAAAGTTTTTATTATCAGTTAAAACAATTCAAACCCCCCTTTCTTGTTTTTCTCACCTTCAATATCAAGAAAATTAAATGCACTTAACTACCATTCTTAATAAGCGTGAAATTTTTATATTTTTCTTATAAATCAGGCCGGAGTAGTAGCACTTAAGTAAATAACATAAATAGTTGTTAACCCAGTTTGGTGCAACGTCGCCTATATCTTGGGGCATCCAAGTCAGGAAGGAAATCCACTATAACATAATTAGTTAGAAGTTCTAAACAACCTCAGATTTTACAAACTTCTCACCTAATCTCTACTCGTGGAAGTTTCTATCTAAGACTCTCCTAGATATGAGACCCCCCTCACTTCCCTTCAATCACACAAAAATGACAACGACTCCTATTAGAAAATAGAATCCACTCTTGCTTAAAATCTCATAAGGGATTCACAATTACAACTCAATAAAACAAGTCCAATTCAAGTATCAAAGAGATACTCGAATGGCTCACAAATAACAAATACAACTAAACCATAACACATACAGTAATCAACGATTCTTCATTGCCTTCTTAGGTTTAGAAATGATCTTTAAATATCCTTAGAAAGGCATGGGCTTAGGGATTCATTCAAAGCATATCCAAGGAATCTACACAATCTTCTTCAGATTTGGTTACAATCATATCAAATGTTTCCTAGAATGTTTTGACATCCTTACTTTGAAAACAAGGAAAAGCAAAATAGTCTTTTGATTTTAGAACACGCATTTCTTGAACCATACACCTCGTGAAATAAATCTTTAGAGGATTTTCATATATCTCGCAACAAAAACAAATCTTTCAAGAAACTGAAACAGGGCACACTCTGATGTTGATCCAACATGTCAGGACATCTTATCCAATATCTTGCTTGAATACATATTTTTTCTAAAATGCAACCAATCACTACAGACGAGACATAACACTTTGAACCCTAGATTACGATAAAGGATATTTGATAATAAGAATGTTATTCCCTTGATAAGAGTTATTTATTGATTTTACATTGATTCCCCAATTTTCAACTTCAGTTCCACTTTGAATGTTCAAAACAACGGTAACTCCCTATACCATAAATTTCCAACTATAACGATAGAAAGGTTGTATTCTTAAAACACTTTATATAGAAAGAAAAACATCATAACAATTAAAATATTCAAGAAGAAGAGACCAATTTTGTGGAAATTTAGGGACAATACTAACATTATTCCCCTACGAGTGTTCCTTTAGGAGCTATACATATATCTGCTCGCTAACCACTAAAAGATGCGACATAATTCCAGATTAAAAAATCTTCATGTTACAACATGATGCATGACAACTTTGACTCTAAAACACCTTGTCTATTGGCTGTGTATTTCAACAATGTAATGGACTTTAAAATGCTTTGGTTTCTCAATAATTTTATGGATAGTTTAGTGCTTCTATTATTGGATTGATGATTGATGATGAATGATGAACTTAGAGAGGATTCAGAGGATAGAGAGAGAATGAGATGATGAAATATGGTTGAAATGAGATGAAAATAACAGATTAAAAAGAACATGAAATGGTTGCTGTAAGATCCTAATTTTGACCCTAAGATCCCTCATGGCATCATATCATTGCTCAGTGCATTGCCTCAAGGATCATAGTATGTTTGGCTCCTTAACCCTAGGGTGGGAATTGTGTGAGTGGTTTGAGACCACCAAGCATGCTTGTATTGTATATTATTGTTTTTCTTACTCTTTTACTAACCAAAAGCATATAAATATGTCACTAACTCTTTTTGTTTTGAAGCTCAAGTGATCATGTGCTCCAATGCTCCTAGGAGGCTCCTAAACTCAATGCAATGGCTAGATGAAGGTGAGAAAAAGCATGACAATGGTCCACAAAGCTCTTAATCATCATATATGCCTCCCAAGTACCTCAATTTTCCAATTTTATCAAGATAACCCAAAAGGCTTGAGGATTGTTTCCCAAGGAAACCCTAATTCAACTGTGCTTTGACTGTGCCTTGCTCATGAAGCAACCTTAACCTATGATCGAATTTAATAAAGGGAAGTTCTTTCATTCACTATTTTATGCATATATGACCCTATGTGAGGTCCCTCAATCATTTATTCATCAAGATTGGAAGTTTGGCCTTGAAAAGTTGACCAGTCAAGTCATCTGACTAAACTGAAGATCACTGAGATACAACTTTTAATGTGTTTCTCAAATTAAGATGATCCCAAGAGCAACAATGTCCTTAAGAACCATATGAACAACTTTCATGTTAATAAAAAATTCCATTTGAAACTTGGAAGGTCATCATTCATTTCAAAACATTATAGGTCATTTTGACTGAAACCCTAATTTTAGGTCAACTTCCCAAGGACCTAACTTCCTTAATTCTTATGATTCCGAGGTGAGACCAAATGCATTGGAAACATTAAGATGTCTAATTCAAATGTTATGTTGGAAAAAAATTCATAATCCTAAAATAAACACATGTGATAATACAAAACATTATAGGTCACTTTGGACCTAAGTCATTGAATTTGAAAAATGCCCAACTTCAAGTGCCCATAACTTTCTCATGAAAAATCCCAATGATGCAAAATTTGAGTCTAAATTGATCATATTGAAAACATCTACAACTTTGAAGTTGGAGGTATTTTTCATTTGGAGCTTGCATCATTGAAACAGAAGGGCTTGAAGAGGCTTGCTTTTGGTGGAAATTTTCAAAGGGTGACTTAAACATGTTTTGTGCCCAAACATTCACACCCAGTTTTCATTACTTTCCAAATGCCAAATGAATTTTTGCCCAACATGACTTTTGTTCCTATTTTCAAGAGCTTTCCAACCATTACTCACATTACTTTTTGTGAATTTCCATGTGTGAGTTTCGAAGAGTTGTTTCTTTATGTCCATTTTGGCATTTCATGATATAACTTGATGTGCAAGCTTGTGAAGATCATTATGCACGTCCAATTCATTTCCAGTTGACCTCATCTTGGTGTATCACCCATCATTGGGCCTTACATGCGCCTGTACAGGCCCATGCAAGGAGAATTCAAATCCCATGCACACGAGGGAACCATGCTTGCCAACCCTTTTCAGCTATAAATAGGAGCTCAATTCCATTCATCTTGCAACCAAGTGGAGACCTGAATTGTTGCTGAATTGAAATCCCAACCCTCACTAAAGGAATTTTCAGTTTTCTTTCTCTTTTTCAAGCTTGAAATTCAACATCATTAGTTGATTTTCAAAGCTCAATTCCTTAACCTATCATCTCCGTCACACTTCCAGAGCAAAAGCAGATCAAGATCTTGGAGAATTCGTGGCATTTGAAGCTTCATTTCAGAGGTAGAACCTCAACCTTTTTTGATCTAGATCTTGCAATTCAATGTGATTTTCTTTGGTTTATGTTGTTTTCTGAAGTTCTCTCACTTGAGGCAGGCCAGTGGTGGTCTTAATTGTTCAAATCGTGTCATTCCAGTTGACACAACATGATCTTCAAGCTCACATTTCTCTCTAAATAGGAAGAGTGAGGATGATCTATGGTTACATTGGTGATGTACATCGCCTAGGCTTCATTTTGATGTCCTTACATTTCATTTTCATTACGATTTATTTTCCTGCGCGTGGTGGCCGGAAATGGTTGGATCACCGGAGAAGATGGTGGTTTCCATCACCATCCCCACGTGTTTGCTTCATAGTCCTTGGATCGTGCCTAAATGTTATAATCCGGGCCATTCCTTGTGATTACTTGTTTTAATGCCATGTGTTGCGCGTTTGACTCAAGTGTACAATGCATCCGCGCTTCTGAGTTGTTGATCCTTTGCCACGTCAATTAATGAAATGATTTGATGGTTGCGTATTTTTCTATTTTCCCTATTTTCTTTTAATTTCAGTTAATTCCTTTTATTTTCAAAAATTCATAAATATTTTATTTGAAGTCACAAAAATATGAGACCAATGCCAAAAAATTTCTTGAAAAATCTAGTTTCATATTTTGATTTTTAACTATTTTTGTAACTTCATTTAATATTTTTTGTGAATTATTTGATTTTTAATAGTTTTAATTCATTTTTAATTGCTTTCTGATATTTGAAAAATCCAAAAGTATGTTCTTAACACCTATGGATTATGATAAGTCAATGAAAAATAGTCTTATCAATTTCTTATTTGATTCGAGATTTATTTGAGATTTTAATTCATATTGTGTCATTTTTTATTGTTTTTAATTATTTTAAAATAGTTTCTGATTTCAAAAATTGTTGAGAAAATTTGTCAAAGTTTGTTTGACCATGTTAGACCTATGGGAATTTAATTGGACTTGTTGAAGTTGATTTGAATTAAATTTGAGGTTTGACCATATTTTGTTTATTTTATTTTGCATTTATTTTTAATTCAAAAAATACCAAAAAATTATGGTTGACTTGTTGACTTGTAATCTTCATTTCTCTTCTGTTTGGCATTGGTTGATGATGACCTGGTTCAGATTTGATCAATTGAATTTGATACTTGAATTCTCTTTCCATTCATTTCGTCTTCATCCCTTTCTTTTTAATTTGGCCAATGAGTTAATGTCTTATGGTTGGTCTTGAAAAATGAGAGGTTTAACCTTCTTTGATCCAAACCAAACTCAACTTAATCCAAGATCAAGTGAGTTATTTTGTGTCCAAGATAGGTTGCTTCTTGGTCAAGCAAAAAAACTAAAGTCCATACAAGGCTCTTCCCCTTTTGTTTTGGCATGGCAAGTTTTTGGAGCTTGGCTTACTAGTCATGATCTCTAACTTGTGTTTATTTGCCTATAGTTTTATTAACCGACCTCAGATAGGTGTGACTACTACATTAGTCCACTTACGATTGCTTAGCATAGCGCTACATTGTCTCATGACAAACTAACATGACCATACTAATTACTAACTTTAATTTGAGCATTTAATTTCTTGCCCCTTTACTTTTAATGTCATTTATTTCTTGCTCATTTATTCATATTTCTTTTTTCACTTTGCTCACTTGAGCACATACTTTATGTTTATGTCATTTTTCTTTTGCTCATTTGAGCTCATTATTGTATATAAATATATTGCTATCTTGTGTTTGTTTTGTGTTTGTTTGTGTGAACCAAATGCAAAAGGAGAAAGGACTTAGAACTAGGACATACCCATGCTTAAAGGAGTTCAAGAGCAACTAGGCCTCATGCCTTTAGAATGCTAAACTTGTTGAAGAGCAACTAGGCCTCATGCCTTTAGAATGCTAAATTTCCAAGTTGAATTTAAAGGACTTCCTTTCCAAAACTTATTCTTTGTACATTCCTCTTATTGTGTTGTGAACTTTTTGATGTTTGCTCCTGTGTGATAGGGATTCCATCTTGAGATAGAAAAAAGGACCATTGTCATGAATAGCCAAGTTAAGAGAGACAATTCAAATGGAGATCCTAGGATCTTGAATATAATTTGTTTGATTGCTTGATCGTGTGCTAAGTCCAAAGGAAAGGAGCATCTTGAATCATCTCTATGATTTCAAGAAAAGGAAATCCAAGGGTTTTATCTTTCTCCTCTTATCTTTGAATGCTTTAGGATTAGCCCTTCTCTTCTTCTCCTCACTCTAACCAAGCCAAAAATCTTTTTCTTCAAACTTTGACTTTGTTTCAAACTAGAAACCTAGGCATTATGCCTTTGACATTTTCAAAAAAAACCATTTTCATCAATACTCATTGTGAATAAATCTTAATCCAACTTTAACTTCATTTTGTAAATAAACCTAACTTATAAATATAACTCACCTCAAGTTGTTTTTGTGGTTCCAATGGCCACTTTATTAAAACCTTTTCATAAACATTAGTCATAGGTTTGAGTTATCATAGTGGTTGATGTAAATCTCACCTTATCCTTAGTGATTGGATTATAAGTCTTCCATGCTTATTATAGGGTTAACCCCTCACTAGCATGTTTAAGCCCTCCTCACATGGTGGAATGTTGGTTTAGGTTGAGTTTTCTCCCTTTGATAACAAAATACCTTAAGGTTTTTGATCAAATCTATTCACCAATGTTTTGAGTTTTTTACTCCGAACTACGAGGTTTTGATCCTACCTTTGTGATGGTACGTAGGCAATGGGTTCATCCATTCAAACAACAAATTTGTAAATATAATCTATTCTCTTCTCATCCCTCCAATCTTTTGCACATATTTTCACAAATACCAACCTATAACACATGTTTGCAAAAAGGGTTCCCTTAGAGTACTAAGGATGTTTTGGGTGCGTAAAACCTTCCCATTTCATAACCAACCCCCTTACCTAGATCTCTGACATTTTTATTAGTTTTTTATTTGATAAAACTTCTCACTTGGCTTTTGTTCTCTTTTTAGCCTTTCCTTTGGACAAATAAAAGTGTGGTGGCGACTCGAATTGTATGTTGACTTTTGGTTTAGTCAATAAACCTAAAGGTAACAAAAACTCTGCAACAAAAAAGTGGCGATTCTGCTGGGGAAGTCCTAGCTCTCTAGTGGGTTTAGCCTACTTTTTGCTTATGTGTGTTGTATGTTTATATTTATTGGTGACATATTTTTGTGCACATTTGGGATGACTGTATTGTTTGTAATGTATGAATTGCTTGATATATTAGTTGCTTGTATGCTTGGTGGTTTCTTGTCAGATGAGTTCTATACCCGAACTCGAGTGCACTTATGATAGGAGAATGACATAGTCTTGTTGACTTGTGCGGAGTTATTGCTTAACAAGTTGACTTGCAAGTTCATTCACTTGGTGGAGGTCTTATTGGGATCAATAATGTCACACGAGTAGTCGTGGTTAGGTATTACTCTTTCCAATATAAACCTTAGAAGCCAAGGACCTTAGATACCTAGCCCATCTTGGCATATCTTAGGATGTAGTGCGAAGGTCGTTCAAATATAAGATTTGATGCGATTGTTACGCAATACTACACTCATAAGAGTTCCTCTTAAGAATATTTTTTGGAGAACGGGTAGTTGTTTTATCCGATAATATCCGAAAGATGAGATGATGACTATGGGACCCTTTTAGAACATGATTGTCAAGTTTAACCATAGTACACTCCCTTTTGGATGGTTCTTAACCGAGACTCCATGCTCGTGACTTACAACAAACCCTTGATTCGCGATTGATTTGTTCTCGTACATTCTCAATATCAATGGAAGTTGGGTGTTGATAAGGTGTAAACCATAATCCACAAAAATGGATGATTGATATTGACAATAACGTGAGCCATCCCGTGACCTTTGTGTGGTGTGACTTGCTTGATCCTTGAATGTGATTGTTGCATCCATGCATTCATGCATTCATTTGCATCCATATCATCAACAATAAAAGTTTTCAAGGAACTTAAGAGGTCTATTTGCAGATTTTCAGACATGGATAAGCAAATGAGGAATATGAAGAAGTACAGTTTCCGAAAACCCGACTTGAAAGAATTAAGGAGTTTGACATCTTGTGTATTAGAGCCCTTGGAGTTTAAAGCTCGCCATGGGAAGCTTCTGTCTATTCTTTCTACTAAGGTGGATGAAGGTCTGATGAGTGTATTGGTACAGTTCTACGATCCTCTGTATCGGTGCTTCACTTTTCCGGATTTCCAGCTTTTGCCTACACTTGAGGAGTATGCTTATCATATGGGTATACCTATTCTTGATCAGTTTCCGTTCAGTGGCTTGGAGAAGATTCTGTCTTCTCAAGAGATTGCTGATATGCTTCATGTGGATGTATCTGACATTGTTGCTAATATGACTACCAAAGGTGGAATTCAAGGTCTCCCATCTGATTTTCTCATTGCCAAAGCTACTTTGTTTGGGAAGGCCATGAGTGAGGAAGCTTTTGAAGCCATATTTGTATTCCTCATCTATGGGCTAGTGTTATTTCCCAACATCGACAATTTTGTGGACGTGAACACTATTAGGATTTTCTCCTCTCTTAATCTCGTTCCAACTCTGTTGGGTGACACTTATTTCTCTTTACATATGAGGAATGCGAAGGGTGGTGGCTCCATTGTGTGTTGTTTTCCTCTGTTGCACAAGTGGTTTATTTCTCACTTGCCTAGACGCTTGCCTTCAAGGAGAATAAGGGATGTCTACGGTGGTCCACGAGACTTATGTCTCACACTAATGATGATATCTCTTGGTATAACTGTGTTTATGATGGCGTTCAGATTATTGACTCTTGTGGTGAGTTCTCCAATGTGCCTCTTCTTGGTACATGTGGTGGAATTAACTACAACCCTGCTTTGGCTCGCCGTCAGCTTGGGTTCCCCTTAAAGGATAAAACTAACAACATTTTGTTGGAAGGAGTGTTCTTTCAAGAGGGTAAAGATCCCCAAAACTTGAAGGATAGGATGGTTCGTGCTTGGCGCAAGGTTCATAGGAAAGGGAGGAATGAGCTTGGTCTGAAGAATTGTATTGCTTTGAAACCTTACACCGCTTGGGTAAGGAAGAGAGCTCTTGAGTACCGCATGCCGTACGATTATCCGAGACCTACCCCTATGGTTATGGTTGGGCCTTCAACCCTCCCTAAACAAGGAGTAGAGGAGTTGAGAGACGAAGACCGGTCGCGTGCGTGGATTCGTGAGCGTGAGGAACTTCTTCAGTAGCTCAAGGATAAGGATGCAGTGATAGAATTTCTAGAGCATCAGGTTATTAATGAGCCTAATGATGTAGTTACTTCTCTTCTTCCTCACTCATTCGGGTTTTGGAAGAGGAAGTATGATCAGCTTACCAAGGAGAAGGCCGATATGGAAGCAACTTATGAGAGGGAGGTGAAGAGGCTTCGTGCAGCTTATCTTCTGATCTCGAGAGCTTTGGACGATTGTTTCTAAGGCTCCATGGGATGTTCATTCTCCTTTTCTCTTGTATTGTATTTGGTTACCAAAACCGTATTACTTCTTTGGTGTAAAAAGTTTCCAAATATTATTACTATGAGTACTCCATATATGTCTTAAAAATTGAATATTTTCAAATATTTGCAGATAGATCTTTAAAAAGTTCCTCTAATAAGAAACAAATCATATGCACAAGCATCGCATGCATCATATGCATAAGCAGGTTTTGTTTCAAGCTCTTGAGCAGTGGTCTAATTCTTTGCTCTTAATTTATTTTGAAGATAAGCTGATGCACCGGTATAATACTAGAGCCAATCATCCGAAGATAATGGAACATCTAGAGCAAGAGAACAAGGACTTGAAGGAAGAGATCGCTAGACTAACTGCCATGATGGAGTCAGTTCTGGCTACACAGAGCCAAGCTTCACCAACTCCTGCAACTCCTCCCGCGAGGAAGGTCATTTTTGAGATAGCAACTTTAACGGTGCCTGCTACAACAACCTACTTCGCTCCGACTATGCCAGTCGGGTTCCCTTGGGGAATGCCTCCTAATTTCATACCAGAGGGCTTTGCTCCTACTCTTGCTTCTATGCCGGCATCTAGCCCGGTCCTGTCTGTGCCACCTCCCATTGCGCACACCCTTCCCCGCATTGAAGATACCACTTATCATTCCGAGCCATCTGAGGGCCTGGATGTTTATGAAAAAATGGATGAAATGAAAGATCAATTCCTTGAGCTGCGCAAGGAACTGAAGACATTGAGGGGTCAGGACTTCTTTGGGAAAAGTGCTTTTGAGTTGTGCCTAGTGCCCAACGTGAAGATCCCTGTTAAATTCAAAGCGCCTGACTTTGAGAAGTACAAGGGAAACACATGCCCGCTCAGCCATCTTGTGATGTATGCTCGCAAGATGTCAACACAGACTGATAACGACCAACTGCTGATCCACTACTTTCAGGATAGCCTGACAGGTGCTGCGCTCCGGTGGTACATGGGGTTGGAGAGTGCAAGCATTCTCACTTTCAACGATCTAGGCGAGGCCTTCGTTAAGCAGTATAAAAATAATATGGATATGGCTCCGGACAGAGACCAATTGAGAGCGATGTCAAAGAAGGATAAGGAGACCTTCAAGGAGTACTCCCAGAGATGGCGAGAGTTGGCAGCTCAGATAGTGCCACCCCTGGAAGAGAAGGAGATGACAAAGATCTTCTTGAACACTTTGAGCTCTTTCTATTATGAAAGAATGATTGCCATTGCTCCCTCAGACTTCACCGAAATGGTGAATAAGGGGATGAGATTAGAAGAGGGGGTCCGTGAAGGACGGTTATCTAGAGATGATGGATCCTCAGCAAAGAAGTATGGAGGCTTTGTGAGGAAGAAAGAGGGAGAGACTCATGATCTGTCCTCTCATGTCAAAAGAAGTCCCTTTGTAAGGAGGAAGGATGTGCGTCCAATCGTCAACCAACACCAGGTGGCTCATATAGCACCTGCTTTCAGAGAAGTTCATCATCAACAACAACAACAACATCGTCAACAACAACAGGCCTACCAGCCTCGTAACAATAATAACACCAGCACCAGCAACTACGAGAGGAAGAGGGTAACGTTTGACCCAATTCCGATGACCTATGCTGAATTGTATCCTTCCTTGATCGGTAGGAAGCTGATAACTCCACGAGACCCTCCTGCCGTACCAATAAATCCTCAGTGGTGGTACAAGCCCGAGCTTCATTGTGTATCATTTTGGTGCTCCCGGACATGACGTGGAGAACTGTTATCCATTGAAGACCAAGGTGCAAGACCTTGTGAGAAGTGGGATGTTGTTTTTTTCAGGACGTAGGTCCAAATGTAAAGAAGAACCCATTTCCCGAGCATGGGAAGGCAACTGTTAACATGGTCCAGGGATGCCCTGGCATATACAAAGTCCTTTATGTGAATGACATAAGGCAGTCCTTGGTTGAGATGCATAAGTTGTTGTGTGAACACAGCCACTACGAGCATGACCATGATAGGTGCCAGGTGTGCACTATCAATGAGAGAGGATGTCGTTAAGTAAGAAAGGACATCCAAGAGATGATAGATCAAGGGATGATTGAGATACTTCAGAATCGTAATGAGGACGAAGTCGATGTTATCACCCCCATATTTAAAATTCCTGAGCCTATCGTCATCAAGTATGATGGCAGCAAGAAGAAGGTATCACCAGCTCTTGTGATTAAGCCAACGGGTCCTGTCCCGTATGTATCTGACAAGGCGGTCCCATACCGTTATAATGCAGTCATGATGAAGGATGGAAAGGAGGTGTCGTTGCCCTTAACTTCTGTGGTAAGCATATCAGATGTCAGTGGTGTGACCCGTAGTGGTCGTGTTTTCTCGGCGCAGCCGAAACCCCATGAAGACATTGTGAAGAAGGTTGTTGTTAATCCTGCCAGTCCCGTGGGGACTTTTGCTCCAAATAATTTTGTTCCTGTTGTTTAGGGTGTTGACCCTGTTGCTATTAAGAATAACAACACTCCTATCCTGGTTGGCCAGTCTGGCATTTTGAAAGAGGATGGTGATGAGATGTTGAGGCTCATCAAAAGGAGTGAATATAATGTTGTTGATCTGTTGCTACAAACTCCATCAAAGATATATGTCTTATCTTTGTTGATGAATTCCGAGCCACACCGCGAAGCTTTACAGAGAGTGTTGGACGTGGCATACGTGGACCACGATGTCACAATTGAGCAGTTTGATAGCGTTGTTGCAAATATAACCGCTTGCAACAATCTGAGCTTCTGTGATGCTGATCTTCCCGAGGAGGGAAAATACCACAACTTGGCCTTACACATATCTATGAACTGTAAGGATGATGCCTTGTCCAATGTGTTGGTGGACACAGGGTCATCGCTTAATGTGTTGCCAAAATCCACTCTCGCTAAACTTTCATATCAAGGGCCTCCCATGAGGCAGAGTGGAGTGGTTGTGAAGGCGTTTGATGGATGGCGTAAAACTGTGATCGGCGAATTAGAACTCCCGATCAAGATTGGACCTAGTGATTTCCAGATCACCTTCCAGGTCATGGATATTCATCCATCTTATAGTTGTTTGCTTGGCAGACCATGGATTCACGAGGCAGACGTCGTGACATCCACCCTGCACCAAAAGTTGAAGTTCGTGAAGAACAAGAAGTTGGTGGTGATAAGGGGAGAGAAGGCTCTCTTGGTCAGTCATTTGTCTTCCTTCTTCTATATTGATGTTGAGGATGAGGTTGGGACTCTGTTCCAAGCCTTATCTATTGCCGAGCCTTCTAGGAAAGGACTTTCTTCATTTGTCTCGTATAATGATGCAAAGTTGGCCATTGAGCATGGTGCAACTATTGGTTTGGGGAAAATGATCAAGTTGGAAGATAACAAGTCCCGAGCTGGCATAGGGTATTCTTCTGGTGTTTCCAATGATCGTGGGTTGTTCCAGAGTGGAGGTTTTATCCACACTATCGAGGATCAGGAAGCTGTTGCCATTGTTGAAGATGATGAAGAGGAAGACCTTGGCAATTTTGTCATACCCGGAGGAATCTGCAATAATTGGGTCGTTGTTGATGTTCCGACAGTTGTCCATAAGTCAACGTAATGTGTTCATTTTGTTCAAAACCCCTTCTCCCATGCCAAAAGGAGAAGTGAAGACATTGTTGGCATAATTTGATTAATACAATGATGTTCATTCCATAATCTCATGTTAAATGTTTGTTTTTCTCAAATTATTTTTCCTTTTTTCTTTTTGCATGAAATTGGCGATCACCATAAAACCCTAAAAAAGGAGAATAAAATCAATCTTTTCATCTGCATAATGATTTGCCTTGTTTGAATTCTGAAATCTTTTTATACTCAAAATCATTATGCAGGTTGATCAAACCCATTGAACATAATGATCCAACACCATCTCCCAACTTTGAGTTCCTTGTATTGAGGTTGAAGAAGATGATGTTGAAGAGATTCCTGATGAGATTACCCGTCTGCTTGAGCACGAGGAGAAGATTACTCAGCCACATCTTGAGAATCTGGAAACAGTCAACTTGGGGTCTAAAGACTGCATTCGTGAAGTAAAGACTGGGGCACTCCTTGAGGAGTCTTTTAAGAAGGGGTTGATTGAATTGCTACGAGAATATGTCGACGTCTTTGCCTGGTCATATGAAGACATGCCTGGTCTAGATACTGATATCGTGCAACATTTCTTGCCATTGAAGCCTGAGTGTGTGCCTGTGAAGTAGAAGCTCAGAAGAACTCATCCTGATATGGCATTAAAGATTAAAGAAGAAGTTCAGAAGCAAATTGATGCAGGGTTTCTGGTGACTTCTACATATCCTCAATGGGTGGTCAATATTGTGCATGTGCCTAAGAAAGATGCAAAATTCCGAATGTGCATGGATTACCGTGACTTGAATAAAGCTAGTCCAAAATATGATTTCCCTCTACCACACATTGATATGTTGGTAGACAATACGGATAAATTCAATGTCTTTTCATTTATGGACGGATTTTCCGATTATAATCAGATTAAAATGGCACCCGAGGATATGGAGAAGACAACATTCATCACACCTTGGGGAACATTATGTTATCGAGTGACGCCCTTCGATTTGAAGAATGTCGGAGCCACGTATCAACGTGCTATGACTACTTTGTTTCATGATATGATGCACAAGGAGATTGAGGTGTATGTTGACGATATGATTTCAAATTCGAAAATGGAAGTTGAACATGTAGAACACTTGTTGAAGCTTTTCCAGCGTTTGAGGAAGTACAAGCTCCGCCTGAATCCGAACAAGTGTACATTTGGAGTCCGTTCCAGCAAGTTATTGGGCTTTATTGTCATCGAGAGAGGTATTGAAGTTGATCCTACCAAGGTCAAAGCAATACAAGAGATGCCCGCGCCCAAAACTGAGAAGCAAGTCCGAGGTTTTCTTAGCCGCTTGAATTACATTTCGAGATTTATATCCCACATGACTGCCACATGTGCGCCTATATTCAAGCTCCTTCGGAAAGATCAGCGTCATGATTGGACCGAGGATTGCCAAAAAGCCTTTGATAGTATCAAAGAGTATTTGTCCGAGCCTCCGATTCTGTCTCCGCCTGTTGAAGGGAGACCATTGATTATGTACTTGATTGTGCTTGATGATTCCATGGGATGTGTATTGGGTCAGCAAGATGAATCAGGGAAGAAAGAATATGTAATATACTACTTGAGTAAAAAGTTTACTGACTGTGAGTCTCGGTACTCAATGCTTGAAAAGACATGTTGTGCTTTGGCTTGGGCTGCTAAGCGTTTACGCTAATATATGCTAAATCATACAACTTGGTTGATATCCAAAATGGATCCAATCAAGTATATATTTGAGAAGCCTGCTTTAACTGGGAGGATTTCCCGTTGGCAGATGCTGTTATCTGAGTATGATATTGAGTATCGAGCTCAAAAAGCTATTAAAGGTAGTATCTTGGCTGGCCATTTGGCACATCAACCAATTGAAGATTATCAGTTTGTGCAATACGACTTTCCTGATGAGGAGATTCTGTATTTAAAGATGAAAGATTGTGATGAGCCTGCACTCGATGAAGGACCAGACCCTGGTTCCCAATGGAGTATGGTGTTTGATGGTGCTGTCAATCAGTATGGAAATGGTATTGGGGCAGTGATTATTACTCCTCAAGGCACACATTTTCCTTTTACAGCAAGGCTAACTTTCAAATGCACGAATAATATGGCGGAGTATGAGGCTTGTATTATGGGTTTGGAAGAATGTATTGATCTTAGGATCAAACATCTTGATGTTTATGGTGATTCGGCCCTTGTTGTTAATAAGATTAAAGGTGAATGGGAAACGAATCAGCCTGGCCTCATCCCATATAGAGATTATGCGAGGAGGATTTCAACTTTCTTTACTAAGGTTGATTTCCATCATATTCCTCGACATGAGAATCAGATGGCGGATTCTCTTGCTACACTTGCTTCAATGATTGTAGTGAAGTATTGGAATGAAGTCCCGAATATTATCGTGATGCGCTTGGATAGACCAGCTCATGTATTTGCAGTTGAAGAAGTGAAAGATGATAAGATGTGGTACTATGATATTAAGTGTTTTCTTCAAAATCAGACTTACCCACCTGGGGCATCTGTCAAAGATAAGAAGACTTTGAGGAGATTATCTGGCAGTTTCTACCTTAACGGTGATGTGCTTTACAAGAGGAATTTTGACATGGTTTTGCTTAGATGCGTGGACAGACACGAAGAAGACCTGTTAATGACTGAAGTCCATGAAGGTTCATTTGGTACTCATTCCAATGGGCATGCCATGGCAAAGAAGATGTTGAGAACAGGCTACTATTGGCTGACAATTGAGTCTGACTGCTGCAAATATGTGAAGAGATGTCACAAGTGTCAGATTTATGCGGATACAATTCATGTTCCCCCGACACTTCTGAATGTTATTTCCTCACCATGGCCTTTCTCCATGTGGGGAATTGACATGATTGGCATGATTGAGCCAAAGGCATGAAACGATCACCGTTTTATTCTCGTAGCTATTGATTACTTCACCAAGTGGGTTGAAGCGGCATCGTATGCGAATGTGACCAGGCAGGTGGTCGTGAAGTTTATCAAGAACCAACTTATATGCTGATATGGTGATCCAGACAAGATTATTACTGATAATGGATCTAACTTAAACAACGAGATGATGAAAGAGTTGTGTAGTGAGTTCAAGATTGCACATCATAATTCTTCTCCCTATAGACCCAAGATGAATGGGGTTGTTGAAGTTGCTAATAAGAACATCAAGAAGATTATTCAGAAGACGGTTGTTACGTACAAAGATTGGCATGAGATGTTGCCATTTACTTTGCATGGCTATCATACATCTGTCCGCACTTCAACAGGGGCAACCCCTTTCTCCCTTGTATATGGCATGGAGGTTGTGCTCCTCGTAGAGGTTGAGATCCCGTCAATGAGAGTCTTGATGGAAGCCAAGTTGACTAAGGCTGAATGGGTTCAGAATCGTTATGACCAATTGAATTTGATAGAAGATAAGAGATTAACTGCCATGTGCCACGATCAGTTATATCAACAAAGGATGAAGAAAGCCTTTGATAAGAAGGTTAAGCCTCGTGTGTTCCGAGAAGGTGATATTGTGCTCAAGAAAGTCTTTTCTTTCGCGCCCCATTCCAGGGGCAAGTGGACTCTAAACTATGAAGGTCCATATGTTATTAAGAGAGCCTTTTCAGGCGGTGCTTTGTTGCTTACAACTATGGATGGGGAGGATTTCACTCGTCCTGTGAATTCAGATGCAGTCAAGAAATACTTCGCCTAAAAATAAAAACAGAATAGCTCGCTAAGTTGAAAACCCGAAAGGGCGGCTTAGGCAAAAATGAGCGTCTCGGTGGATTGAAAACCCGAAATGGCGGTACAGGCAAAAGTTAGAGACATAAAAAAAAATCCCTCTAGATTGAATACTTCACCCTGGGGCAATCTAGGCAAAAACTAGGGATTTGGCAAGTAACTGCATCCTGACAAGACCTTGCTCTACAGCTGTCACTTGTTAGGGATTCTCGCCCAATCGTCGTCAACCGAAGCGTCAAATACAGCGAATTCATAGTTGGTGAAGAAACGGTCATTATGTTCAATGTAGCCCTTTTTCCATGTATATCACCAATTTCAAATTTGTAAAGATCCATGGAGTCTCGCCATTTGCGGACTACCATCCCATTGAATAAATTTAAGCCTTTATCCAATTCTTGGTACTCTTACTTGTTTCTGTTTAACAAATGTTTGCATGTTTTAATTGATAAATATCATTGCTTTAAATAAATAAAGTTTTATAAATTGTTTTAAACAAAGTGAACATTCACAATGACTGAAAGGATAATCGGAAAGTCTTCAGTGCTCTCCCAAGGATAGTAAGATTTCCAAAAAGGTAAGATATTTGTTCATATTCTGGCATGTTTATATCCTCTTCATCAACTATCAGTTGTTTCCTCAGCAAGAAGTTTTCTAGAGCAATTGGTGAAGGGCTTGTTTCCCTTTTCATCCCTAGCATGTCATGTGTGGATGAAGGATTCGTTTCCAATTCCCTCAGCCAAGGGAGTTTCCTTTGAGGGTTGCCTACAGTTCATCCCCTGCAGGTTTGCTTGACCTGAGTTTGATAATTTATATTCCCTCCATGTTGAGAGATGCTAAGGAAGATGTGTTGTTTCCTTCCCTAGCGGAGAAAATTGTTCTTTCTCCCCTTAGCGGAGTTGGCTCTCCATCAGTTAGAAGGAATTGTTTTGATTGATGGGTATCTGTTTGGCGTTAGTTCCCCAGTAGAGTTTCTTCTATGACAAGTCTTATTGATATTCAACCACCTGTTCCCGAGAATTGATAAGAAGTCCCTGGCAGTTGGCAATTGTGACTTTGCCTATCCCCACCAGAACTGAGTTCTCCTGTAGGCCTTGCCCTTTTGCTGAGATGTTGCGCCAGATGTCCATTTGTGGCTCTTAAGCCTGTTTGTGTTAGATATGTCTGTCTGTCAGCATTAATCATACACAGATCATGCATATACGTGCATAATCATAGCATTCATATATTCATGATTGCAATCTTTGCCATATATCTTTGTTTGTTATATCCTGCTAGTGGTGAAATGTTCTTCCACAAGCAGATGTTAGTGTCTATTCTCTCCATATAGAATCAGCCCCCATAGGCAGAAAGTGTCTATCTTTCCTTCTTCCTTCCCCATTGAGTTATATCCTCGTGGATGATTATTGTTTCAGTTTCCACCCCAATTATGTATTGGGATGAAAGTACTCCCCTTGAGTTATATCCTCATTGGGTTGAGTCTTGTTTAACTGTGTCTTTCTAGTTTGTTCCTAGACGGACTCCTTTCTTGTTATCCCCTACAGTTCCCTATGGTTTAGTTATTTAATTGCTCAGTAACCAGTAACTGTTCATCCTTTCCCCAGCAGATCTTGTGGTCTTCTACCCAGTAATCGGTAGTTGTAAGTCTTATTTCTGTGGTTTTCTGCCCAGTAACCGGTAGATGTAATCCCTTATTTGTTGGTTATCTTTACCCTGTAATCAGTATTGATATTACTTCTTTTTTTAGTATACCACCCAATAACCGGTGATATATCTTTTGGATAATTGCTTTTGTCAGGAAATTTATCCCTAGCGAGTCATCTTTCATTTACCCTTGTTTGGCAATGATTGTTTCTCCTTCTGATTGATCATCATTTTATACCCAGTAACCGGTACCCTGATGTCCTGTCTTTTCGGTTGATTTATCCTTCATTAACCCAGTAACCGATTATGGATAATCTTCCATGCAAGTATGTTATCTACGTTATGACGGTAATAGATAATATATCTCATGCGCTCTTCAGTCGAAGTCTTTTTCTTCTCTAGTTGAGTAAGATTCGTATTTACTTGTGGAATCGAATGTCCATCTTGTAAGTCGAGTTTGCTTTTTCAGCCCTCCTGCCGGATGATGAGTGTTTTGGATATGTTCCTAATTCACGCCTGGTTGGTCACCTATTATATGCCCAGTAACCGGTATCCCTGGTGTTCCTTCCTTCTGCTCCCTATTATGACTTTTTGTCCCCTGTGGAGTCAGATTTTCCTGAGTTGAGATGCGCCTTTTGGGTCGTCCTCAGATATTTTGGATGATTGATATCTCTCACCCTTATACCGGTCTTAGATATTATTTCTCCCTGAGCATGTTGTTCTCTCACCCAGTAGCCGGTGTTTTGATGACATGTCTTGCTTTGAGTTTATTACCCAGTAACCGGTAATATCTCGTTGTTCTTTTTTCTCTCTCAGCTGAGTCCTTTGTGGACATCCCCATCTGAGTCCAGATTTTTATCCGAGGTATCCTTTGTGGATAGTTTTGCTGTATTGGCATATTCCCCAATACATGCATCTTTGCGTCAGCTCAAGTCTTTCCATCGATTTATTTTCATGGAATCCCTTCGTGTCTCCCAACAAGTTTTCAAGTCGTGACCTGCTCATGCATTTTTACCTTATTTCTCCTCCGGAGTCTCTGTCCCCCTAGTGAGTGCTTTACTCCTATGGGTTTTTCAGTTTCTTCTGATTTCTTTTCCTTTGCGGCAACCATTCACCATGAAGATTTTATTTTGCATACATACATTTGCATCATGAGGTCTCTTAGGGACCAAAATTTGTCTCTTTTGTTATTATTTAAGCCCATTCTACCTCGTCGAGACGAAGATTTTAACCTTCATATCTCCGGCTAGAATGACCTTAAATAGGGGCATCTGTAAGACCCTAATTTTGACCCTAAAATCCCTCATGGCATCATATCATTGCTCAGTGCATTGCCTCAAGGATCATAATATGTTTGGCTCCTTAACCCTAGGGTGGGACTTGTGTGAGTGGTTTGAGACCACCAAGCATGCTTGTATTGTATATTATTGCTTTTCTTACCTGTTTACTAACCAAAAGCACAAAAATATGTCACTAACTCTTTTTGTTTTGAAGCTCAAGTGATCATCTGCTTCAATGCTCCTAGGAGGCTCCTAAGCTCAATGCAATGGCTAGATGAAGGTGAGAAAAAGCATGACAATGGTCCACAAAGCTCTTAATCATCATATATGCCTCCCAAGTACCTCAATTTTCCAATTTTATCAAGATAACCCAAAAGGCTTAAGGATTGTTTCCCAAGGAAACCCTAATTCAACTATGCTTTGACTGTGCCTTGCTCATGAAGCAACCTCAACCTATGATCAAATTTAATAAAGGGAAGTTCTTTAATTCACTATTTTATGCATATATGAGCCGATGTGAGGCCCCTCAATAATTTATTCATCAAGATTGGAAGTTTGGCCTTGAAAAGTTGACAAGTCAAGTCATCTGACTAAATTGAGGATCACAGAGATACAACTTTTAATGTGTTTGTCAAATGAAGATGACCCCAAGAGAAACAATGTCCTTAATAACCATATGAACAACTTTCATGTTCATAAAAAATCCATTTGAACCTTGGAAGATTATCATTCATTTCAAAACATTATAGGTCATTTTGACTGAAACCCTAATTTTAGGTCAACTTCCCAAGGACCTAACTTCCTTAATTTTTATGATTCTGAGGTGAGACCAAATGCATTGGAAATCTTAAGATGTCTAATTAAAATGTTATGTTGGACAAAAATTCATAATCCTAAAATAAACACATGTGAACATACAAAACATTATAGGTCACTTTGGACCTAAGTCATTGAATTTGAAAAATGCCCAACTTCAAGTGCCCATAACTTTCTCATGAAAAATCCCAATGATGCAAAATTTGAGTCTAAATTGATCATATTGAAAAAATCTACAACTTTGAAGATGGAGGTTTTTTCATTTGGAGCTTGCATCATTGAAATAGAAGGGCTTGAAGAGGCTTGCTTTTGGTGGAAATTTTCAAAGGGTGACTTAAACATGTTTTGTTCCAAAACATTCCCAGCCAGTTTTCATTAATTTCCAAATTCCAAATGAATTTTTTCCCAAAATGACTTTTGTTCCTATTTTCAAGAGCTTTCCAACCATTACTCACATTACTTTTTGTGAATTTCCATGTGTGAGTTTCGAAGAGTTGGTTTTTTATGTCCATTTTGGCATTTCATGATATAACTTGATGTGCAAGCTTGTGAAGATCATTATGCACGTCCAATTCATTTCCAGTTGACCTCATCTTGGTGTATCACCCATCATTGGGCCTTACATGCGCCTGTACAGGCCCATGCAAGGAGAATTCAAATCCCATGCACACGAGGGAACCATGCTTGCCAACCCTTTTCAGCTATAAATAGGAGCTCAATTCCATTCATCTTGCAACCAAGTGGAGACCTGAATTGCTGCTGAATTGAAATCCCAACCCTCACTAAAGGAATTTTCAGTTTTCTTTCTCTTTTTCAAGCTTGAAATTCAACATCATTAGTTGATTTTCAAAGCTCAATTCCTTAACCTATCATCTCCATCACACTTCCAGAGCAAAAGCAGATCAAGATCTTAGAGAATTCGTGGCATTTGAAGCTTAATTTCAGAGGTAGAACCTCAAACTTTTTTGATCTAGATCTTGCAATTCAATGTGATTTTCTTTGGTTTATGTTATTTTCTGAAGTCCTCTCTCACTTGAGGCAGGCCAGTGGTGGTCTTAATTGTTCAAATCGTGCCATTCCAGTTGACACACCATGATCTTCAAGCTTATGTTTCTCCCTAAATAGGAAGACTGAGGATGATCTATGGTTACAGTGCTGATGTACATCGCCTAGGCTTCATTTTGATGTCCTTACATTTCATTTTCATTACAATATATTTTCCTGCGCGTGGTGGCCGGAAATGGTTGGATCACCGGAGAAGATGGTGGTTTCCACCACCATCCCCACGTGTTTTCTTCATAGCCCTTGGATCGTGCCTAAACGTTATAATCCTGGTCATTCCTTGTGATTACTTGTTTTAATGCCATGTGTTGCGCGTTTGACTCAAGTGTACAATGCATCTGCGCTTCTGAGCTGTTGATCCTTTGCCACGTCAATTAATGAAATGATCTGATGGCTGCGTATTTTTCTATTTTTCCTATTTTCTTTTAATTTCAGTTAATTCCTTTTATTTTCAAAAATTCATAAATATTTTATTTGAAGTCACAAAAATATGAGACCAATGCCAAAAAATTTCTTGAAAAATCTAGTTTCATATTTTGATTTTTAATTATTTTTGTGACTTCATTTAATATTTTTTGTGAATTATTTGATTTTTAATAGTTTTAATTCATTTTTAATTACTTTCTGATAGTTTTAATTCATTTTTAATTACTTTCTGATATTTTTTTATTATTTTTGTGACCATGTTAGACCTATGAGAATTTAATTGGACTTGTTGAACTTGATTTGAATTAAATTTGAGGTTTGACCATATTTTGTTTATTTTATTTTGCATTTATTTTTAATTCAAAAAATACCAAAAAAATTATGGTTGACTTGTTGACTTGTAATCTTCATTTCTCTTCTGTTTGGCATTGGTTGATGATGACTTGGTTCACATTTGATCAATTGAATTTGATACTTGAATTCTCTTTCCATTCATTTCATCTTCATCCCTTTATTTTTATTTTGGCCAATGAGTTAATGTCTTATAGTTGGTCTTGACAAATGAGAGATTTAACCTTCTTTGATCCAAACCAAACTCAACTTAATCCAAGATCAAGTGAGTTGTTTTGTGACCAAGATAGGTTGCTTCTTGGTCAAGCAAAAAACCTAAAGTCCATACAAGGCTCTTCCCCTTTTGTTTTGGCATGGCAAGTTTTTGGAGCTTGGCTTACTAGTCATGATCTCTAACTTGTGTTTATTTGCCTATGGTTTTATTGACCGGCCTCAGATAGGTGTGACTACTACATTAGTCCATTTACAATTGCTTATCATAGCGCTACATTGTTCTATGACAAACTAACATGACCATCCTAATTACTAACTTTAATTTGAGCATTTAATTTCTTTCCCCTTTACGTTTAATGTCATTTATTTCTTGCTCATTTATTCATATTGCTTTTTTCACTTTGCTCACTTAAGCACATACTTTATGTTTATGTCATTTTTCTTTTGTTCATTTGAGCTCATTATTGTATATAAATATATTGCTATCTTGTGTTTGTTTTGTGTTTGTTTGTGTGAACCAAATGCAAAAGGAGAAAGGACTTAGAACTAGGACATACCCATGCTTAAAGGAGTTCAAGAGCAACTAGGCCTCATGCCTTTAGAATGCTAAACTTGTTGAAGAGCAACTAGGCCTCATGCCTTTAGAATGCTAAATTTCCAAGTTGACTTAAAAGGACATCCTTTCCAAAACTTATTCTTTGTCCATTCCTCTTATTGTGTTGTGAACTTTTTGATGTTTGCTCCTGTGTGATAGGGATTCCATCTTGAGATAGCAAAAAGGACCATTGTCATGAATAGCCAAGTTAAGAGAGACAAGCCAAATGGAGATCCTAGGAGCTTGAATCTAATTTGTTTGATTGCTTGATCGTGTGCTAAGTCCAAAGGAAAGGAGCATCTTGAATCATCTCTATGATTTCAAGAAAAGGAACTCCAAGGGTTTTATCTTGCTCCTCTTATCTTTGAATGCTTTAGGATTAGCCCTTCTCTTCTTATCCTCACTCTAACCAAGCCAAAAATCTTTTTCTTCAAACTTTGACTTTGTTTCAAACTAGAAACCTAGGCATTATGCCTTTGACATTTTCAAAAAAAAACCATTTTCATCAATACTCATTGTGAATAAATCTTAATCCAACTTTGACTTCATTTTGTAAATAAACCTAACTTGTAAATATAACTCACCTCAAGTTGTTTTTTTGGTTCCAATGGCCACTTTATTAAAACCTTTTCATAAGCATTAGTCATAGGTTTGAGTTATCATAGTGGTTGATGTAAATCTCACCTTATCCTTAGTGATTGAATTATAAGTCTTCCATGCTTATTATATGGTTAACCCCTTACTAGCATGTTGAAGCCCTCCTCAAATGGTGGATTGTTGGTTTATGTTGAGTTTTCTCCCTTTGATAACAAAAGACCTTAAGGCTTTTGATCAAAACAATTCACCAATCTTTTGAGTTTTTTACCCCGAATTACGAGGTTTTGATCCTACCTCTGATCCTACCTTCCCATTTCATAACCAACCCCCTTACTTAGATCTCTGAAATTTTTATTAGTTTTTGATTTGATAAAACTTCTCACTTAGCATTTGTTCGCTTTTTAGCCTTTCCTTTTGACAAATAAAAGTGTGGTGGCGACTCGAATTGTATGTTAACTTTTGGTTTAGTCAATAAACCTAAAGGTAACGAAAACCCCGCTACAGTTGCATGCAGAAATAAATATTGAGTAATGAATTAAGTCCCATATTGGCTTATTAAAAAATAGATTTAGTGTTTATAAAGTGTAGTAAACTTATTTATTACAACATAAAACACATGATATATATATATATATATATATATATATATATATATATATATATATATATATATATATATAGAGAGAGAGAGAGAGAGAGAGATTCCTCAACTCCGATGATCCAAAAAAACTTAAAAATTAAATAATCTAATCATCAATTCCATATCATTAAAAGTATTTTTTTTTATCCTAATCATCACTGCCACGTATATAAAAGTAATATGGAGACCACTAGTTTAAAACACACAAATTAAAGGGACCAAAAGTGAATTTAAGCCTAAAGAAAGTAGATGATATAAAGTTTATGTTTATAAACCACTCAACTTGGTACCTACATATAATATTAAAGGAGTTTTGATTATAATCAAATTGAGGATAATCACTAATATATATTTGTCAAACTAATTATATTCAAGACTATTTTAACTAGTAATACTCTTAGCATTGGTCACATATTTACATATACTCCTTAGAATATTAGATCATGGTCTATGAATAATACCTGACTCCGAGAATAACCATGGCCAGAGTTCGAGCACCTAAGTGTTGCTCAACTATCCTTTCATGCACCTTGTCACACCCCAAAATTTATCCTCACTTTTCCTACCTTTTGCTCAATTTCATTTGCATACATAACATCATATTATGCATCACCATGACCATTTCATTTGGTCATTGGCCCACAAGCATGGACACGTTCTTGGTTTGATCCTAACATTAGGGTTTTTACTTTTGTTTACTTGAGATGGTACTTGTTTGTTCCCTTGCTCATGTAGGTGATCATGTCCCAATTCAAGGCTATTGTGAAAACAATGTCGGAATTACAAAGTGTAATTGGTTTCTTGATCGGTAACAAACCCACAAGGGTAGAAAAGAAGAAAATAATAAGAACACAATGAAATTGGTTATAAACTACTATTCTTTACTTTCTCTTCGAAACAAGATTACAAGTGTTATAGAATAACAAATAACCTCTCTCACCCTAATTAGGATTTGCATTATGCAATGATGAGAGACTAGTATGCTATTTATAAGAAAAATAACACACTAAACTAATGGGCTTTTGCACACAGGCCCATTACAAAAGCTAACTTAGATAATAAGTTAACTTAAACATTTGGGCATAATAAATGGGCCTAATTCGACATGCTAACAATCCTAGCATATTTCGACTACAACATGTGTACAGACTTCGACAACATGTTAAGTTCATGTTGAATTGTCGAACCAAGAAGCCACCCTTCGACCATACTAGAGTTCGATCCAATATCTCACAAATATCCACCTTGGAACAAACTTTATAACATCACGGAAACAAAATACCTTTCTTCAGGCAACTTTATCAACTTTATACAGTGGAAAAACTTGCAACTTGGTAATGTCTTGGTGATCATATCAACAAAATTGTGATCTATCAAAACCTTCAACACTTGGACTTCTCCTTGCTCAATTACCCCTCTAACAAAATGCAACCTCACATCAATGTGCTTGGTTCGCTCATGATAGTTTGAATTCTTCGACATGTGTATAACATTCTGACTATCACATTTAACAGTGATAACTCGACCTTGAAGTTTTAGATCCTTCGCAAAACCTTCAAGCCACAAATATTCATTCACAACTTCAGTGAGGGCGATATATTCCACTTCTGTTATTGATAAGGCAACAACCTTCTGAAGTGTTTCTTTCCAACTAATTAATGTGCCAAACATAGTGAACACATATCCAAAAATAAATTTTTTGGAATCTATACAACCTGCATAATCAGAGTCGGCATACCCTTCGATTTTTGCTTTACTATTTTCACCATATGATCCACCATAAATCAGGACTCTGTTTAGAGACCCATTTATGTACCTTAGAATCCACTTCAATGCTTGCTAGTAAGCCTTTCCCGGGTTCGCCATGTACCTGCTTACAAGACTTACTGCATATGATATGTCGGGTCTAGTACACACCATATCATATATCAGAGAACTTACTATGTTAGCCTATGGGATGTTATTCATATAAGCTCTTTCGACTTCAGTATTGGGACACTGATATGTACTCAGCTTGAATTAAGGGTTTGTCAAAGTCACAACATGCTTTGAATTTGACATACCAAACTTGTCAAGAATCTTCTGTAGGTATGTCCTTTGAGATAAGCATAATTTTGACTACTTTCTGTCTCTTCGGATGTCAATCCCAAGAATCCTGGATGCTGCTCCCAGATCCTTCATATCAAACTCCTTATTGAGTTCATCCTTCACCTTCATTACATCCTCGACATTGTTGCTTGCTATGAGAATATCATCCATTTAAAGAAACAAAATGAAAAAATGAATTTCCAGGTCAAAATCTGAAGTAAACACAATGGTCTAACTAACTTCTAATGAAACCTATTTGTGCCATGAACGGGTTGAATCTCCTATTCCATTGTCAAGGAGATTTTTTCAGTCCATATAAAGATCTATTCAACTTGCACACATAATCTTCCTTACCCTTTTTTGCATACCCTTCAGCTTGCCTCATCGGGATTATTTCATCTAGATCTTCGTATAAGAAAGCAGTCTTCACATCCATTTGTTCCAGTTCTAGGTTGAACTGTGCCACTATAGCAAGTATCGTCCGAATGGACATGTGGTTTACAACAGGAGAGAACACATCATTAAAGTCGACACATTCTTTATGAGTGAAACCCCTTGCGACCAATCTTTCCTTGTATCTCTTCGATGTCACTCCTTTGATTCCTTTTTTAACTTTGAAAATTCATTTACAACTGACTAACCGGGCTCTAGCAAGGTTTTTGGTCAGTTCCTAAGTGTGGTTATGATGAAGAGACTTCATCTCATCATCCATGGCCTTCAGCTATTCATTCTTATTTCGACTCCTCATAACTTCCATATAGTCTCTAGGTTATTCATCTAGAACCTCACTTGCAGAGATTAAGGCATATGCTATGAGATCTGCATACCCAAGTCTTTGAGGTGGCTTGATGACTCTTCGTGGCCTATCTCTTGTCAATAGGTAGTCGTAGAAAGTTTCCTCATCTTCCTTAGTATCTTCAGCATGTTGTGCTTATTCTTCAGCTTGATCTGGGATACGCAATTCAACATCGACATGCTCGACCTCAACATGAATTTATTCTTGTTCCATCTTTTCTTGAGATATATATGCACTTCGACTTACATCGTCAGTTTTCTTGGAATCCATCTCAACTTCATTGAAAACTACGTCTCGACTGGTGATGCACCTTCGGTGACCTAGCTCTAGGTACCTTAGCCTATAATCTTTGACTCCTTCAAGGTATCCCATGTATATGCATCTCAGAGCTCTAGGATCGACCTTGTCCTGCCTAAAGTGAGCATACGCTATGCAGCCAAACACTCTAATTTTTTCGAGATCTAGTGGATGTCCCAACCAAGTTTCTTCAGGTGTCTTCATATCTAACGTAGTTGAAGGGCATCTGTTTATCATTTCTTAAAGTGTCTTCATCTTTGACTCCTTAATGTTGTTGTCGAAACAGCCTTTGCCCAAAACACCTTCTTTAACCCATCACTAGTCAACATACATCTAACTCTTTCTAAAATGGTTAGATTAATCCTTTCAACCAAACCATTTTGTTGGGGAGTACCTACAGTATATTTGCACCCTACAATACCAGAGGCTGCACAAAAATTGTCGAACGCCTCATTGCAAAATTCAAGGTTATTAACGATTCTCAATCTCTTGACCTTCCTACCAGTTTGATTTTCAACCAGAGTCTTCCAAATTTTAAAGTTCTCAAAAGTTTCATCCTTAGTCTTCTGGATGAATACCCATAACTTTCTGGAATAATCATCAACTATAGATAGAAAATACCTTACTCCTGAATGTGATGGGCACCTCACATTCCCCCAAAGAACAACATAGATGTAATCAAGGGATCCATGTGCTCTTTATTTGACTTTATTGAACTTCACTCTGTAAGACTTTCCAAGTACACAGGGTTCACGAAACTTCAGCTTTTTGACTTTGTCTCCACCAAGTAGATTTTGTTTCCCAAATTCGACCAGACCCCTTTCACTGACATGGCCCAATCTCATGTGCCAAATTTCTATCTTCGACAAAGGTTTTATGGATGAAACATTTGCAGAACCACTAACAACTTCAACCTCAAGGGTATACAAGTCTTGTTTCTTCACGCCTCTTAAGACTTCCTTCGTCCCCTTTATGACATTTAGAATACTTTTCTCTCCTTGGAAAACATATCCTTTCTTGTTGAATTCACCAAGAGAAATCAAATTTATCTTCAAATCAGTTACATACCTGACTTCAGTCAACAACCTTATTGACTCATTGAATCCACTATTTACTTGAGTCTCCATTCAAACCACGAGAACATCATATGAGTCGAAATCATCTTGAACAATGGTTGTGTTGCCATTATCCTTACCTCCATGATCTTTCAGGCGTTTGTAATGGTGAATTCATAACCATCGAACTATTGGTTAACTCGACATCAATAAAACCAGAGTTGCCACCGCGCTTTTATTTTTCCAAAGGGAAATGGAAAAAGTATGAACAAAACCCAAAGATAAGAAGTTTTCAAATCATAACTAATAAAATGTCAGAGATTACAGGTAAGGGGGTTGGTTACACAAAGGGAAGGTATTAGCACCCAAAGTGTCCTAGATACTCATAGGGAGCCCTTTTTTGTGTGCAAGTGTTTTAGTTGAAAATGATGTTTGATAAAAAAGGAATGAGGGCATGAGAAAAGAATTCATTAATTATATTTTTGTGTTTGACAAGACCTTAGGTCTTATGCCTACGTAACAACATAAAAATGAGGGAACAAACCCCGTAGTTTGTGGTAAAAATTTCAAAGAGGTTGGTGAATTGGTTTTAACAAAGTTTAAGAGAAAATGTCACAAAAAGGCCAAATACTTTAAATGAGGTTATTAGTTCTTTTTTTCTTTTGAAATTAAAGTCAACATGGTTAAGTTTATTTACAAGTTTGATTCAAGAAAATGTTTGAAAATTCAATGGCATAAGGCCAAAGTTTCTATTCATTAAAACAAGTCTAAGTTTGAAATCACATGAAAAGAAGGTTTTTAAAAGAGGGAGATATTTTGATATTAAAGAAGTGGAAGGAGATGAAGGGACTAGCCTAGACAAAAATTAAAAGTTAAGGGTTGAAAAGATCTGGCCAGTGGGATGCAACCCACAAGACAAGAATGTCAGATAGAAACCCATTACCTTTGGACTTTTAAGGAAGCAATAAGCATAACCATCCAAGTAATCAATATGAATATCAGAGGCATCAAATAAAGATGGACATAATATCCAAGATGAAAAGCACATTCAAGGATAGCCCAGTCTCAAATAGTGGCATTGGCCAAGTCCTCAAAGCATATGATTGTTTCCTATTCTAAATCCAAAAGTTCAAGCCAAGTTCAATAGTCCACCAAGATATTTTTTAGGGTTTTTGTTGTTATTAAGCATTTTAAGGTCCTAATACCACAAACAGAGCAAAATCACAAGCACACAATATATACAATCACAAGATATGGCTCAAGTGAGCAAAGTGAAAAGAACTGAAATATAAACATTTGCATGAAATGTAAATGACAATGAATGATAAAGGTACTGAAATTTAAATTGCATTAAGTATATGACTTGAAAGTAAAGCAATATTAATAAGAAGTTAGTCAAATGTTAGTTGAGGAGTTCAATTGTTTAAGTCATTCCTTGGAGAACACTTAACCATTCATTCACAAGATGAAGACATGAACCAAGACATCATCTATGAGAAGCGCTCCAACTTGGATAAATCAACAAGTATGCCACTATCTCTCATAAATGGGAAAAAGGCCAAGTCTTCATGCTATTCCATGAAGAGTGAGATACTTACAATATCACTTATAAGAATGCTATGCCTTTTGGGACATATTTAGCTCTATGTTAAGCAATCTTAATTGGACTTATGTAGAAGTCACAACTATCCAAGCTCCTAAAATATACCACACATAAAAAATAAAAGTGGGAGAGACTTATCTCAATCAGGCTCGTGTTGATTCCTCTGACACAAGGTCATTGATGAATCAACTAGCATTTGACTTGTAGACAAATCATTGGTCAATGATGGATTGGGAGAGAAGAGGGATGAAAATGAAGAGGGAAGGGGAAATAGAAACCCAATTTGAACATAGGAGTAATTTCATCTGATCAATATTATCCATTCATTTTGAGGGATAAAATGTACATTTAGTCAACCCCCTAAATCCAATAGTATTGATCAAATGGAAGTTCAAATCAACCATGATCAAGGCCAAACATAAAGTCAAACAACACAAAGTCAATCAAATGGCTCAACAATATTTTTAAACAATTAAAAATCAAATTAAAAATGAATAAAAATGCATTTTTCAAAAGTAAAAACCTCAAATCCCTTCAAATCTCCAAATAAATGACCAAGAGATTTATCCTAGGTCAAACATGGTCAAAGGACCTTAGACAATTTTTTTTAGAATTTTTGAAAAGTCAGAAGTATTTAAAAATATTTATAAACAACTCAAAAATCATTTAATTCACAAAAAATATAAACATTAATCCAAACAATTATTTTAATTCAAAATATGGAAGAGGAAAACATTTAAAGATTTTTGGTGAGTTCCATATTTCTTGGATTAAAAATAAATTTAATATACAAAATATGGCTAATTAAAATAAAATCAGAATAATTAAAATAAAAGAAAAATACATGGGCCATTAGATCTTCCTCATTAATTGAGGTGGCAAATCTGATGGCCACGCGTTTATGGTTTACCATGAACCAAGTCAAATGCGTTAGAAAATGAGTCAAACAAAACAAAGGCTGGAATTAAAACACTGGGGCAAGATTAGATGGATAGGAACACACCAACGCATCACCTGAGCTAGGGCTCTGGTCATCTTCTCCGATGGACCTTACCAGACTGGTCCACCACCAAATTTCATAAAAATAAGATATTCATACACTAATTTGAAGAGAAAAACGCCAGGAGTTCGAATCTGCCCTCAGAATTTTCCGATTCTCACTATACAGAGAGATACGTGGAATTGAAAATTAAGGAGTATGAATTGAGTTGCTTCGATTTGATCTCAAAGCAACTCAATCTTGTTGTCTATGTTGGTAGGTCTTCATACAACCAAAGAACAACCAAAATAATGGAGAATTGAGTGAGAATCGAAGAAGAGAAAATTCTGAAAAAATCACCTTCGATTTGCTTCAATTGAGCCTGATCTGTCTTCCAATTTGGCTTGGGTTACTTCTTCCAACTTGCAGGAAGTGAAATGGATGATTAAATAACTTGGATCCTTGGAGTTTCAATCCCAAAACAGAAGTGGAATTGAAACTCGATTTCAATTCAAATCTTCAAGTTTATCCTATCAATAGAGGGTAGGGAGTTGTAGGATCAAAGCTGGGGCAGAAGGGTCCTCATTCTGAGCTCAAGGGCAATGTATTTATAGCCATCCAATTAATTTTCACACACATTCAATCAAATGCCTAAAATAGAAATGTCACCATGCATTCTTGCATGGGCATGCACAAGGCCCGTGAAATGATGTAAATAGGTCCAAAATCATGTGCAAATCATCCTGAAACAATAACATGGAACCATGCATTAGTGAAATGAAAATTGGTCATGAAACTTTCCAAATAGGGCCATGCATTACACCCATGCGCAAGTCACTCAAAAATGCTCCAAATGCCATGATCTTAGACTCTTTGGAAATATAACATGAAGGGGAGTAACTTTTCTGTTGAAACTTTTTCCATTTGGAGCTTGGATCATGATGATTTTTAAGGTGGAAGTTGTAGGAATCAAACATAGTTGAAAATTTTCTAAGTTAAAAGTCAAATGACCATTTTTTCCACCTTGAATAACTTTTTCTATGAGCTTCAAATGAAATGGTTTCTTCTTAAAAGTTGTATCTCTTTCATTCCTCTTCGATTTGGTCAAAAATTTGACACCATTTGAATCTTGAATGAGGGAGTAATGGATTTTAGAAGTTGATGAAAATTTCTTGTTCAATGGTGATGGCTCAAAATGACCTATAATGTTTCCTCTTAGTACATGCACTTGCAAGTAGAATTTGGTATTTCATGGGAACCATTTGGGTTGTTTTACATACGTGGAGATTTATCTCACATTGTTTTATTTTTCAAAAGAATATGGGTGAAAGAGGGGTTTTTATTATTATAGTGCTCGCCAAGGATTGGGGCCCTTGTGCCTACGTATCACTCATTCGGGGATGACGAATCAGAGCTTTGTATTTCGGAGTAGAAAATGTTTGTATGTTGATTGATTTTACCATTGTGAAAAGATTTTTTCGAGGTGGTTCCCTAAGGCACAAAAATTAGGTTTGATGGATTGTGTTGATTTTACCTTAAAAACAAAGTCTTGTGAAAAGAGTTTGGGATTAGATTGCACTAAAGTCTATGGGCGGAGGTGATTATTCTATACAATAAGCCAAGTGTCTTGCGTCCAAAATAATCAGAGTGGGGATAGGAATGCTACATTCTCAATCATTCTCCACCACTTAAGGATCGTGGCGTAAAATACTAATCGTAATTATTAAGTATTTTGAGTTTGATTAAGAAAAAGCCACTTGACGTTGGATCAAGGGTTTCTTTATTTGATTGAGAAATTTGGCTTATGAAACATGAATGCAAAGTAACCGACAAGGAAATAAAAGGACTCATTGAAAGATAGCCCAAGGGAAGTCTTGTGTGTACAAAGTGAACTATGCTAAACAAAGAATAATGGTCCTACGATCATGTCCCCCTAAGGTGGTGCAATGATGTCATTCTTACAACCGTAATATAATTTACAGATGAAACCCAAGTGCTTACAAAGTGCCACAAAAGAGTAAAGGAATGCCTCTAAGCAAAGGTCCTAAATGGGATCCTCTAAGTCTAAGTGATTAAGTGTTTTTGGTCTTTTAATTTTATCATGTTTTGGTTGTTTTTAAATCATGACAATAATAAAGAACAATTATAAGATGTGTATGATGAGTTTGTACAATGATGATGATAATGACGAGTACTTGAAGTAAATGACATATATGTAAAGAACAATAAAAATAACAATAACAAAATGTTAGTAATAATCAAAGTTGGTAAAGTTAAAGTTAGGGTTATGAACAAGTGGACAACTTTTGAGAATTATCTATATTTAGGGTAATATATTAAAAATATAGCACATCGAGGGATAACTTATCACTAATGCAAAGTAAGGAAGATGATCAATGGATCAACTTACCCTATATTTGTAACAATGAAAGTTCTTCAACCTCAAGTCCATCTATATATAGATTGATAATAAGAAGACTATACAACCCAAAATTGAATGGTTGATTCTAGTTGTTTTATAAAGTTAACAAGGTTATATGAACAAGTTGATATTGAACCAAATGAGATATTAATAAGTTATATGAATAAGGCATAATGTTAACAAGTTAATAAAGGGTTAGTATATGATATAAACAAGTAAGTAAAGGGTTAGTGAGTTAGTATGAAACAAATGAAAAGGCAATGTATCAGATGAATCCATAAATTAACATTTGTACAAATAGACCTCATCTATAAGTCAAATGACCCAAGTTAGTTGGTGTGGGGATAACCTATCCATGATTCAAAGTACCATGGATGAACATTTGATCATCCAATGGTAGGTTTGAAATAAGGAAGGTTCAATGAACCCTCACCAAGCTAACATCATGACAAAAGATAGATTTCATTCGCCCTTAACTTCAAGACTTCAAAAGTCCATAAAAAATAATCCAAATAAAATAAATAAAGTCACCATTAAATTCTAGAGGCAAAAATAAGCGGGTTTGATGTACAAATTTTTTTCAAAATAATAAAAATGAGAGGGTTAAAAAATAAATCAAAAGAGAAAATAAAATGGAAAAATAAATAAACCAAAATAACACAAAAGTGGAAAAGTGTATTAAGGGTGCACACACTAGGATCAAACCCCTGACCTTGGGGTCATGGGGGAGTCCATCCCCTCACCCACTGGGCCAATGGCCCAACTGTGATATAAACACACACTCACATGAATAAACAAGAAAAACAATAAATACATGGACTTTGCGCACGCATTAGCCAATCAGATTGTGACAATAGTATTTTTCAAATTCAAACGCGTGCAACGATCATTGTCTTCAACCTTCGACCACTCAGAACCAAAACTCGAAAATAAGAGTTTTTAACCAGATTTAAGGATCAAGACATGTTGTATGATCATAAATAAAGTGTTCTCCCTACTCATGAGCCATTGATTGGCTCTGAGTGGGGAGTATTTCACCACGACCCTGATGAACACAAATGACCTAAAATAAAAATTAAATTCTAAATAAGGGACAACTAAAGCTACAAGGTTAGGGCTAATGATCAGTGAATGATTTCGAGTAAGAGGGTAAATTGTTTCGAAGATGGGGATGCGTATTTCTACCTGATCAGAGTTTGCTTAGGTGAGTTTTCCGACGACTGAGCTTAGGTCAGTTGAAGCTCAGGGAAGGGTGGTTGAGTATTTGTGAAGTTTGAGTGATCTATGGGGAGTGTTTCTGGGCAGAGTTTAGGGGTTGGAAAGCTCTGAAACAGAAAACTCAAAGTTTAGGGAAATGGAGTGAGTTTGGATAGAAACCACATGTGAGTGGGAGGCTGGTTGAAGTTGACTTGGGGGACAATGCAACGGCTATGTTCTGACCTTGATTGCAGCTCAGACAAGTTAGTTTTGACCTCTTGCATTGATTTGGAACCAACAAAGGCACTTAAATGGTCTGCTGTAGGATATGTTTTTTTCTACTTTGGGAAAATTCTAATTTTGCACATGAGGTCGGGTTTTGCTTTGTGAGGAGTTTTGGCTTGCAAGTTGACCTTCAATCACACCATAATACCCTATGAAATGTGTTTGGGGACCATTGGAATTATATTTAATGGTTTGGACACTTGGTAAATGGATTTTCAAATTCTGACTGAGGTGTATCTGGTTTGTGCATCATGGTAAGTCAGCAACTTTGAATCAAGGCCAAATAAAATTGACTCGTGTATTTTATCTTAATTTTGGGTAATTTGTTCCTTGCCATGATCTTGATTGAATATAAAAAGAACCAGGTCAAAAAGGCTTTTGGTTTGGAAATGGCAACATGTCAAAGTAGTGGTCATGCCATGATTTTAGGGCATGGTAGACATGTTGGACCAGCTTCGCCAATAGCAAAATTGAAACCCTTCCTTAATGAATTAGGTCTTGGACCTTGAAACAAAGTTAGAGAGGAAGTTATTTAAGAAATTTGGCTCAAAGTGGAATTTAAAAATCTTGAAAAATGAAGAAGTTATAATCTTTGGAACTTCCCATAAGCCACTCTTGAAAAAATGTGACCAACCAACGTGACCTAGTTTTAGGGTTTTTGTGATTTCTTGCTTTTTAAGCAACAATTATGGATGTTTTGACCTCAAATGATCATATCATGATGGGAAAATGAAGTTTGTACCTTTGTGGAATGATTTTAGGTTAAATTGGTGGGTGGATCAAGTCATGGAAAGTTGAAAAATCAAGTGTGAACCAACTACCTTCAACATGGATTGAATTGATGTTTAAATGGTTGATTTGGATCGTAAAGGACATGAAATGATGTTAAATTAATGGTAGGGTGATTGGATGGCAAAAAATGATCAAGCTCAATGGCCTAGAGGTCCCCAAATTAGGGTTTCTTGAGCCATAAGTATCATAAAAAACCATGGTGAGATGAACTATGGTTTGAGATGTAGGGGTCAAATTTAGATGTTTTAAAAGGTATGGGGCATGAACAAACTTGGATTTGAGGGATACTCAATGACATGGTCAAGATCCATGGTACACCAAGACTTGTACAAGCCAAGAGGAGGGTGAAGAGCTAGGGTTTGGTCCTTGGGTGGCCAGATGAATCTTGAGGCTTCTTAAAAGGGGACTCACCACCCAAATTGGACTTAGGGAGTGTGTGAGATGTCTTGAGTGATCCTTCAAGATTTTTGGGATGCTTGGGGATGAGATTAGGGTTAACATGGATTGGGCACACCTTAACATGACTAGAGAATCTTGGGGTTTTGTAGATGAATCCCATACCTTGGGCTTATGGATTATTGTGGTCATTATGTATAAATGCACATGAGATGATATGTATGGATTGTATGCTTAGGGTTTAGGGCTCAAGAAGCTGGTATAGGGTAGGTAAAATTTGAGGGTATATGTAGTACCCCAAAATTTGCCCCCGTTTTTGTCTAAACCATAACTGAGACATATCAAACCTTATTCCTCATGCATGTGCATCATTCATTCATGATCAACATCTGCTAACAGGAATCCTAGATTATGGGAGCAACCCTAATTCTTGATCTTGAGGGATATGGTGATTGACTTTGTGGATATCTAACTTATAAACTCTAATGGTGGACCCATGATCTGAGGGATAGCTTGCGGAGCGTCGTGAGGTGTTGGTAGCCCTAATTAGGGGATAGTTAGTGCTCAGGTGCTTTGCTGGATTTACCTTTTGGACTTGGAATTCATCAAAACCCTATGAATCATGTGGTTTACCTTGAGGTAATGGAAGCCCTGATTGTGGAGCATGGCATTGATATGCCGATTGAGTTGACTCTCCTCCTTTCTTGAGACCTACTTCCCCCTTTGATCGTTTGTCGACTTTTTGGTCAAATAGTTAACCAAAGTCAGCCAACATCTATAATCCACCCATGTTGTTGGCAGGGTGTATTGTTTCTCAGATTGGCCCTAACTGCATTTGAATGATTCTAACTCCAAACGAATCCTGAAACTAACTTGCTTGAATGGTGAAATTGATTTTTGTTAAATTAATTCCAATTAAATTTTGGAATTGATTTTAGTTGATTTCAATTGAGTTTGGAAGGCAATGGAATTCTGAAATTGATCTTAATTGAATTTGAAAATGGATTGGATTTTGATTAATTTTGAAATTTCATCTTAATTAATTTTAAATTTCAATTGATTTTAATTGATCAAACTTTGAAATTGATTTAATTAATTGAATTTCAAAATTGTTCTTCCAATTAAAACTTGGAATTTATTTTAAATAGGTATCAATTGAATTTTGGTTTTTTATTACAATCGAATTTTAAGATTTTGAATCATGTTTAGATATCTGTTATGCCAATACATATCCATCCCAAACCCATTTTACCAATTAACCTTTTCATATGCAAAGTCCAAAATCCATATCCAATCCAGTTCTATTAATCCAAATAACCACAATACCATTCAATTAATACAAACCATAATATCCATTATGCATAAACCAACTTTGTTTTACATAAAAAAAAAGAAATAAAAGGAAAAGAAGGCCAGGGGATAGAAGATGAAACAGAAATGCAGTTGCTCAAAGCTGTTGTAGCCAAACGTTCCAAGCTACACGAAACAACGCTCATACACTAGCCACGACCAATAAAAAACCGCAATGCCAAAACACAGTTGCCGTGAAAATTCCAATGCACCAACAACTCCAAGCCTGCGAAACGGCAATGCAAACCAATGGTTGTAGCCCACACATGAACCTACCAAGTGGACCTAACCATTTTGCAGCAACATCGGCCAACATGCAGAAATGGCAAACCCTGCAAAATAAGCCACTGCATAAAAAATAAGCAATGCACTCAACAATAACAACACATATGCATCAACTTGTAAGATCTCACATAGAAGTGTAAAATACAATCATGTAGCAGAACATCAAGAAGAATTGCAATGCATCAACAATAACAACATTTTCGTAGCAGTACCTAGTAAACCATTTTTTATTTTCAACATTTGCTAACAGTCTTTTAACTAACAGTTAACAAATCGCCAAACCAACCCCAAAAAACCGTTTCAAACCAATTGCACGTTAATTCAAATAATTAACAACTAATCAAACCCTTAACCATTTAACAGCCAACTAACTTAACAAACTTTTTCACAAGTCTAACAACCAACATAACAGTGCACATAATAACCACTAGATTTGTCACAACCATCTAATCTATCTGTAGCGGGAAATTCATGATCATCAAGCTATGGACAAGCTAGACATCAAATAAATAAGAGTCGCCACCACATTTTTATTATTTCCAAGGGAAAAGGGAAAAGTACGAACAAAATCCAAAAGATAAGAAGTTTTCAAATCAAAACTAATAAAATTCCAGAGATTACAAGTAAGGGGGTGGGTTACACAGAGGGAAGATGTTAGCACCCAAAGTATCCTAGGTACTCCTAGGAAGCCCTTTTTGTGTGCATATGTGTTTTTGTACAAATGATGTTTACAAGAAAATAGAATGGGGGGATGAGAAAAGAATCCATTAATTATATTTTTGTGTTTGATAAGACCTTCATACTTGTGCCTACGTACCAACATAAAAATGAGGGATCAAAACCTTGTAGTTCGTGGTATCAATTTCAAAGTGAGTACATTGCTTTTAACAAAAATTTAAGTTGGAAAGACACAAAGGCCTAAAAATGGTTTGAATGAGGTAGTTCTTTTTGGATTTTGAAATTTTTAAGTCAAGTATAGTTAAGTCTATTTACAAGTTTGATTAAGAAAAGAAGTTTGAAAATGAAATGGCTTAAGGCCAAGGTTTCTAGTTTTTAAAGTCGTCAAAGTTTGGAAAAACAAGCACAAACAAAGAAGTTCTTTTTTAAAGGAGGGAGAGATTTTGAAATTAAAGAAGTGGGGAGGAGATGAAGAGACTAATCCTAAGCACAAAATTAAAAGTTAAGAGTTGAAAAGATTTGACCAATGGGCTGCAATCCAATAAACAAGAATGTCACATATAAACCCAAATTCCCTCGGACTTTTAGAATCAAGCAACAAACAATGCACAAAATAGCAAGTTGAAGAGCAAGGCATCAAATAAAAATGGCCACATCCAAGCTTAACAACTCCATGATCTTTTTCAAGATTCCCATGTAGCAGATGAATTCCAAGATGGCACAAATCACAAGGTCAAAATAACGGCTTCACAATGATCATGTTGCAGATCAACTCAAATAGATCTTCAATGATGTATCAGATGAAGTTTCAAATCACAAGCACTTGGTTACATGAAAGTTGGCATTGGCCAAGTCCTTTGCATAGGTAATGTTACCTAAATTCTAAGTCCAATTGTCTCAGACCAAACCAACAGTCCGCACAAGATATTTTTTAGGGTTTTTTGTTCTTATTATGTACATTAATGGTCAAAGACCACACAAACAAACATAATATACACAAAACAAAATATACCACACAATATGGTCCAAGTGGACAAAATGAAAATGACATTAACATAAACAATTAGAATGGTATGAATAATGGCAAATGAATAAAGCTAAAAAATAAAGTGCATTAAAATAAAGGACTTGAAATTAAATGTTAGTTGTTAATAAGTTAGAAGTTAGTATTGTTTTTGCTTTGCTTTTTTTGTTTAAGTCATTCTTTGGAGAACACTCAACCCACTTATCACAAACATGGATCCTTGAACCAAGACATCTTCCAAAGGAAGGAAAAAATACCAAATTTCCATACAATACCATGAAAGAGGGGTGACTTACAATCTCACTAACTAGAATGCTATGCCTCTGTGTCAAAATTTAGCGCTATGTTAAGCAATCATAATTGGACTTATGTAGAAGTCACAACTATTTGAGGTTGGGCAATAGAATTTTGGTGTTAATTCATGTTAGAGACATAGTATAATGAACTATGCTCATGAAACATACCACACACAAAAAGAATGTGCAAAGTGGGGGGATCTAATCTCATCCATACTTATGTTGATTTTGCAATCAACTAGCCTTAGGATATTGAGATATCATAGGTCCATGACATGAATGCATAAAGAAGGGGAATGAGAGGAAGAGAGAGGGGAAATGGATCAAACCCAAATTGGACAAAGGAGTACTTTTACTAAGTTAAGATCATTCATTCATTTTGGGAGATGGAATGTACATTCCATCAATCCCCTAAATCCAATGATCTTAACCTAACAAAGTCAAATCAACCTTGACCAAGGCCCAACAACACAAGTCAAACTTACAAAGTCAATTAAAATGGCTCCACACAATTAATTTGGCATTTAATCAATTAAAAATAGTGAAAATAATGCATTAAATTAAATATGGTTGGTCAATTTCCTAAAACCTCATCAAAACACCAAAAGAAATGGCCATGAGATTTATCATAGGTCAATCAAGGTCAAAGGACCTTGGAGAAAAAATTTCAGCATTTTTGGAAACTTAAAAGTATTTTTAAACAATTAAAAATATTCACAAAATCAATTAAATCATGAAAAATATTAATAATGATCCAAAAAAAAATTAATTTAGAAAATGAAAGAGGATTTTATTTAAAAAAAAATTGGTGAAACTCTCATGTTTTTTGGATCAATATTAAAATTAATATGAATTAATGAAAATCAAAGGAATAAAAATAAAAATCAGATAATCAAAAAAATGTGGACCACTTGATCTGCCTCATTAATTGAGGTGGCAGATCAAGTGGTGGAGTGTGCGCGTTCCATGGTACGCTTGAGTCAAATGTCCACACGTCTGGTAATCACAATGTACGTTCATGATTAAAACATTTCAAACTCATCTAATGGCCCTAAACACTTCCAGCGTATCGCCAGAGCCAAAGAACAGTCATCTTCTCCGATGACCCTGGCCGGACCGGTTCAATCATCACCACATCATAAATGAAGAAAGAGGACATGATCTTAAAGATGAAATAACATAGATCACGAATATCACCTCAATTTTAACTAACTCCAAAGATATATAGAGATACGTGGAGTTGAATTTTGAGGTGTGTCAACTGAGTTGCTTCGATTTGACCTCAAAGCAACTCAATCTTCTTGCCTAAATTGGTAGGACTTCAGACAACGAAGGATCCAAGAGAATTGATGAGAATTGAGAGAGAATCGAAGAGAAGAAAAATCTGGAAAAATACCTTCAATGCTATGCAGAACTGGATCTCTCTTGCTTTAGTTTGTGCTTGATCTTGCTTATGGAGCTTGTGGAAGTGGCTTAAGAGTAATGCAAAGCTTTGGATCCTGGAGTTTTTGAATCTCCAAACAGTGAGATTCAAACTCAAATTTCAGTTGAAATTTCTCATGTTTTCCTTTAAAATGAGAAGGTTTGGAAGATTGGGGGCAAAGTTGACGCGCAAGGTCCTTTGAACTGAGGCATTGGACCTTTATTTATAACAATGAGAAGTGTTATTTGCACACTTGAAAAATTCTCCAAATTTGGTAATGCAATGCACATGCTTGCATGGGCGTGTAAAAGCCCATGAAAAAATCTTTTTAGGTCCATAATCAACTAAAATGAGGTCTGCATGAAGCTTGGATGGAAAGGCAAAGTTGTTTGAACATTGGAAGCATTGATCTTGCCAACTGATACAGACCTGTTTAAGCCATGCGCAGACCTATCAAACTTTGTCCAAAATGAATGAATTAGGACTCTTTGGAAATCTTAGATCAAGAGGAACAACTCTTATGTTGATTACTTTTCCATTTGGAACTTGTATCATGGTGAGTTTTGAGGTGGAAGTTTGAAAATTTTAACATGTCAAAATATTTTCTAAGTGTCAAGCTACATATTCAATTATTCCACCTTACTTAACTTCTTATGTGAGCTCCAAATGAGAAACGTGTCTTCATCAAAGTTGTAGCTCTTTGAAAAAACTTCAAAATGGTCACAAATGTGACATAATTTGGATTTAGGATGAGTGAGTTATGCATTTTTGAAGTTGAGGAAAATCACTTGTTCAATGGTATTGGTCCAAAATGACCTATAATGTATCCTCATATCACATGCTCATAAAAGTTGATTTAGCTCTCACTCCAAACATCAAAGTTGAATTAGACATCTTGAATTTGATTATTCTACTTGTAAATCTTTTATCTCATAAAAATTGACCGAGTTATGACCTTGGGAAATTGACTTTCAAATTAGGGTTTAGACAAAATGACCTATAATGTTTCAACATAGAAAATGACTTTCCAAGCAAAATTAGCTCTATACCCCAACATGAAAGTTGTTTGGAATGTCATTTATAGTAACTTTTCTCTTGGACTCATTTTCATATGATGAAAATTGTAGGATATAGGGTCTAGGGGACCTAGTTCTGATCAAATGAATTCATCTAGCCAACCACCATCAACCCACTTGCTAACTTGAAATTCTCTTGACTTTTTAGGCTCATGGTAGATCATACATGCATAAGATGATGAAATTTGAAGTATCCCTTGAGAAATTTGATCAATTGGTGAAGAAGCTTATTGAAGAAGTTACTCAAGATACCCAGATGAACTAGGGTTTCCAAGACAAATCAACTCCAAACACTTGAAGAATGCTTGATCAAAATAACATGTAGAGATCATGGGGATTCATATATGATGCCTAGAACCTTTATGGATCATTCCTTGGTTGAGATCTTGGCAATGAGGGTTTAAAACCATAGATGTGAACTTGATAGATCAATGGTGATCATGTCTTACCTACAAAAGAGTTAGGCAAATGCAAAGACATATTTTGGGTATTTTGGTTAGTAAAAATGATAATATACAAGTATGATACAATCATATGGTGCTTGGTGATCTCTCCCAAAACAAACCCAATGAAATAGGGGTAAGGAGGATGCCAAGGTATGATCCCAATGCTAATGAATATGATGAGATTGCATAAGGGATATTAGGATCAAAATTGGGGTCTTACACTATCTAATTGTACTTTGAGCCTAACATAGCTAACCAGATAGTTATTTCACTTTTATATCAAATTTCGTTTCGACTTGGAGGAGGTGGCCTTATTCCTGACTAATTGCAAAAGTAAATTTGAATTGCATCTAGGTTTCAATAACTAACAAGCTCACATTTGGTAACAGATGATCCTAACAGAATTTTTAACCATAACCTCTAACAGATTTAATTGAAATCTAACTTACAGCATTGTTGAACACTTAACTGAATTCTGGATCTAACCCTGTTCGACGTGCCCGACGTGCCCAATTCGGTTGCAACTTCACGCTCTATATAACAAAGAATTCTTCATTCTACAAGAGAGGTTCTTCACTTCTTCGTCTCAATCTTCTTCATCCTCTTCACTTCTTCATCTCTCCAATCCTTCTTCAAATCTTCATCTTCATCATTCGCATAGGAGTTCTCCACTCTCTCCAATCCTATTCTTCAACCTCTACACCCGTTCACCAAGGGGAGGTTTCGAACTCTTCACCAAATTCAAATTCGCAGGAACTAAACTCTGCAACCGCAACGCATCTTCTTCCTTCACCTTCTCTCTCCATCTCACTACAACACACCAATCACGCAAATCAAAGAACGGAAGAAGAAGCCCCGTAGAAGGAAAAGAATCAAAATGGAAGGAGGAAAGGGATTTTGGCACCTGATTTTGCGCCAAAGCTTTGCTTCACTGAGTTTTGTTCTCTTCGAATCGATTCGGTTCTTTTCGAATTTTCGCGCATCGAGGCGTTTGAAGAGGCGAGCGAAGGCTGTGAATCTGCTCCCCTTCGACTCTTGCTTCACCGCAAACATGACGATGCGATCTGCATCCTACACGGACAAATAAAAGAGATTAAGAAGAGAAGCGTATACCGAATCCAAAACCCAGCAGAGATAGGAGCGATTGTGTTACCTTTTCTACCGAAGGCTCTTCGATCCGATACGCATCAAATATCACATTCCCTCTTCAGCTCAACGCGGTGACTTTGAGAATAGCGGCGACGATCCATAACACAACGCGACAACACCGAAGAACGAATCAACGACAAGAAAATTGTACCTCCGAGCCACTACACCAAATTCGGTAGGTCGTTCTTCTCATGTTGTTTTCTTTCATCCGCACGCAAGGTGATTTCGGTTTCGGTATTGATCGCGAATGGATAATTGAGTTGGAACAGGAACTCAGTTTTTCTCTCTAGATTCTTTGATTAAGTATGAAAGAGGTGAGTCCTTGATTTTTCTCGATGGTTATGTGGTTGTTTACGCGCAAGAATCGGAAACAATGTTGAATTGCGTGCTTGACACGGGATTTTAGAATGAGGAAGTGGATTAAAATCGAGTTTGTGAGGAACTTTTGTTGATACTGAATGTTTGACTTATTTTTTTTGTTGTATGAGGACTTGGTTTGTATTGAACCGGTTGGGAATTTATGGGCTTAGGCCCTCGGCCCAAGCTGTTTGACGCTCACACCCCCATGGCCCAAAACCATTCTTGAACAAAATCCATTACTATCCACATTGTGTGCAAGCCTGCTGCACCCCCCATGGCTAGTTTGGTCCAGCATTGGGCTTAGACTCTCAGGCCCTGAAATCCATTGCTGCTCACATCCCTTCCAGAAGCCCATTTCCAGGTTTTTGGTCTTTTGCTAATTATTTTAGTTAGAAATTGGAATTTAATGAGGTTTATTAGTTCTTAATTAACATGGTAAGTTTTAGAATACTAATTAGAATATTAGGTTAACTAGGTTAATGGATTAGAAATAATATGACATGTTTAGATTAATTAGGACATTATTAGTTTAATTAGGTTAGTCATTGACAATTAGAATTTAAATCTTGATCATTAGCATATTGGGATTTTCATTACGATATTAGGATTTAATTAGGACTTTTTTTTTAGAATTTTAGAACTTTTGATTTGTTTCTAATTAGGGACAATTAGGCTCTTGATTGAATTTAGAATCATGACATTCTCAACATTAGGTTAAGATCAACATTAGGATTTAATCAACTTTAGACCATAGAATTTGACATATTTTGCAAATGACCATTTTGCCATATGGGCTTATTTTGTCATTTTTGTGATAGAATGACATGATCCCATTAGAATTAGAATGTGACATAGGACTTTAATCATTTCCTAACAATTATAGGACTTATACATAGGGTTTTTAATCATGATTTTGACCAATATGTACATGCTCCCTTAGGACTTCTAACTTAGAATTTTCAATCAATTTTAATCTATCAATGCATGATCCCTTAGGATAGTTTCTAACAATTACTAATTGCTAGAATATGATTAATCTAATTCCCTAAAACCAAAATAAAACCCATGATTAAATTGATCAAAAGATATTTTGATTGATTAAATCCTTTGAACTTGTATAATCCCAAAGTCTAAATTGAGTGACCAAAAGACCCTTGGTCACTTAATAAGACTTTTTTTCCAAGTTGTGGAGCTCAAGGCCTCAATCAAGATCATCAATCAAGGCATCCTCAGTCATACCAAGCAGTGGATTATTCAAGCGCATCAAAGGTGGCATCTTCAAGAACTTGTTAAATCAAAGTTAGAAGTGTGTGGCACGAGCCTTGAGTAATAGAGAATGAGTGGGACTGGAGTATTCCTACCCCCATTCTGAGTATCTTTGGGTACGGGACGTATAACCCAGCGCTCATCGTATTCACCTCTATTCATAGGCTTTAACACAATTCTAATCATACGATTGACAAGTCTCTCTCTTCACAAAGCAAAAACAACAAAGCAAGGACTACGTCAACAACCTATCAATCATGAATCAAGTTGTACGATACGAGCCTTAAGCAATAGAGAAGGAGTGGGACTGGAGTATTCCTACCCCCATTCTGAGTATCTTTGGGTATGGGACGTATGACCCAACGCTCATCGTATTCGCCTTTATTCATAGACTTTAGTGCAATTCGATCGAACGATTGATAAGGTCCTCATCATCATTATAAGAAACAAATACAAAGATTCTTCTCTTTCCACTTGAAAGTTAAGACGAGAGTTACATGCCACGAGCCTTAAGTAGTAAAGAAGGAATAAGGCTGGAGCTTTCCTACACTCATTCTGGATATCTTTAGGTGCGAGACGTTTGGCTCGTTGCTTATCGTATCCGCCTTTAACCATAGACTTTAGTGTGATTCTTATCCAGTAAGTATCAAGTCTTCTCCATTCTAACCATCTCATTTCAATCATTCATTTCTTTTTCCTCCATCACCTTGTTTTCATCCCTAGTGGGCTGAACTATGAATACTCTGATTTCCTTATTGCACTATAAGGATACGTAGGCCAGAGAATTCAGATTCTTCGCAAGCTACCCTATTTATCAATCTATCATTCTTCATTCATTCAATCATACCATCTTTTTGAGATAAATCATACTTCTCCTTGGACTCCTTTTTTATACTTTAGGACGTCCTAATGACAGTCGATCTTTTCATCCTAGAGTTGTTTGGGAAAACAACCTCAAACACTTAATTCGGTCTTTCTTTTTGGTTTTACCTTATAGTGGCGGCCTGCTAGTCCATGTATCGGTAAATGCCTACCTTTCTCTTAGATTGAGAGTTTATCTCCTTCTCTTGGATCCAAGATACTATCCTTCGTTGATCTCGAATTGTTGATTCCCCGGCAAGTGATACACTAATCCTTGCACTCCAGTACTGCAATCCTTCCTTGAAGATGTATTTGTCTTGTGAGTCCCCGTTGCTTAGACAAATATCTCTCTCTTTCTATTCTCGTAGTTCCGAACTACGATTACTCTGATTTTCTCATTGCATAATGAGAATACGTAGGCACGAGGATGCGAATCCTTGGCGAGCATTGTAACACCCTTCTAAATACCCCAAATTATTATAATTAAAATAACAATGTATTCATCAGAGTAATTATGCCCCGAAGGGTGTCACACAATCATTTCACAAAAATCATTAAAATATTCTGTCATGCTCATTTATTTAATCAAAATAAGGTTCTTTGCATAATTCGCAGCGGAATAAAATTCAACTCAATGTACAACATGTAACACAATACATGTAAATCATCAACAACCAATATCAAATCGATTAAGACATCCCCTCCCGATGTTACATCTATCAGAGCATGACCCATAAGAACTACTCTAGACTCCAAGCATTAGCTTCTACTCAACTCATTTCTCGTTACCTGAAAAATGGGTGTAAGGGTGAGTTCCTCAATCAATATAATAAGCATTATAGAACAACATGTAATGCTAAGTAATTAACACATTAATTCACCCTAATCAGACTACACACTCAGCAACGGCAGTATCCGTTCAAACATCATATTCAACAATAACATATAGCATATATATAATCTCAACCATACTCAACATCAACAACACAACACACAACACACATATAATACTGGAATACATCCATTCATATTATATGCCATACATTTATTATGCAATGAGACTCTATGCATGCGGTACCGACTATTTGTGAACATATAGTTCAACCTCACCGTCCAAATCCAGGCACGGCTACCAAGCTCACTAGTCCCACTCATTTGAGACATAGTGACTCACTCACTAATTCCTCACCATGGGAATTAGCTACCACCCCAAATGGGCCATGAAATGCACGCTAATCACCTAGCATGCAAACAATCAACAACAGTCCAATAACGACTAACTCACTAATTCCTCACCATGGGAATTAGCTACCACCCCAAATGGGCCACATTGTGCAAGCTAGACACCTAGCAATTGCAACATCAACAACAATTTAAGAATAGACACATGCTCACACTCTAAGCCACAAACCAGTCTATTCACAAATGCATACACAACTGATACAATCACAGCATCATGCATAGCATCACACATCATTAACACATTTTATCACAACGGCATATCCTCATACATCATCAATACATGTATCAACCCATCATCAACACATGTATGAAACACTTCCTCAACACATGTATGAAACACCTCAGCAACACATGTATAAACACTTCTTCTGCCTTGCTCGCTAGGCGAGGCAGTGGCGAAGCTCTGGTTCGCTAGGCGAGCTCAAGGCGAACAGCTCCAGGAAATTGGTAAATTAATTCGCTAGGCGAGCTCAAGGCGAAGGTAATAGCGAACTCATTCTGTTTTGGTGAAAAACACAGCTAGCACTCACTCGCTAGGCGAAGCGCCAGCGAGTCCACAGCGAACATTACAGTAGCAAAACCTCTCAAGCTCGCTGGGGCGAGTTTGAGGCGCGTTCCTTCGCTAGGCGAAGGTTATGTTCGCTAGGCGAACATGACAGTTCACCAGACGCGTTTTCTTTGGGCAGGGATCTCATGTGCCCATCCCAGACCCTTCCCACTCAAACTTACTCGTCACCATTCATCACCAATTTATCGGTTTGATTACACACACAATTATCAATTTGATTACGGTTTTCACTCAACCTATTCATCACAAATTTTCAGCATTCCAAATCCCAATTAGGGTCGATTCAACGGTTTCTCACTACCCATTACATATTATCCCAAAATACCCATCAATCGACGATAAACCCCCCTTACCTTAACAATCCGGCAGAATCTTTGGGCTTCAAGCTCTCGTTCTCCAACCTTTGCTCTTCAGCTCCTCTTCTCTGCCTTTTTTCCCTTTTCTCTCACGATGCTTCTCTGTTCTGTTTTCACGTGAAATGCTTTTCCAAAATGAGAACTTTTCCTTATTCCAACACATATATATATTTTCCAAATAATAATAATTATTCCAAGATAATAATAATAAAATTTCTAATTATTCAATTAAATTAATAATTACATTATTAACTCAATTTAAATAATTATTTTATTATTATCGGGGTGTTACAACTCTCCCCCACTAAAAGAGTTTTCGTCCTCGAAAACATACCTCAAGCGAACAACTCTGGGTAAGATTCCTTCATCTTACTCTCCAGTTCCCAAGTCACGTTGCCACCTGCTGGTCCTCCCCAAGCTACCTTCACCAAGGCAATCTCTTTACCCCGCAACTGCTTCAACTCTCGATCCTCTATCTTCATAGGTGATGTTTCAACAGTCAGGTTATCTCTCACCTGTACATCATCTACTTGGACTATATGCGACGGATCATGAATGTACCTCCTCAACTGAGACACATGAAAAACCTCATGCAAATTCGCAAGCGACGGCGGTAAAGCGATACGATAAGCTACCTCTCCTATCCTCTCCAAAATCTGATAAGGACCAATGAATCGAGGTGTCAACTTCTTCGACTTCAAGGCTCGACCAACACCAGTTATCGGAGTAACACGAAGAAACACATGATCTCCCTCTTGGAACTCAAGTGACTTCCTCCTCTTATCATGATAACTCTTCTGACGACTCTGAGCAATCCTCATCTTATCCTGAATCATCTTAATCTTTTCCGTAGTTTGTTGAACAATCTCCGGTCCAACCACAGCACTCTCACCGGACTCATACCAACATAAAGGTGTCCGACATCTCCTACCATACAAAGCTTCAAACGGTACCATACCAATGCTCGAATGAAAACTATTGTTGTAGGTAAACTCAGTCAAAGGCAAATAACAATCCCAAGCACCTCCTTTTTCCAAAACGCAAGCTCTCAACAGATCCTCTAGTGACTGAATCGTCCTCTCAGTCTGACCATCAGTCTGCGGATGGTATGCAGAACTCAATCTCAACTTAGTTCCTAAAGCCCTCTGCAAACCTTCCCAAAACTTCGATGTAAATCTAGGATCTCTGTCCGAAACAATACTCGACGGAATACCATGCAAGCTTACAATCTTCTCAATATACAACTCGGCTAATCTTTCTAACGGATAATCCATTCTGATCGGAATGAAATGAGCCGACTTCGTCAATCTATCCACAATCACCCAAATAGCCTCAAGATTCTTACTTGTCTTCGGCAAACCAGAAACAAAATCCATACTAATACTGTCCCACTTCCACTCTGGAATAGACAACGGTTGCATTAGCCCAGACGGCTTCTGATGCTCAATCTTCGACTTCTGACAAGTCAAACAGGAATACACAAAACTTGCAATTTCTCTCTTCATTCCCGGCCACCAAAATAATCTTTTCAAATCATGATACATCTTCGTAGCTCCAGGATGAATACTCAAACCACTACGATGTCCTTCTTCCAGAATACTCTTCTTAAGTTCTATAACATCCGGAATACACACTCGATTACCAAATCTCAAAACACCATTCTCGTCAACTCCGAATTCACCACCTTGACCTTGATTTACTAAAGTCAACTTATCAACCAAAAGCATATCAGATTTCTGACCCTCTCTGATCTCATCCAAAATACCACTTGTTAACTTCAACACTCCCAGTTTAACACTATTGTGAGTACTCTCACACACCAAACTCAAGTCTCGAAACTGTTCAATTAGATCCAATTCCTTAACCATCAACATAGACATATGCAATGATTTCCGACTCAATGCATCAGCCACCACGTTTGCTTTACCCGGATGGTAATTCAAACCAAAATCATAATCCTTCAGAAATTCTAACCATCTCCTCTGTCTCATATTCAGCTCTTTCTGATCAAACAAATACTTTAAACTTTTATGGTCACTGAAAACTTCAAATCTTGACCCATACAAGTAATGCCTCCATAACTTCAGAACAAATACCACAGCTGCCAACTCTAAATCATGCGTCGGATAGTTCCTCTCATGAACCCTCAGCTGTCTCAAAGCATAAGCTATAACCTGCTTATTCTGCATCAACACACCACCTAAACCCAACAATGAAGCATCACAATAAACCTCAAATAATTCCGACGAACTCGGTAATATCAAAATAGGAGCAGTAGTCAACCTCCTCTTTAACTCTTGGAAACCTCCTTCACATTTTGAGTCCCAAACAAATGCTTGCCCCTTTCTAGTCAACATCGTCAAAGGTAACGCCAACTTAGAAAATCCCTCAATGAACTTCCTATAGTAACCAGCCAAACCAAGGAAACTTCGAATCTCAGCAACCGACTTAGGAGCTTCCCACTTAGATACCGCTTCTATCTTAGAAGGATCAACAGCAACACCACCTCTTGAAATCACATGACCAAGAAAACTAACTTCTTCTAACCAAAATTCACACTTAGACAATTTAGCAAATAACTGCTTTTCTCGCAGCACTCCTAAAACCACTCTCAAATGCTCAGCATGCTCTTCTTCAGATTTCGAATACACCAAAATGTCATCAATAAATACCACAACAAACTGGTCCAGGTACGGATGGAAAATCCTATTCATATACTCCATGAATACTCCAGGCGCATTAGTCACACCAAAAGGCATTACAGAATACTCATAATGTCCATACCTCGTCCTGAAAGCAGTCTTCTGAATATCTTCAGTTTTCACACGTATCTGATGATACCCAGATCTCAAATCTATCTTGCTGAACACACTCGCACCAACCAACTGATCCATCAAATCATCAATCCTCGGCAAAGGATACCGATTCTTGATCGTCACTTTATTCAGTTGCCTGTAGTCCACACACAACCTCATAGTACCTTCTTTCTTCTTAACCAACAACACTGGTGCACCCCACGGTGACACACTCGGACGAATAAATTTCTTATCCAACAGATCTTCCAACTGACTCTTCAATTCAGCTAACTCAACAGCAGACATACGATAAGGAGCCATCGATATCGGTCTAGTACCAGGTACCAAATCAATCGAGAACTCAACTTCACGCTCTGGCGGCAATTCATTCACTTCTTCCGGAAACACATCAGGAAAATCACACACCACAGCTAGATCGCCAATCACCAGTTTATCTTTAGCCTCCAAAGTCGCTAACAGCATAAACAACTCTGCCCCATCTGCTACTTCCTCCTTCACTTGCCTTGCTGATAGAAACAAACTCTTTCCTTCCTCAATCTCAGGAAATATCACAGTCTTCTCAAAACAGTTGATAGAAACTCGGTTAAACACCAACCAGTTCATACCCAAGATAACATCAATCTGCACTAATGGAAGACACACAAGGTCTATCCCAAAGTCTCTACCAAAAATACTCAATGGGCAACTTAAACAAACTGAAGTAGTAGTCACTGAACCCTTCGCAGGAGTATCAATCACCATACTTCCAAGCATCTCAGATATCTCTAACTTAAGTTTCACAGCACAATCCAAAGATATAAAAGAATGAGTAGCACCTGTGTCAATAATAGCTACAAGAGGAAAGCCATTAATATAACACGTACCTCGGATCAAACGATCATCTGCAGAAGTCTCAGAACCTGATAAAGCAAAGACCTTGCCTCCTGACTGATTCTCTTTCTTCGGCTTAGGACATTGTGGACTGATATGACCCAACTCTCCACAGTTGAAACAAGTCACAGTCTTCAACCGGCAATCTGCAGCCAAATGACCACCTTTTCCACATTTGAAACACTTCTTCTCGTTACTGGTACACTCATGGATACGATGTCCAGCCTGACCACATCTGTAACACTTAGCAGGAGCACTAGAGTCTCCCCCACTAGGCCTCCTCATCCCACTCTGCTTCTGAAAACCTTTGCCAACTGCATACGGTTTTCCACGATCCATCTGATTCTTACCCTTCCTATCAACCCTCTGCTGATAGCTCTCTGCTCTAGCCTTGGAATCCTGTTCAAAAATTCTGCAACAGTCAACCAAGTCAGAAAACACCCTGATCCTCTGATATCCAATAGCTTGTTTGATCTCGGGACGCAACCCGTTCTCAAACTTCACACATTTCGAAAACTCTCCAGCAGCCTCATTATAGGGAGTATAGTACTTTGACAGCTCGGTGAACTTCGCAGCATACTCAGTAACCGACCTGTTACCCTGCTTCAATTCCAAAAACTCTATCTCTTTCTTTCCTCTGACATCTTCTGGAAAATACTTTCTCAGGAACCTTTCCCTGAACACAGCCCAAGAAATCTCAGCATTCCCAGCAGTTTCTAACTCAGTGCGGGTAGCAACCCACCAATCATCAGCTTCTTCTGACAGCATATGTGTACCGAACCTGACCTTCTGGTTATCGGCACACTCCGTCACTCGGAAGATTCTCTCTATCTCCTTCAACCACTTCTGAGCACCATCTGGGTCGTATGCTCCCTTGAACATTGGAGGATTGTTCTTCTGGAACTCACTCAGTTGACGAGCAGCTCCCATTCCCACAACATTCGGATTTCCTCCAAGTACTCCAGCTAGCATACCCAGAGCCTCAGCAATCGCAGCATCATCTCTACCTCTTCCAGCCATCTCTTTTCTGAAAACCCAACAAACTAAAACAATAAGTACTGATAGGGTTACACAACACCTATCCCGTACAGGGAAACAGAATAATTACGATTCGACACGACCGACTATGCTCTGATACCACTAATGTAACACCCTTCTAAATACCCCAAATTATTATAATTAAAATAACAATGTATTCATCAGAGTAATTATGCCCCGAAGGGTGTCACACAATCATTTCACAAAAATCATTAAAATATTCTGTCATGCTCATTTATTTAATCAAAATAAGGTTCTTTGCATAATTCGCAGCGGAATAAAATTCAACTCAATGTACAACATGTAACACAATACATGTAAATCATCAACAACCAATATCAAATCGATTAAGACATCCCCTCCCGATGTTACATCTATCAGAGCATGACCCATAAGAACTACTCTAGACTCCAAGCATTAGCTTCTACTCAACTCATTTCTCGTTACCTGAAAAATGGGTGTAAGGGTGAGTTCCTCAATCAATATAATAAGCATTATAGAACAACATGTAATGCTAAGTAATTAACACATTAATTCACCCTAATCAGACTACACACTCAGCAACGGCAGTATCCGTTCAAACATCATATTCAACAATAACATATAGCATATATATAATCTCAACCATACTCAACATCAACAACACAACACACAACACACATATAATACTGGAATACATCCATTCATATTATATGCCATACATTTATTATGCAATGAGACTCTATGCATGCGGTACCGACTATTTGTGAACATATAGTTCAACCTCACCGTCCAAATCCAGGCACGGCTACCAAGCTCACTAGTCCCACTCATTTGAGACATAGTGACTCACTCACTAATTCCTCACCATGGGAATTAGCTACCACCCCAAATGGGCCATGAAATGCACGCTAATCACCTAGCATGCAAACAATCAACAACAGTCCAATAACGACTAACTCACTAATTCCTCACCATGGGAATTAGCTACCACCCCAAATGGGCCACATTGTGCAAGCTAGACACCTAGCAATTGCAACATCAACAACAATTTAAGAATAGACACATGCTCACACTCTAAGCCACAAACCAGTCTATTCACAAATGCATACACAACTGATACAATCACAGCATCATGCATAGCATCACACATCATTAACACATTTTATCACAACGGCATATCCTCATACATCATCAATACATGTATCAACCCATCATCAACACATGTATGAAACACTTCCTCAACACATGTATGAAACACCTCAGCAACACATGTATAAACACTTCTTCTGCCTTGCTCGCTAGGCGAGGCAGTGGCGAAGCTCTGGTTCGCTAGGCGAGCTCAAGGCGAACAGCTCCAGGAAATTGGTAAATTAATTCGCTAGGCGAGCTCAAGGCGAAGGTAATAGCGAACTCATTCTGTTTTGGTGAAAAACACAGCTAGCACTCACTCGCTAGGCGAAGCGCCAGCGAGTCCACAGCGAACATTACAGTAGCAAAACCTCTCAAGCTCGCTGGGGCGAGTTTGAGGCGCGTTCCTTCGCTAGGCGAAGGTTATGTTCGCTAGGCGAACATGACAGTTCACCAGACGCGTTTTCTTTGGGCAGGGATCTCATGTGCCCATCCCAGACCCTTCCCACTCAAACTTACTCGTCACCATTCATCACCAATTTATCGGTTTGATTACACACACAATTATCAATTTGATTACGGTTTTCACTCAACCTATTCATCACAAATTTTCAGCATTCCAAATCCCAATTAGGGTCGATTCAACGGTTTCTCACTACCCATTACATATTATCCCAAAATACCCATCAATCGACGATAAACCCCCCTTACCTTAACAATCCGGCAGAATCTTTGGGCTTCAAGCTCTCGTTCTCCAACCTTTGCTCTTCAGCTCCTCTTCTCTGCCTTTTTTCCCTTTTCTCTCACGATGCTTCTCTGTTCTGTTTTCACGTGAAATGCTTTTCCAAAATGAGAACTTTTCCTTATTCCAACACATATATATATTTTCCAAATAATAATAATTATTCCAAGATAATAATAATAAAATTTCTAATTATTCAATTAAATTAATAATTACATTATTAACTCAATTTAAATAATTATTTTATTATTATCGGGGTGTTACAAGCATACTCCTAATTATTCCTCTGTCGCCTTAGGGAATCACTTATGTCTTTCACGGTTCATTACCTACCTTCGATCATAAGTCGTTCACCCAGTGACATGTCAATTCCTTTGACATCTAAATACACTTTGTTTCGAATTCCATATATACCCTTTTAGGACGCGTAACGAAAAGTCCGCATTTCTGTCTAGAGTTGTTTGGTCCTTAACCCAAACATTTAATTCTTCCTTTTTAGCTAACACCCTGTATTGGTTAAAGTTGTTTCCCTCTATGGTAGAAATCTCATTTCTCTTATAGATTCCAATACACTTTCACCTTTCGATTTCAAACAATACTTCTTTAGTCACTTATCACCAAATATTCAATTTCTGTGACTTCGGTCACTTCCTTCCGTTCATCTCCACGATATATTCATAATCTACCTTCCTTCACTCCATGTGATACACCTTTATCTTTGAGCCAAATAGAATATACCTTTGTGCTCCATCGCGTACTTCCTTATGAACCAAGAGTTGTTTGGCCCTTAACCTAAACACCTAATTCCTCTCTTTTTGGTTGTTCCGATAAAGTGATACAACGTTGTAGGCCCTCACTTGTTGGTTCATACCTGTTTACTCTTGGGTTCATCTTTCACCCCTTGTTGGAGTTCAAATCATACAATTCTTTGGTTCAGACCATACTTTCTATCACTATTCTTTTCATCTCCTGCCTCTAGTTCTTTGAGCTACGGAGCTCTGAATTCCTCATTGCACTATGAGGATACGTAGGCATGAGGGCCCTAATCCTCACCGAGTACTTTATCTATTTATTTCCTTTCCTCGTTCTTTTGCGAGTAATCTTTAGATAACACCTATTCGTTCCCCTTGCATAACCGACTTCCTTACCCAACATATCTCTTCCCCCGGGGTTTTATCGATGTTTTCCCTTCCCTTTGGGGATAAATAAAGTTTGATGGAGACTTTTTTGTATGTTCGAGTGTGCGATACATTCGGGTATATTTCCGCTAGCTTCAGCATGATAATATCATATCATAAACATTTTTACAGTATCTTAGGGCCAAAAATTGGGTCTTTGATATTTAAGTCTCTTAAATCTTGTCGAGATAAACATTTTTCAGAGGTCTAATGCAATGAAGAAATAGGATAGGGAGGATACTGGAGCCCAGATTCTAGAGCTTATGACCACTCTTAAGGAGTGCAATGATCTCCTGGCTTAAGAACAACTAGAAAGGGAGAAAGTTCATCGGAGCTTCTTACGCGAGCAGTTCAACCTTGGAAGAGCTTGTGAGCAAATCAAGAATCTTAAGATGGGAATCTACATCCAAGCGTACATGGAATTGCAAAACGATTGCAGATATTGGGAGGAGAGATGTCATGGGGAATAAGCTTCAATAGCTCAAAAGGATTAAATTATCCATAACCTCCAAACCCTCTACAACGAGTGGAGAGGCAAGTATGCAAACATGACAGTCCTGACTAATTATGCCCACCAAGACTTTCCTGATAAGTTGAAAGAGGTAGATTTGATCATGTGTTCTGAGAACACCCTGATGACACTGAATTTCACCATATTTTCGACTCCGATTTCGCATGCATTTTAGTTGTTTTATTGTTATTTTGTTATGTTATTACTATGTTTTTCTTTGTTTTCCGGTTTTCAGTCTAATCAGAGCCCCGATCGAGAAAAGGAGTGAAAATCAGCTAAAAAGCCTAAAAAATAGAATTTTACACTTGTGGTTGGTGCCATGGGTCCAGCCATGACGTGTCCTAGTTCAAATCCTCCTCAACTGCCACATCTCCCACGATCTCCACTTGGGCGCCACAATTTACTCCTATGGCGGGCGCCATGATGTGGTGGCGGGCGCCACAAGAACAAAGATGTTTCCCTCCCAATTTCAAACTGAAGGGCACCCTTGTCATTTCCATTATTTTCCTTGCTTATAAATAGAGACTTGATTTCATTTGTTTCATCATCCAAACTTAGTTATAACTAGGCATATATCAGTATTGTAAAAGTGGTAATTGCTTCACATCGGAGTGTTGCCACAACTGTGTAATCGAGTCTGTAATCGAGTTTGGAGCACTTTGGAAGGAAGTTAATCCTGCCGCCATTTTCATTTCTGTTACGCACTTTATTCGACCCTCCGATTGGAGCAGGTTTTATTGCTTTACCTTTACTTTATTTATTTCCCGCACTGCCTTTATTTTGTTTATTTTCCCGCGCTGCCTTTACTTTATTTATTTCCCGCACTGCCTTTACTTTGTTTACTTTCCCGGACTCGCACTTTACTTTATTTATTTCCCACACTGCCTTTACTTTGTTTATTTTCTGCACCGCACTACTTTTATTTAATTTCCCGCACGTGCACTACTTTATTTAAATTAAAATGCATCTTTACTTTACCATGTCTAGCTAAACCTATAAAGGTTAGAATGTAAGGATCGTAATTGAACCGATAATCCGTACAATTGTTCGTAGAAACACTCTAGGGCTATTTTGACTCTCAACTTAAGTTTTCCCGCACTTAATTTCTGTTGGGTAAGATCGAAAGTCGTCCGACGTCTGTCTAAACTTAGTTGTTTTTAACTATTTCAAATACAGCGAAAGCGCTTTGTTTAGTTCATTAAGAGTTTTTAACTTAAAAAGAAAAGTGATTTTAAAACTATTTTCGGACGCGTTTATAAGTTTAGAGTCTGGTTCGTGAGAACCTCTTTTGGTTAAGAAATCCAGGTCAAAGTAATTTTCAACTTAGTCAAGGTACTATATATTCTTAAAATTAGGTTTACTACTCTAACGCAATGCACGCCTTTTTATAAGTGACAATAAGAGGGTTTGATTAGGGAGTACAACTCGGTTCTGAATACGCGAAAGCGACATTTCTCGTTAAATTGGTTCTTTTCAAAGTAGGAAACACTGCCCATAAGTAATTCTATTAGCAAGTACTTGGATTATTAATTGATTATGTGAATTACATTCGAACCTGTATTTATTAATTGAATTTAATTTAATACTTCATTTTTCATTGCGCACTCTTAAAAGCCCTATTTCAATTACCTTTTATATTACTCTGACGCGTTCGTATACTTGTGAAAAGTACGCATCAAGTTTTTGGCGCCGTTGCCGGGGACCAATTTCGTCAAATTTCGTACCCTGTTGTTATATCGTTTAGACTTAGGTTGTTACCTGTCGGTCAATGCGAAGGACTCGCAGCACCGGAAGCTTAGTATATCCTCTGGCGGAACCTGAACGTTACGCTCACGCACGTTTATTTTTCCATAGAATTAGGAGAGCTATGGCCGAAGATCAAAATCATAGACCTCTTAAGGACTTCGCTCAACCATCCAACAAAGAACCTAGTTCTAGTATAGTAAACCCAACCATCCCAGCTAATAATTTCGAACTGAAACCCTCCCTATTGCAACTAGTGCAACAGAGACAATTCGCAGGTCTCGCTACTGAGAACCCAAACCAACATTTAAAAATATTTCTCCAATTAGCAGACACTTTTAAAACCAATGATGCTTCTCCTGAGGCAATTCGTTTAAGATTATTCCCTTTCTCCCTCAGAGATAAAGCCCTATCATGGTTAGATTCCATTCCACCCAATTCCATAACAACTTGGGACAACCTTAGAAAAGTATTCCTTGCTAGATACTTTCCCCCAAGTAAGATTGTCGTTCTTCGAAACCACATAACCAGATTTACCCAAAACCAAGGAGAATCGATGTTCGAAGCTTGGGAGAGATATAAAGAGCTGTTAAGAGCATGCCCTCATCATGGTTTAGAAAATTGGTTAATCATTCAGACCTTCTATAATGGACTTCACTATAACACTAAGGTGACCATCAATGCTGCCGCAGGCGGTGCACTGATGAACAAACCTTACCCTGAAGCTAGTGCCCTCATCGAGGATATGGCTCAAAACCATCAATCATGAGGAGTTGAACGAGCGACAGTTGAGAAGAAGGAAGCCCAAGGAGGAGTACATGAGTTAAGCTCTATAGACATGATGCAAGCTAAAATGGACGCGTTGGCCCTCAAGGTCGAGCATATGTGCATAAACCTGAATACTGCAGCTGCAGTCTCGTCGGATTGTGAGATATGTGGAAGCAAAGGACACCAGTCTGCAAAATGCAGTCTCTTAAACGAAACCAAGTCTGAGCAAGTGAACTACGCCCATGGGAACCCATATTCGAATACCTACAACCCTGGATGGAGGAATCACCCGAACTTTTCCTATAAGAACAATAACCCTATCCAAAATATTGCACCTCCGAGACAACCAGGTTACCAAGCCCCAAGACCAAATCAAACTATGCAACCTGTGCCACCAAAGCCGAGCCTTGAGAAAATTATGGAAAATTTTATCACTGCTCAAACCCAACAAAACAAAGAGTTCATGAACCAAAACATTCACATTAACGAACTGATTACCCAGTTAGGAACCAAGGTTGACCAAATAGTTACTCACAATAAAATGCTTGAAACCCAGATCTCTCAGATAGCTTTAAACCAAGCCCCCCAGACTACACCTGGAGGACAGTTCCCTGGACAACCTCAACAGAATCCGAGAGGACAAGCCAATGCCATTACCCTACGAAGTGGGACCGCTTATGATGAGCCATTTAACTCAAGATTGAGTGAACCCAAAACTTCTAAGGAATATACCAAACCCACAGACGAAGTAAAGGAACCAGAGGAATCTGAAAAACAGGAAGGTCAAGAAAAAGGAGAAGAACCTAAAGACAAAACTTATGTACCACCCCCGCCATACAAACCATCGATACCATATCCGCAAAGACTCAAAAAACCCCAGATTAATAACCAGTATCAGAAATTCATTAAGGTTATAGAAAAACTTCACGTAGAAATCCCTTTCACATAAGCCATCACCCAAATACCTTTTTATGCAAAGTTTCTCAAAGACATCCTTACCAACAAACGTAGACTCGAAGATCCGAAGCCCTTGGAATGCAATTCTATTTCCGAGAATAAGTTAGCCAAAAAAGATAAAGATCCTGGAAATTTCTCCATTCCTTGTCTTTTGGGAAGTCATGTCATCGAAAAAGATTTTCTAGACTAGGGAGCTAGTGTAAGCTTAATGTCTTTAGCAGTTTGTGAGAGGTTAAACTTAGGAGAATTACAACCTACTAAGATGTCACTTCAATTAGCCGATAGATCTGTCAAGTATCCGATAGGCATATTAGAAGATGTCCCTGTTAGGATAGGTCAGTTATTTATCCCTACTGATTTTGTTGTCATGGACATCAAAGAGGATAATGATATACCAATCCTTCTAGGTAGACCATTCTTATGAACTGCAGGAGCCATAATAGATGTCAAGAGAGGAAAGTTAACCTTTGAGGTAGGTGACGAGAAGATAGAATTAATACTTTCGAAATTTCTTATGGAACCTGTGATGGGAGACGCATGTTATGCCATAGATATCATTGATGAATGCGTTAGGGAATTAGAACAAGAAGAAATCATAAAAACAATTAAGTTGTCATCAACTCTCATACTGGAAGATGATAACTTTATGAAGCCCTACATCGATGATAACCTTTACGAATGTTTATCCCTTACCCCAGATCCTATGCCATGCCCTAAGAAACCAACCTTAGAACTTAAGGAACTGCCTAAGAACCTGAGATATGAGTTCCTCGATGAAGTGATGAACCGTCCAGTTATAGTCAGTGCTACCTTGAGCCAAAAGGAAACAGACCAACTCTTAGATGTTTTACGAAGATATCCCTCAAACTTAGGATATAATATCTCTGATCTGAAAGGTATAAGCCCATCCGTATGCATGCATCGGATTTTGCTCAAAGAAGATTCAAAACCCTCAGAGAACTTCAGAGAAGAATAAACCCTATAATGAGGGATGTTGTCAAAAGAGAAGTTCTTAAGTTACTTGAGGCAGGTATAATCTATCAGATCTCGGATAGTAAGTGGGTGAGCCTTGTGCATGTAGTACCTAAAAAGGGAGGCATCACACTAGTGCACAACGATAAAGGCGAACATGTAGCAAAACGGATAGAATGAGGATGAAGGATGTGCATAGACTACAGAAAGTTAAATAAAGCAACCAGGAAGGATCATTTCCCTTTACCATTTATAGACCAGATGTTGGAGCGTCTAGCCAGACACTCCTACTTCTGCTATCTAGATGGATACTCAGGATTCTTCCAAATACCTATCCACCCCGAAGATCAAGAGAAAACTACCTTTACATGCCCTTATGGAACTTTTTCCTACAGGTGAATGCCATTCGGACTTTGTAATGCCCCAACTACTTTCTAACGCTGCATGATGTAAATCTTTGCAGATTACCTAGATGGTATCATGGAAGTATTTATGGATGATTTCTCGGTTTGCGGATTAGATTTCCACAATTGTCTTGCTAACCTTGAGAAAATCCTGGAGAGATGCGTGGAGGTGAACCTTGTGCTAAACTGGGAAAAGTGTAATTTCATGGTCACCGAAGGGATTGTTTTAGGACATATAGTTTCCGAAAAAGGGATTGAGGTAGATAAAGCTAAGATAAAAGTTATAGAGAATCTAAAACCACCCAAAACTATCAGAGAAGTCCGAAGTTTCCTTGGACATGCTGGATTCTACCGGCATTTTTTCAAGGACTTCTCCAAAATAACTAAACCTTTAACTGGCCTTTTAATGAAAGATGTTGAATTCATTTTCGATGAAAAATATAATGAAGCATTTAATCTTTTAAAGCAAGTGTTGATCTCAGCACCCATCATGCAACCCCCTGATTGGTCAGAACCTTTTGAGATAATGTGCGACGCTAGTGATTATGCTGTTGGAGCCGTTCTAGGACAAAGGAAAGATAAAAAATTACATGTGATTTATTATGCAAGTAGAACCCTAGACGTCGCCCAACTTAACTACGCAACAACTGAAAAGGAACTACTAGCTGTAGTTTTTGCTATAGACAAATTTAGATCTTATCTAGTAGGAGCCAAAATTCTAGTTTACACCGATCATGCTGCCATTCGTTACCTATTAAGTAAGAAAGATGCCAAGCCCAAGTTACTCCGATGGATTCTGTTACTAAAAGAGTTTGATTTAGATATCCGTGATAAAAAAGGCACTAAAAATGTAGTAGTTGATCACCTTTCTAGGCTAGAACACCTAAAACCAGATCATTCGAAGGAGTTATCCATGTAGGAGGGATCGTCACGCAGATTGTCATTGCCTTAGGTCTATCCCACAAGCTGCTCCATCTCAGGACTTTCTGTGGCTATACTACTATGGATATTGATTTCTGCTTGACCAGAGGATTGATGAGGAGGTCCTCCTTCAATCCCAGACAGTTCAGATTGTTGATTGATAGCGAGACGATACACTACTTTACACTGCCAGATCCGATGATGACCAGTGTTCATGATCCAGCTAACTGGAGTTATGCTTTTGAGGGTCATGGAGAGACTGTTGAGGAGCATAGATCCCCTCCTGTTGCTGATTATACTCCTACGCCGCTTTCACCCAGGATTACTGTGCTCTCTAATAATTTATCTTTGCAGACCCCAAATATCCGCACGCAGATTACCGAGTGTCGCAGAGAGACTGCCAAGCTTAGGCAAGAGGTGGTTGACCTTACTATACATATGGCGGTAACCGATCTTACACATGCTACTGAGGCTGATTATTTGTACCAAGATATAGCAGAGCTTCGTCAGGAGATAGTCGTACTTCGTGGATCCAGTCAGGCAGAGGAGCCCCCTGCTGTTTGAGTTTACCATCTCGTTTATTTTCTCTTCTTATTTATGCTTATATTATTTTTCGCATTTCCCATACTTATTTTATATTATCGCATTTGGTATATTTTCTAATTATGTTAGCACATTGATAATTGCATATATATATATATATATATATATATATATATATATATATATATATATATATATATATATATATATATATATATATATATATATATATATATATATATATATATATATATATATATATATATATATATATATATGTATGTATATATATATATATATTTTTCTCTGTGTTTATTTCCTTTATATTTTATAGTCTAATAGTATTATTTATTTATTTATTTATTTATTTATTTATTTATTTGTCTAATGTTTAAATTTTATTTTCATAAAATTGTGCAAGCCTTATTTCATTAGGAAAAACAATGAAAATGCTATCCGGACCCCCAGACCAAAAAGAGCATGGAGAAGCCCATACCAAATGAGTCAAAATTCAGCCCAACTCAAATTGCTCTTGTGGCGCCCGTCATAGACCTTATGGCGCCCGCCATAGACCTTGTGGCGCCCGCCACGGCGTATGATATACTCACGGCAGATTCACATAATCCACCATTTTTGGTCGTTCAAACTTCTAAAACCCCTTTTTTCCTCTTCCAAAAACTCCCTTGAACCCCATAAAAGCTCCTACATTTCTCATCTTCCCATCATACAATTTACCTTTCCAAATTCCATTTTAATTTTCATCCATCAATATCCATAAAAATCCCATCTTTACCATCCTATTTATACAAACCCATCTTCATATTCTTCATCACATTCCAAGAGCAAAACAGTGGAGTTCAACGGATATATTCTTCGCGGAGGGAAACCTGGGGATAGGCAGAGAAAGATTATTGAAAGGCTGCAAAATCGGGAAATTCTCCCGATGAGGTACGTGGATGATAACTGTCTTTATACTTTGGGTATCTACCATAGTGTTTCTCATTTGTTAGATTTTTTAGGCTTGCACACTATCTTTTCAAACAGAGAGCCTACCTTTGAGCGACTGACAATTGAGTTTTTAAGTTCTTTAATTTATATTGTCAGTCCTAACACTGCTAGTACAGTTGGTACTGTTCGATTTCGAATGTTTGCTGTTGAGTATGAGTTTAGTACCGACGAACTAGCAAGTCTGTTAGGAACTCCTCATGGGGAAGGTGCTATTTGTGAGGGCCCTTTGGATTCAGATTGGTCGGTCGAGGTGTGTTCCTTCTGGCAGAGATTGTCTAATACTTCAATAAATTCTTTTGAAGGAATTCTTGCCTCGGCCATCCATAACCCGGCCATCACAGTTTTTAGATATCTGTTGGCATGCACTATTTTTGGCCGGGAGAATCCAAACAAGGTTAATGCTAGGGAGCTTCTATTTTTACAAGGAAGCCTCACAAATAGGAGGATTAATTCGGTCCCGTTTATGATTTCTCATATGGATTTAACTCTTAATAAAGCGGGACCTATTGTTTTTGGAGGACCCATTACGTCTATTGCTCGGGCTCTTAACCTGAACAATGAGATAGCTACCTTAGTTCCCTTAGCTCCTCGCACAATCAACCTTAAATTTCTGAGAGATATGAAATTGTGCCGAGTGAGAAGAGATGGAGGTTATGTGCTTATGATTCATGGTATAGCTATCCCATCTGTTGTCTTACCGTGCACTAGACGTACTGATGTACGTAATGAAAGGAATTGGACCTATGTTTTAGATGCTCCACCTGTTTTAGGTCCACTTCCTCCTAATGTTCCTGATGAGGAGGGACACGACAGTGATGAAGAATTTGATCGGAGAGAGCAATCTCCCGTACCTCATGTGTCCCCTATCACCCTTCACCACCACACACCGCACCATCTTCTTCTTTTGCAGGTTCTGCTCCTGGATTCTATATTACTGAGGAGATGTGGCGCGACCACATGGCTAAAGAACAAAGGCGTGACGACCTACTCTCTACCATTCAGCAACAACTGGCGGATAACATGAGCTTCATGCAAGAATCGCAGCAGAGGACAGATCGATCATATGAGACTGTTGCACAGACCCTGCTTGCGATCACAAACGAGCAATCCCATCAACAGAACTACCACCGTCAACATTCTGCACTGATAGAGGCCACTCAGGGTTCCATTTTAGGCAACCTTCAAGAGGTGAGGAATGCTCAGGCTGCCTTATTGGCCAAGATGGATCAGAGAGACCATCCTCGCAGATGATCCCGTCGTCCACCTCAGGATGGCGAAGGGACCAGTGGTCAGCAGTAGTATGACAAGTTACTCTCCCCTTATCTTATTTCGAAACATTGGGGATAATGTTCGATTTAAGTGTGGGAGGAGATTTTATCGCTTTCTATTTTTCTTTGTTGTTTTTAGTTAGATTGTTTATTTTTATTGCTTTTTAGTTGTTTACTTTATTTTATTTTTCCTTTAGTTAGAGTGTTTTAGAAAATGCATGTGTCTGACGAGTCACCAGTATAGTGTATCTTTAGTACATCCTAATCTCCCCATTCCTTTAGCCCTACCAAAAAAATTTTGCAAAAGAAAACGGTGTTATTCTGAAAGTTTTTTGAGCTTTAAGACAAGTTTGAGTTAGGATGTGGTGACTTGGGAGAACTTTTTGAAACATCAGTATCGTTTTAGCACCCATAGACTTCATGAATATATGAATCACTTCCGAAACCCCATATACCATGGCCTTAATTATCATTTCAGTATAGTCCTCAGTAGTTTATTCCAGCAGTCAACTCCGGCCTAAGCATCCTCTACGTAGGGGACCGATGAACACAAGTGAATGATCCAGTGCAATAAATAAAGAAAAAGGAAACTCAGGGATAGGTGACCCTCACAAAGTCATTTAAACCAAAAAGTTGTAAAAATTTGCTGCAAAAGAAAAAGAAAAAGAAAAAACTCACCCACTGTTAGTTGGTTCAGAGGTATCTGGCGCTGAACTCGGTAGGGCGAATTACGATCCGATCCCCCACAACTGCATTTGGGTCAAATAAAAGGGTTTACACATATTTATGTGCCTGAAACCCCATGTTTAGGATCAGAATCACTAACTGGTCACTCTGCTATGAAGCATGTACGGATAACGGGCTTAATGTGATTGCGCCTGAATGAAAAGGACCCAAAAAGAGATGAAGAGGTAGGCCTAGGTATTGTGGGATAATATGGGTTGGTTAATATAGGAATGGAGTTTATGTCCGTGTCTGCGGATAAGTGTCATCACGATACCCTTGGTTCACTTAGTTAGTACCTATCACTGCATCCCGACTTGAACTTAGAAGCCTTTTTAGCCCGAATCACTCGTTGACACCGGTTTTTCTTCTTTGAGATTTTAAGTGTTTTGCTTGAGGATAAGCAAGGATTTAAGTGTGGGAGAATTTGATGACACTGAATTTCACCGTATTTTCGACTCCGATTTCGCATGCATTTTAGTTGTTTTATTGTTATTTTGTTATGTTATTACTATGTTTTTCTTTGTTTTCAGGTTTTCAGTCTAATCAGAGCCCCGATCGAGAAAAGGAGTGAAAATGAGCTAAAAAGCCTAAAAATCATCATTTTACACTTGTGGCTTCCACTGTGGATGGCGCCATGGGTCCAGCCATGATGTGTCCTAGTTCAACTCCTCCTCAACTGCCACATCTCCCACGATCTCCACTTGGGCGCCACAATTTACTCCTATGGCAGGCGCCACAAGAACAAAGATGTTTCCCTCCCAATTTCAAACTGAATGGTACCCTTGTCATTTCCATTATTTTCCTTGCTTATAAATAGAGACATGACTTCATTTGTTTCATCATCCAAACTTAGTTACAACTAGGCATATATCAGTATTGTAAAAGTGGTAATCGCTTCACATCGGAGTGTTACCACAACTGTGTAATCGAGTCTGTAATCGAGTTTGGAGCACTTTGGAAGGAAGTTAATCCTGCCACCATTTTCATTTCTGTTACGCACTTTATTCGACCCTCCGATTGGAGCAGGTTTTATTGCTTTACCTTTACTTTATTTATTTCCCGCACTGCCTTTATTTTGTGTATTTTCCCGCACTACCTTTACTTTATTTATTTCCCGCACTGCCTTTACTTTGTTTATTTTCCCGCACTCGCACTTTACTTTATTTATTTCCCGCACTGCCTTTATTTTGTTTATTTTCCCGCACTGCCTTTAATTTATTTATTTCCCAAACTACCTTTCCTTTGCTTACTTTCCCGCACTCGCACTTTACTTTATTTATTTCCCGCACTGCCTTTACTTTGTTTATTTTCCGCACCGCACTACTTTTATTTAATTTCCCGCACTCGCACTACTTTTATTTAAATTAGAATGCATCTTTACTTTACCATGTCTAGCTAAACCTATAAAGGTTAGAATGTAAGGATGGTAATTGAACCGATAATCCGTACAATTGTTCGTAGAAACACTTAAGGGCTATTTTGACTCTCAACTTAACTTTTCCCGCACTTAATTTCCGTTGGGTAAGATCGAATGTCGTCCGACGTCTGTCTAAACTTAGTTGTTTTTAACTATTTCAAATACAGCGAAAGCGCTTTGTTTAGTTCATTAAGAGTTTTTAACTTAAAAAGAAAAATGATTTTAAAACTATTTTCGGACGCGTTTATAAGTTTAGAGTCTGGTTCGTGAGAACCTCTTTTGGTTAAGAAATCCAGGTCAAAGTAATTTTCAACTTAGTCAAGGTACTATAAGGATACGTAGGCTGGAGAATTCAGATTCTTCGCAAGCTACCCTATTTATCAATCTATCATTCTTCATTCATTCAATCATACCATCTTTTTGAGATCAATCATACTTCTCCTTGGACTCCTTGTCTATACTTTAGGACGTCCTAATGACATTCCATCTTTTCATCCTAGAATTGTTTGGGAAAACAACCTCAAACACTTAATTCAGTTTTTCTTTTTGGTTTTACCTTATAGTGCTGGCCTGCTAGTCCATGTATTGGTAAATGCCTACCTTTCTCTTAGATTTAGAGTCTATCTCCTTCTCTTGGATCCAAGATACTATCCTTCGTTGATCTCGAATTGTTGATTCCCCAGCAAGTGATACACTAATCCTTGCACTCCAGTACTGCAATCCTTCCTTGAAGATGTATTTGTCTTGTGAGTCCCCGTTGCTTAGACAAATATCTCTCTCTTTCTATTCTCGTAGTTCCGAACTACGATTACTCTGATTTTCTCATTGCATAATGAGAATACGTAGGCACAAGGATGTGAATCCTTGGCGAGCATACTCCTAATTATTCCTTTGTCTCCTTAGGGCATCACTCATGTCTTTCACGGTTCATTACCTACCTTCGATCATAAGTCGTTCACCCAGTGACATGTCAATTCCTTTGACATCTAAATACACTTTCTTTCGAATTCCATATATACCCTTTTAGGACGCGTAACGGAAAGTCTGCATTTCTATCTAGAGTTGTTTGGTCCTTAACCCAAACATTTAATTATTCCTTTTTAGCTAACACCCTGTATTGGTTAAAGTTGTTTCCCTCTATGGTAGAAATCTCATTTCTCTTATAGATTCCAATACACTTTCACCTTTCGATTTCAAACAATACTTCTTCAGTCACTTATCACCAAATATTCAATTTCTGTGACTTCGGTCACTTCCTTCCGTTCATCTCCATGATATATTCATAATCTACCTTCCTTCACTCCATGTGATACACCTTTATCTTTGAGCCAAATACAATATACCTTTGTGCTCCATCGCGTACTTCCTTATGAACCAAGAGTTGTTTGGCCCTTAACCCAAACACTTAATTCCTCTCTTTTCGGTTGTTCTGATACAGTGATACAGTGTTGTAGGCCCTCACTTGTTGGTTCATACCTGTTTACTTTTGGGTTCATCTTTCACCCCTTGTTGGAGTTCAAATCATACAATTCTTTGGTTCAGACCATACTTTCTATAACTATTCTTTTCATCTCCTACCTCTAGTTCTTTGAACTACGGAGCTCGGAATTCCTCATTGCACTATGAGGATACGTAGGCATGAGGGCCCTAATCCTCACCGAGTACTTTATCTATTTATTTCCTTTCCCCGTTCTTTTGCGAGTAATCTTTAGATAACACCTATTCGAGCGAGAACAATCAAAACGGTTCCCATGGAGTACCATGGATGTTTGGGGTGCTAATACATTCCCCTTGCATAACCGACTTCCTTACCCAACATATCTCTTTTCCCCCAGGGTTTTATCGATGTTTTCCCTTCCCTTTGGGGATAAATAAAGTTTGATGGCGACTTTGTTGTATGTTCGAGTGTGCGATACATTCGGGTATATTTCCGCTAGCTTCAGTATGATAATATCATATCATAAACATTTTTACAGTATCTTAGGGCCAAAAATTGGGTCTTTGATATTTAAGTCTCTTAAATCTTGTCGAGACAAACATTTTTCAGAGGTCTAATGCAATGAAGAAATAGGATAGGGAGGATACTGGATCCCAGATTCTAGAGCCTATGACCACTCTTAAGGAGTGCAATGATCTCCTGGCTTAAGAACAACTAGAAAGGGAGAAAGTTCATCGGAGCTTCTTACGCGAGCAGTTCAACCTTGGAAGAGCTTGTGAGCAAATCAAGAATCTTAAGATGGGAATCTACATCCAAGCGTACGTGGAATTGCAAAACGATTGCAGATATTGGGAGGAGAGATGTCATGGGGAATAAGCTTCAATAGCTCAAAAGGATTAAATTATCCATTACCTCCAAACCCTCTACAACGAGTGGAGAGGCAAGTATGCAAACATGACAGTCCTGACTAATTATGCCCTCCAAGACTTTCCTGATAAGTTGAAAGAGGTTATTTAATCATGTGTTATGAGAACACCCTGATGACACTGAATTTCACCATATTTTCGACTCCGATTTCGCATACATTTTAGTTGTTTTATTGTTATTTTGTTATGTAATTACTATGTTTTTCTTTGTTTTCAAGTTTTCAGTCTAATCAGAGCCCCGATCGAGAAAAGGAGTGAAAATGAGCTAAAAAGCCTAAAAAACAACATTTTACACTTGTGGCTCCCACTGTGGCTGGCGCCATGGGTCCAGCCATGACGTGTCCTAGTTCAACTCCTCCTCAACTGCCACATCTCCCACGATCTCCACTTGGGCGCCACAATTTACTCCTATGGTGGGCGCCGTGATGTGGTGGCGGGCGCCACAAGAACAAAGATGTTTCCCTCCCAATTTCAAACTGAAGAGCATCCTTGTCATTTCCATTATTTTCCTTGCTTATAAATAGAGACTTGATTTCATTTGTTTCATCATCCAAACTTAGTTACAAGTAGGCATATATCAGTATTGTAAAAGTGGTAATTGCTTCACAGCGGAGTGTTGCCACAACTGTGTAATCGAGTCTATAATCGAGTTTGGAGCACTTTGGAAGGAAGTTAATCCTGCCGCCATTTTCATTTCTGTTACGCACTTTATTCGACCCTCCGATTGGAGCAGGTTTTATTGCTTTACCTTTACTTTATTTATTTCCCGCACTGCCTTTATTTTGTTTATTTTCCCGCACTGCCTTACTTTATTTATTTCCCGCACTGCCTTTACTTTGTTTATTTTCCCGCACTCGTACTTTACTTTATTTATTTCCCGCACTGCCTTTATTTTGTTTATTTTCCCGCACTGTCTTTAATTTATTTATTTCCCGCACTGCCTTTACTTTATTTACTTTCCCGCACTCGCACTTTACTTTATTTATTTCCCGCACTTCCTTTACTTTGTTTATTTTTCGCACCGCACTACTTTTATTTTATTTCCCGCACTCGCACTAATTTTATTTAAATTAAAATTCATCTTTTCTTTACCATGTCTAGCTAAATCTATAAAGGTTAGAATGTAAGGATCGTAATTGAATCGATAATCCGTACAATTGTTCGTAGAAACACTTAAGGGCTATTTTGACTCTCAACTTATGTTTTCCCGCACTTAATTTCCGTTGGGTAAGATCGAAAGTCGTCCGACATCTGTCTAAACTTAGCTGTTTTTAACTATTTCAAATACAGCGAAAGCGCTTTGTTTAGTTCATTAAGAGTTTTTAACTTAAAAAGAAAAGTGATTTTAAAACTATTTTCGAACGCGTTTATAAGTTTAGAGTCTGGTTCGTGAGAACCTCTTTTGGTTAAGAAATCCAGATCAAAGTAATTTTCAACTTAGTCAAGGTACTATATTTCTTAAAAATAGGTTTACTACTCTAACGCAATGCACACCTTTTTATAAGTGACAATAAGAGGGTTTGATTAGGGAGTACAACTCGGTTATGAATACGCGAAAGCGACAGTTCCCGTTAAATTGGTTCTTTTCAAAGTAGGAAACACTGCCCATAAGTAATTCTATTAGCAAGTACTTGGATTATTAATTGATTATGTGAATTACATTCGAACCTGTCTTTATTAATTGAATTTAATTTAATACTTTATTTTTCATTGCGCACTCTTAAAAACCCTATTTTGATTACCTTAGATAAACACCATAACAATAGATAACGATAGATTGACACTTGGTCTCTGTGGATTCGACAATCTTTTATATTACTCTGACGCGTTCGTATACTTGCGAAAAGTACGCATCACACCCCCAAAGATGTCTACAATTTTGTCAAAATTTCAAGAAGACAATGGCAGATCTCATCACCGACATTGAGGCTCTCCGCAAGTCTCAAGGGATCACCTTTAGGGTTGACATTTAGTTTGCTTTATTTGTTTCAACAAGTAGTATTTTCCAATTTCCATTGGACTTGTACTTGTATTATTCCCTTCAAAGGATGAACGAAGCTTTGTTAATTTCACTATGTGTGTATTCCTTTATTCTTGATTGCAATGTTTAAACTGTTAAATGTTTCTTTTCAGTAAACAACACGAATAACTAAAGAACTTTGCATTAATAGAACAAAAACAACAACATTCATGCATCATTTTCATTTTCAAAACCAAAAAATGAAAAACTCATCATTCACCCTTTCTTGATCAAGAACCGACACAACAAACTGACTTCCTGACTCCATTACAACATGTGCCGCAACCATCAAGCTATAATGGGCCTGTTGGTACAAAACCAAGTCGGCCTCCGTGAGGAAGTATCCCAAGTCAGAGAACAAAAGGGAAAATTGATGGAAACTATCATACCCTAATTTTTAACCCTAAGGTCCCACATATCATTGGCATCCTTGCACATAAACAAGGTCACATCCTGATCCTCCCCCTATTCATCTTTGGGTTTTCTTCTTGCAGGGATCACCAAGCATCTCTTTGTTGATATCTTACCTTTGTGTTTATATCATTAATTGCTTATCTAACCACTAATAAAAATAGAAATCATATGTTTTATTTTCCTTAAGTTTATTGCGCAAGGTAGGGCTTTTCAATCAAGAGCATCTCAAATTTTTGTTACTTACTTCTCAAGGAAAGTCAAAGGTTCATGTGTTTATTTCCATGCCTTCTTCAACAAGAAACTTCAATATTTGAGCAATTTAATCAAGAGGAAATCAAGGAAACCTAATTTTAAGTTAATATTATCACCCATGTACTTTGAAATGCAAAGAAAATCCAAATACACAAGCTTGTTCCAAGTGGTTTGACCAAAAAGTTAACATTTGAAGTCAAAGTTCCAAGGATCACAACTTCTTCAATTCTCAACATTTTTGAATGCTTATTTTTTGAATATGACTCTTCTCAATATCATATATAACTTATATTTATATGATAATAGCCAACTATGCTTGGAGGATCATCTAAAGTTTGGAGACATTATAGGTCATTTGTGGACTTAGTGAAATTAGACCTATTTTCAAGTGACTTTTTCTCAACTTTTAAGGTTCATAACTTCTTCAACTTTCAACATTTAAGGCTAATTATTTTTGCACAATGTTATTTATGATTCCCTCTACAAGTTTTCTTAAAGGATCAATGTCAAAATATGCTTGGAAGGTCATGGAATTCATTGAGACATTACATGTCATTTTCAGCGATGAAACACTTGAATTTTTCTAATTTATATGATCAGTTTTTCATGCCAACTTCAACATGACATAAATTTGTGCTCAAACATCCAAATGCAACCTTTCTTGGAACATTGTAGTCTTTACTATGATGTTAACACATTGCAAAAAGAATGGGATCAAAGATTCTCCTGAGTAGGATGCCCCATTGGGTTGAACATGGTGACTTGGAACTGAAAAAATTGCCATTGACCGAATTTTAAACCTCACTAATATCGATTCCAAGCCAAATTAGCATGTGTTTTAGACTTAAACATGTTTAACAAAGTCTCCAGAAACTAATTGACCCTTCAAAACACATCATTTGGCTGAGTTTTGATGAGTTGCAAGTCACACTTTTCTCACATTCAGAACAAATTCGTTTTGCCGGAATTCAACATCATTCCACACGTATTTGGATCCAAACACATTCCCTATAAATAGAAGAAGCTATTGCATTCATTTTCAATCTTTTGAGAGCTAAGAAATCCCTACTGCAACTTGAAATTTTCTAGAAAAAAGAAACTATCGTGTTTTGAGTTTCAACTTGTTTCAATTCAATTTCATGATTCCATTAGCATCTTCGACATCCTCTGAAACTTTTGTAACAATTCCCAAGCTCTGAGACCTTCTTAAGTGCTCTGACCAGATCGAGTTTCATCAACTTCTGATCACCATCTGGACAAGATAAATGAATTTGGATCATAAGATTGAATTCAGGATGAGAAGAGGACCACAATGGTGGTGGTCTCGTGTTCTGAATTTACCAAATGATGAAACTTCGGTGAGAGCTCACCGGAGAAGATGATCGGAGTGTTCCAGGTCGTCTGAGTTTGGTCAGACATGTTGGACAAAAGAAATGTTTTGATTGGTTGGTTTTGAACTGGATCTCGTATGCTATTTGTAACACGCTCCACCGTGCATCCTAATCTGAGGAGTGTTGTATCTGCCACGTCAATTAATGAGGCGTGATCCAACATTCTGTGTTTTTTCAGATTTTAATTCTTTTTATTTTATTATTTTTAATTTCTTTTTCTTTTAAAATTCATAGTAATTTCATTTTTTATCCAAAAAATCCCAAAATAATTTCTAAAATTCTCTTTTATTTTTCTTCATCTGATTTTTTTTCCATATTTTATTTCACTGATTTTCTATTTTTCATGAACTTTCTCTTTTCACATTTGTTTTAATTGGTTTAAAAATACTTTTCTGCATTTTTAAATTCTAAAAAACTTATTATATGCTTCTTATTTTATTTCCAACCTCCCATAATTTTCTTGGCCATTTATTTAGTGTTTTGAAGGATTTTATATATTTTTTACTTTACTCCAATTTTAAAATTCATTTAAAAATACTTTTGATGCATTACCATTTCATTTAATTGCATTTTATATTTGTGTGACCTTTGTGAACTTATGTTGGTCTTGGATCATGATGGTTTGGACCTTAAGTCTCATCAAACTCAATGGATCTTAGGTGTTAATGGGGTGAAAACCCTAATCCACCAAGATGGATGATTGATTTTGATGGTGACTTGATCAAAATTTTAATCCAATTTGGGTGTGACTTCTCTTGTCCTTTTCTTCTTCATCTCCTTCTTTTCCCTTTGATCAATTGGATGGTTTATGTCCATCTTGTTCATGATGTGTGGATTGATAATTGATGAACTTTCATCATTTCAAATCTACCTCCTAATTGATCATGGATCATTTAAGGTACTTTGGATTGATGCATAAGTTTGTCTCAAGTTTCATGAAGTATGGATTGAAGTAATGGACCATCCTCCTAGTCTTTGTGTTTAATCATTCCTTCTTTTCTTTTTGGGTGGCACGACTTTAGGAGAATGATTTACATATCATTTCTCTAGCATGTATTAACACAAATATTAATATTGACGGACCTCAGATAGTTGTGACTTCTACATAAGTCCAATTACAATTGCTTAACATAACGCTAAATTTCTCCTATTCCTCATGGTATTGTGTGGAAATTTTACTCCCTTTTCATTTGTGAGAGCTAGTGGCATACTTGTTGATTTTATCCAAGTTGGGGTCATTCTCATAATGATGTATAGGTTCATGTTTTCATGCTTGTGGGTGAATAATTGAGTGTTATCCAAAAAATGACCAAACCATCTTTCATTTTTTATTAATAACTTCACTTACTAACATTTTACTTGTATTAACTTTTACTTCAAAGTCATTTACTTTATGCTTTTTTATTTTTATGTCATTTTCTTTATACTTTATATTTAGCATCTCATATTATATTATTTGTGATTATGTCATTTTTTTTGTCCATTTGGACGTTTCTTTTATATCCTAACAAAGAAAACACTAATAAAGAAAAACCTAAAAAAGAAACTTGGTTCTCATGATCCATGTACTTGTGGTTACTATCCTTAGCAATGTTGTGGAGTTATGGACTTAGAGTTAGGACATTGACCTTTGCTTTAGACTTGTGATTTGAGACCTTGGGATTCATCTGATACCTTTGACTTTGGACCTCTTTGGGAGACTTGGTTGAGTTACTTTGGTTTCATCTGATGCATGGATTATTATTTGCTTATCTGACTTACTTGAGGCTTAATCCAAAAGAGGGAATTCTTGCTTGACTTATGTCAAAAAAACTTACTATTTATTGGTTAGATCTTTCCTCCTTAGCTTTTAGTTTATTCTCTAGGATAGTCTATTCTTGTTCTCCCTTTCTTTAATTTTCAAAATCTTCTATCTTTTTCAAAACCCTATTGTTTTTAAACTTGAACCACTTAATAAACCTTGACTTTTGTCAAGTGATTTTCAAAACTTTTTTCTAATAAATTCTAATTTATCTTAAGCATATTTAGACTAATTTCAAAAGACTTAAAAAATAAATAACTCATTCAAATTCTTTTTGTACCCTTGGTGCACTTTTCCTTTTAAACTTTTCTCAAAGTTTAGACATGAGTCATTTCAATAGTTGATATATAACTCTCCTATCTCCATAGTATTGATGGTAATTCTTTTCCATCTATGAGAGCTAGTGGCATACTTGTTGATCCTTATCCAAGTTGGAGCCCTTCTCATGATGATGCAAAATTCTCATACTTGTGGGTGACTAGTTGAATATTCTTTTAAAATGACAAAAAGTGTTTTTATAAAAAATGAATCAAAACAAACACCTTTGTTATTTTTACCACGAACTACGAGGTTTTGATTCTCCATTGCACTTTGTTAGTACGTAGGCATGAGACTTCAAAAGGTCTTGGAAAACACCAAAATTCATAAAAAACATTCTTTTCCCATCTCTCCAATCTTTTACAAACAACACCCTTTTCAAACCAAAATGTACACATTTTCAAAGAGGTTCCCATGGAGTACCATGGATGTTTAAGATGCTAATACCTTCCCTTTGCATAACTAACCCCCGAACCCTTATCTCTTTTTATTAGTTTTGTTTGTACTTTTTCCCTTTTCCTTTGAAAACAATAAAAGTGAGGTGGCGACTCTTGCTTTATGAGTTAAGTTAATCAATAACTTAATCTCAAATTTTTTACCTATACAGAAACGATCCAAGTTGTCGCTCGAGGTCAAGACATAATGGCCAAAATGCAAGAAGAAATGAATCAAAGAGCTCACACTGCCACTTCTATTCCTAATGCCAATCCCGCCATTACGGAAAATCATGTGCCCCCTCATGGCAACATTCCAGTCCATATTCTAATGGATGCACCCGACGGTGTCCCTCCAGCTATCCTCAATCCTCCAGTTATTGAAGTGGATGATCAGCAAGATGCTTTCTTTAGTTTGAGAGCTCCCTCCATGTATGACGCCTTTGGTCCTCCGGCCAACGAGGTGGAAAAGAAGGTTAAAGCCATTGAAGAGAAATTAAAGGCAATGGAAAACACTAATGATTTAGGTCTCGACGCTATAGAGATGTGCTTGGTCCATGGTGTGGTTATCCCTGCTAAGTTCAAAGTCCCTGACTTTGAAAAATATAAAGGAGCCAGTGATCCAAGGACCCATATTCGAGCCTACTGTCGCAAGATGGCTGCTTATTCCGACAAAGACAGACTTCTCATGCATTTATTCCAAGATTCATTGAGTGAAGCATCTTTGGACTGGTATATGCAACTAGAAGGTACCCACGTTCAGACGTGGAGAGAGATGGCAGAAGCATTCCTTAAGCTTTACAAGTACAATACATATATGGAACCCAATCGCACACAGCTGCAAAATCTGATGCAAAAGTACAAAAGAGACTTTTAAAGAATATGCCCAAAGGTGGAGAGAACTTGCGGTGAGGGTACAACCTCCTTTTCTAGAATGTGAATTGGTGAATATGTTTATGGGTAATCTGCAAGTCCCATACTTGGATAGGATGGTAGGGAATACATCATGTGGGTTCTCTGACTTAACCTTGGCCTGTGAAAGAATAGAGAATATGATTAAAATGGGGAAGATTCAAAACTCTCCAAGCACCTTCGGTGTTGTAAAGAAACCTTTTGTCACATATGGAAAGAAACGTGAAGGAGAAATGAATGCAAAAGCCATTGTTAGGGGAAGGGCACCAACATATCGTGTGCCTTACCAGCAAGTGGCCGCAGTAGCACTAGTTCAAGAATAAAAACAACCATTTACAATTCCAATCCATCAACAACAACAACATTATCATCAACAATCACAGTGGTAACAATAATGTTATCAGCAACAACAATAACATCAACGACAAATACGTCCTAAGAGAAGATTTGATCCGGTCCCCATGTCGTATAGTCATATTTTTCCTTATTTATTGCACGGTTCTTTGGTGCAGTTGAGAGAGTTAGGGCCACCCCGTACGATCCTTCCTCCCGATTATGATATCAACTCCCGGTGCATGTTCCATTCAGGCGCTCCGGGTCACTCTATTGAGAATTGCAAATCCTTAAAATATAAGGCCCAAGATCTGATGGATTCGAAGGCTATTAAGTTTGCACCTAACGACCCAAATGTAAACAATAATCTGATGTCGCCGCATAATAAGCCCATAGTGAACATGGTAGAATTTGATAATGGAAGAGTATTAATGTCCCGTGTGGACGAATTGAAGACTCCTCTTATTGAAATAAAAAATGTTTTGATGAAGAATGATGCATTTCGTATATGTAGTGCAAGTTGTGAGAATTGTTTGATTGAACCACAAAAACGTAAAGCTTTGAAGTCTGTCATACAAAGATTAATGGACCAAGGAATCTTGGGGGTAGATTGTCCATCCACCAATGAAGATGTGTCCACCTAGAAATCCCATACAATCAAGTCCCACCTTTGCTCATTCCGTATGATTTATCACAAATGACTATCTTCAACAATCTAGTTACTCCTATGGTTATAACGGTACAAACGCCTTTCCCATTCAATGATACAAAGCAGTTCCATAGATCTATGACTCAACTGTCTACATCCATGGGAAAAGAGTACAAGAAGAACCAACAACGTCTTCCAAGTCTATAACAAATATAACTGGTACCGGTGGAGTAACAAGAAGCGGGAGAATATTTTCATCTATACCTACCAATGACTGAAAATGGTGGCCTTTTAGCTCAAGAAAAAGGCAAACAAACTGAAAATGACCAACAAACACAAGATCCTTACCTACTAGCGAGTGGAGGAATTCTTGCGCATCATTAAGAAAAGAGACTATAGGGTAGTTGACCAACTCAATCAAACCCCGTCGAAAATCTCAATGTTGTCTTTACGAATGTGCTCTGAGGCACATAGAGACACCTTAGTCAAATTATTGAAGGTCCCCATGTAACGCAAGAGATATATGTTTTTCAGTTTGAGGGTGTAATTAATAACTTCTCTTCTAGCATTAGTCTGGGTTTCAATGATGAAAAGCTTCCCTTTAAAGGGAGAAACCACAATAAGGCCTTACCTATTTCCGTAGAATATGTAGACACCATTTTTTCAAGGGTCTTAGTGGACATCGACTCATCCCTCAATGTGCTTCTGAAGATTTCTCTATCCAAAATGATTATTGAGGGGCTTGCTATGAAACCGCGTGAGCTAGTGGTGAGAGCATTTGATGGTTCAAGATGAACTGTGATTGGTGAAGTGGCCTTCCCCATAAATATCAGACACCATACTTTATTTATCACTTTCTTTGTAATGGATAGATATCTCGCTTACAGTTGTTTGCTTAGACGATCGTGGATACACCCAACCGAAGCTGTCACGTCGGTACTCCTTTTAAGGTTGAGATTTTTGGTCAATAACAAGCTTGTGGTAATTGAAGGAGTGGGGGATATGATGGTCAGCCACTTAGCATCTTTTAGGTATGTTGAAGGAGTAGGAGAGGAATAAAAAATCCCATTTCAATCTTTTGAAGTTGTCAATGTTGAGATGGTTGTCCTTATGGGGGAAGTTAAAACTGTTGAATTTCCAATGGCCTCTTTGAAGGATGCTCAAACTGTCATAAAAAATGGACACCCCGAAGGTTTCGGAAGAATTTTAGAGATACCTGTCAACAAGGATTGTGCCAGATTGGGATATTACTCCTAAAACACGAAGAAGGAAGCACCAATTGCTATAGAGGGGCAACTGCTCCCCTTGTCAGTTTCTTCTCAAGTGCTGGGCACCTCGTGGGTGGCCAGATTTATGCTTTGGAAGAGGATGGTATGGCTCAGGAAGAAGGACTGGTTTACAAGAAGGTTGAAGGAAAAGAATTAACAAATTGGACTATGTTTGAGTTACCTGAAGTCACAGTGTTAGAAAAGTAATTTTCATGTTTGATGTTTTCCCTTTGAGAAATAAAAGAACCCGTGTTATTGCCAAAGCATGGAGGGGACCATTTGTAGGGCCCCTGTAAAATTTTCTATTAATCAATCAATGAAAATGTCACTCTTTGCATCCAAATTTTGCTCAATGTCTTTCATTTGTTTTTTACTTTCTCACTTAAATAAAAAATGGCAATGTTTTCTTACTTTTCTTTAAATTTTCCATTCAGGCGCTCCGGGTCACTTTATTGAGAATCGCAAAGCCTTAAAATATAAGGTCCAAGATCTGATGGATTCTAAGGCTATTATGTTTGTGCCTAACGACCCAAATGTAAACAATAATCCGATGTCGCCGCATAATAAGCCTGTAGTGAACATGGTAGAATTTGACAATGGAAGAAGATTAATGTCCCGTGTGGACGAATTGGAGACTCCTCTTATTGAAATAAAAAATGTTTTGATGAAGAATGATGCATTTCGTATATGTAGTGCAAGTTGTTAGCATTGTTTGATTGAACCACAACAATGTAAAGCTTTGGAGTCTGCCATACAAAGATTAATGGACCAAGGAATCTTGGTGGTAGATTGTCCATCCACCAATGAAGATGTGTCCACCCTAGAAATCCCATACAATCAAATCCCACATTTGCTCATTCCGTATGATTTATCACATATGACTATATTCAACCATCTAGTTACTCATATGGTTATAACGGTACCAACGCCTTTCCCATTCAATGATACAAAAGCAGTTCCATAGATCTATGACTCAACTGTCTACATCCATGGACAAAGAGTACAAGAAGAACCAACAGCATCTGCCGAGCCAATAACAAATATAACTAGTACCGATGGTGTAACAAGAAGCGGGAGAATATTTGCATTTATACCTACCACTAACTGACAATGGTGGCCTTTTAGCTCAAGAAAAAGGAAAACAATCTGAAAATGACCAACAAACGCAAGATCCTTACCTACTTATGAATGGAGGAATTCTTGCGCATCATTAAGAAAAGCGACTATGGGGTAGTTGACCAACTCAATAAAACCCCGTCGAAAATCTCAATGTTGTCTTTACTGATGTGCTCTGAGGCACATAGAGACACCTTAATCAAATTATTGAAGCTCCCCCATGTAACGCAAGAGATATATGTTTTTCAGTTTGAGGGTGTAATTAATAACTTCTCTTCTAGCATTAGTCTGGGTTTCAATGATGAAGAGCTTCCCTTTGAAGGGAGAAACCACAATAAGGCCTTACATATTTTCGTCGAATATGTAGACACCATTTTTCCAAGGGTCTTAGTAGACATCGACTCATCCCTCAATGTGCTTCTGAAGAGTTCTCTATCCAAAATGACTCTCTAGGGGCTCGATATGAAACCGCGTGAGCTAGTGGTGAGAGCATTTGATGGTTCAAGATGAATTGTGATTGGTGAAGTGGCCCTCCCCATAAAGATCGGACCCCATACTTTATTTATCACTTTCTTTGTAATGGATAGATATCTCGCTTATAGTTTTTTGCTCAGACGATCATGAATACACCCAACCGAAGCTGTCACGTCGACACTCCATTTAAGGTTGAAATTTTTTGTCAGCAACAAGCTTGTGGTAATTGAAGGAGAGGAGGATATCATGGTCATCCACATAGTATCTTTTAGGTATGTTGAAGGAGTAGGAGAGGAACAAGAAATCCCATTTCAATCTTTTGAAATTGTCAATGTTGAGATGGTTGTCCTTATGGGGGAAGTTAAAACTGTTGAATTTCCAATGGCCTCTTTGAAGGATTCTCAAACTGTCATAAAAAATGGACACCCCGAAGGTTGAGGAAAAATTTAGAGATACTTGTCAACAAGGATCGTGCCAGATTGGGATATTACTCCCAAAACTTGAAGAAGGAAGCACCAATTGTTGTATAGGGGCAACTGCTCCCCTTGTCAGTTTCTTCTCAAGTGTTGGGCGCCTCGTGGATGGCCAGATATATGATTTGGAAGAGGATGGTATGGATGAGGAAGAAGGACTGGTTTACAAGAAGGTTGAAGGAAAAGAATTAACAAATATGACTATGTTTGAGTTACCTGAATTCACAATGTTAGAAAAGTAATTTTCATGTTTGATGTTTTCCCTTTAAGAAATAAAAGGACCCGTGTTATTGCCAAAGCATGGGGGGACCATTTGTAGGGCCCCTGTAAAATTTTCTATTAATCAATCAATGAAAATGTCACTCTTTTCATCCAAATTTTGCTCAACGTCTTTCATTTGTTTTTTACTTTCTCACTTAAATAAAAAATGGCAATGTTTTCTTACTTTTCTTTAAATTTTCCATTCAGACGCTCCGGGTCACTCTATTGAGAATTGCAAAGCCTTAAAATATAAGGTCCAAGATCTGATGGATTCGAAGGCTATTAAGTTTGTGCCTAACGACCCAAATGTAAACAATAATTTGATGTCGCCGCATAATAAGCCCGTAGTGAACATGGTAGAATTTGACAATGGAAGAAGATTAATGTCCCGTGTGGATGAATTGAAGACTTCTCTTATTGAAATAAAAAATGTTTTGATGAAGAATGATGCATTTCCTATATGTAATGCAACTTGTGAGCATTGTTTGATTGAACCGTAACAATGTAAAGCTTTGAAGTCTGCCATACAAAGATTAATGGACCAAGGAATCTTGGTGGTAGATTGTCCATCCATCAATGAAGATGTGTCCACCCTAGAAATCCCATACAATCAATTCCCACCTTTGCTCATTCCGTATGATTTATCACAAATGACTATTTTCAACAATTTAGTTACTCCTATGATTATAACGGTATCAACGCCTTTCCCATTCAATGATACAAAAGCAGTTCCATAGATCTATGACTCAACTGTCTACATCCATGGACAAAGATTACAAGAAGAACCAACAACGTCTGCCAAGTCAATAACAAATATAATTGTTACCGGCGGAGTAACAAGAAGCGGGAGAATCTTTGCATATATACCTACCAGTGACTCACAATGGTGGCCTTTTAGCTTAAGATAAAGGAAAACAAACTGAAAATGACCAACAAACGCAAGATCCTTACCTACTAGTGAGTGGAGGAATTCTTGCGCATCATTAAGAAAAGTGACTATAGGGTAGTTGACCAACTCAACCAATCCCCGTCGAAAATCTCAATGTTGTCTTTATTGATGTGCTCTGAGGCACATAGAGACACCTTAGTCAAATTATTGAAGGTCCCCCATGTAACGCAAGAAATAAATGTTTTTCAGTTTGAGGGTCTAATTAATTACTTCTCTTCTAGCATTAGTCTGGGTTTTAATGATGAAGAGTTTCCCTTTGAAGGGAGAAACAACAATAAGGCCTTACCTATTTCTGTCGAATGTGTAGCACCATTTTTTCAAGGGGCTTAGTGGACATCGACTCATCCCTCAATGTGCTTCTGAAGAGTTCTCTATCCAAAATGACTACTAAGGGGCTCGCTATGAAACCACGTGAGCTAGTGGTGAGAGCATTTGATGGTTCAAGATGAACTGTGATTGGTGAAGTGGCCCTCCCCATAAAGATCGGACCCCATACTTTAGTTATCCCTTTCTTTGTAATGGATAGATATCTCACTTACAGTTGTTTGCTCAGACGATCGTGGATACACCCAACCGAAGTTGTCACGTCGGCACTCCATTTAAGGTTGAAATTTTTGGTTAATAACAAGCTTGTGGTAATTGAAGGAGAGGAGGATATCATGGTCAACCACTTAGCATCTTTTAGGTATGTTGAAGGAGTAGGAGAGGAACAAGAAATCCCATTTCAATCTTTTGAAGTTGTCAATGTTGAGATGGTTGTCCTTATGGGAGAAGTTAAAACTGTTGAATTTCCAATGGCCTCTTTGAAGGATGCTCAAACAATCATAAAAAATGGACACCTCGAAGGTTGAGGATGAATTTTAGAGATACCTGTTAACAAGGATCGTGTCAGATTGGGATATTACTCCCAAAACTTGAAGAAGGAAGCACCATTTGCTGTATAGGGGAAACTCCTCCCCTTGTAAATTTCTTCTCAAGTGTTGGGCACCTCGTGGATGGAAAGATTTATGCTTTGGAAGAGGATGGTATGGCTGAGGAAGAAGGACTGGTTTATAAGAAGGTTGAAGGAAAAGAATTAACAAATTGAACTATGTTCGAGTTACCTGAAGTCACAATGTTAGAAAAGTAATTTTCATGTTTGATGTTTTGCCTTTAAGAAATAAAAGAACCTGTGTTATTGCCAAAGCATGGAGGGGACCATTTGTAGGGCCCTTGTAAAATTTCCTATTAATCAATCCATGAAAATGTCACTCTTTGCGTCCAAATTTTGCTCAATGTCTTTCATTTGTTTTTTACTTTTTCACTTAAATAAAAAATGGCAATGTTTTCTTACTTTTCTTTAAATTTTCCATTAAGGCGCTCCGGGTCACTCTATTGAGAATTGCAAAGCCTTAAAATATAAGGTCCAAGATCTGATGGATTCGAAGGCTATTAAGTTTGCGCTAAATGACCCAAATGTAAACAATAATTCGATGCCGCCGCATAATAAGCCCGTAGTGAACATGGTAGAATTTGACAATGGAAGAAGATTAATGTCCCGTGTGGACGAATTGAAGACTCCTCTTATTGAAATAAAAAATGTTTTGATGCAGAATGATGCATTTCCTATATGTAGTGCAAGTTGTGAGCATTGTTTGATTGAACCACAACAATGTAAAGCTTTGAAGTCTGCCATACAAAGATTAATGGACCAAGGAATCTTGTTGGTAGATTGTCCATCCACCAATGAAGATGTGTCCTCCTGGGAAGTAAAAGCTAAGAAGGACTCGTACTGACATGGCTATGAAGATTAAGGAGGAAGTACAAAAGCAGCTCAGCGCATGTTTTCTAGCAGTTTCCAACTACCCTCAGTGGATTTCCAATATCGTGCTCGTGCCCAAAAAGGTCAGCAAAGTTCATATATGTGTAGACTACATAGATTTGAATAGAGAAAGTCCCAAAGAAGACTTCCCACTACCTCACATTAATGTGCTAATGGACAACACCGCTTAATTCTCTGTCTTCTTCTTATAGATGGCTTCTCTGGTTATAACTAAATCAGAATGGCTCCGGAAGACATGACGAAAACTACTTTCATCACCCCATGGGGAACTTTTTGCTACAAGGTCATCCCCTTTGGCTTAAAGAACGTCGCTGCAACATACCGACGTGCAATGGTGACACTATTTCATGACATGATTCATAAAGAGATTAAAGTGTACGTTGATGACATGATCTCAAGTCCTAAACTGAAGAGGAGCATTTGGTTAACCTAGGAAAGCTATTTGAACACTTGAGGACGTTTAAGTTGAGACATAACCCCAGTAAATGTACATTTAGCATAAGATCTTGCAAATTGCTAGGTTTCATCATAAAGCCAACGAGGCATCGAAGTGGACTCTGAAAAGGTAAAGGCCATACAAGCTATGCTTGCATCCAAAATTGAAAAGGAGGTCTGAGGATTTCTTGGGAGATTGAATTACATCGCCCGATTCATATCTCATCTCACAACCACCTATGAGCTGATCTTCAAGCTACTTTGCAAGGATCAAGCCGTCATTTGAAACAACAACTGCCAAAACACCTTTGAAAAGATCAAGGAGTAGTTACAAGAATCTCCGATCTTGATACATCATGTGCCTGGCAGACCCTTGATCATGTACTGAATAGTCATTAAAGGATCTATGGGATATGTCCTCGGCCAGCACGATGAAACTGGAAGAAAGGAACATGCAATAAACTACTTAAGTAATAAGTTTACTGATTACGAGAGTAGTTATTCGTTGCAAGAGAATACTTGTTGTGCACTTGCTTGGGTTGCCAAACGTTTAAGGAAATATATGCTCACCCATACAACAATCTTAATCTCCAAGATGGATCCAGTCAAGTACATCTTTGAAAAGCCTGCTCTAACCGGTAGAGTAGCTCGTTGGAAAATGGCTTTAATTGAGTATGACATCCAACACGTCACTCAAAATCTATCAAACAGAGTGTATTGTCTGACTATCTTGTACATCAACCTTTAAAGGACTACTAGTTTATGCGCTTTGAGTTCCCTGATGAGGATATTAGGATGATAAAGGATTGCAATATCCACGGACCCGAGGAAGGACAAGAACCTAGATCTCGGTGACCCTTGTATTTGATGGAGCTTCTAACGCTCATGCAAATGGCATTGGGGCAGTCATCACCTCCCTAACTAGTTTTCACTTACCTTTATCTACAAGGTTGTGCTTTGAATATACCAACAATATGGTAGAGTACGAGGCTTATATATTTGGTATTGAAGTTGCAATTGATCTTAGGATCAAAATTCTTGAAGTCTATGGAGATTCAACCTAGGGCATCAGCCAAGTTAAAGGAGATTAGGAAGCTCGAGATCATAAGTAAACCCTTAGAAGGAGCATATCCTAAAAGTGATACCATACTTTGATGAGATTATATTCCATCAAATCTCTAGAGAGGAAAATAAGTTGGCCGACGCCCTAGAAACTTTGTCGTCCATGTTTAAGGTCAAATGGAAGAATGAAGCACCATCCTTTCATCTTGACTACCTAGACGAGCATGCTTACTATTTGGAAGCCGAAGATGAAGTCGATGGCCATCCAAGGTTCTACGGCATCATGAAGTTCCTAAAAGCTAAGAATATCCATAGAACGCATCCATCACCGACAAGAAGTATCTTCGGAAACTGTCGTCCAAGTTCTTCTTAAGCGGAGGGGTATTGTGCAAAAGGAATTATGATTCGGTTCTGCTTAGATATGTGAACAAGAAAGAAGCACACCAAATCATAATGGAAATACATGAAGGTTCCTTTGGGACGCATGCAAGTGGACACACAATGGTAAAAAAATCTGGAAGGGCCAGTTACTATTGGATGACCATGGAGGTTGACTGCTACCACCATGTTCAAACATGTCACAAATTCCAAATCTACGCCAACAAGATCCATGTACCGTCAGTACCACTCAATGTCCTAACATCACCTTGGCTTTTCTCCATGTGGGGCATTTACGTGATCAAACGCATTAATTCAACTGCCTCGAATGGACATCGCTTCATCTTGGTAGCCATAAACTATTTCACTAAATGGTTGAAGTAGTCTTTTACACAAACGTCACAAGACATGTGGTGGCTCAATTCATAAGAAAATAAATAATTTTCCATTATGGGATCCCCAACAAGATCATTACTGATAATGGATCTAACCTCAATAACAAGAAGATGAAAGAGCAATGCCAAAGCTTCAAGATCGAGCATCACAGCTCATCACCGTATCGAAAGAAGATGAATCGTGTTGTTGAGGCAACCAACAAGAATATCAAGAAAATCGTGTAGAAGATGGTGGAAACCTATAAAAATTGGCACGAGATGCTCTTGTTCACCTTGCATCGTTAGCGTACCTCCACTAGGGAAACCCCCTTATCTCTTCTGCATGGCATGGATGCAACCCTGCCTATTGAAGTAGATATTCCTTCCTTGAGGATTTTAACCAATGTCAAGCTTGACAAAGCCGAGTGGGTGCAGACCCGATTTAACCAACTAAACCTCATTGATGAGAAGCGCTTGGCAGTCGTATGTCACAGCCAGCTATACCAAAAGCACATCAAGAGGGCCCATGACAAGAAGGTTTATCCTCGAAGCCTCAAGGTTAGAGACATAGTCTTGAAAAATATTCTACCGATTCAAACTGACATTAGGGGCAAATGGACGCCAAACTATGAAGGCCCATACATTGTAAGAAAGGTTTTCTCTGGAGGAGCCTTATCCTTGCAACTATGGATGGTAAATATATTTCGTCCCCCATGAACGCGGATGTAGTTAAAAAATACTACGCTTGAAAAAAAGAAAAAAAGTCCGATTATGTGAAAACCCGTAAGGGCGGCTTATGCAAAAATTGGTATCCCGGTAGGCTGAAAACCCAAAAGGGTGGTCTAGGCAAAAAATAGGGATTCATGAAAAGCGAGAGTCTGCATTCTGAAAAGGATCTTCCGCACTCCCTGGCGAGTCAATCCAATCACTTTCCTTTTGAAGCAAGATCTAAGGACCTTCGAGGATATAAGGAATATAGCAGTATTGAACTTGGTGGAAATTCGAGTAATTGCCATTATAGTTTTCCAATTTCTTTTGCAATCACCTCTTTTAGGAGTTGCTTCCTTATACAAATCACCCATATTTGGGATCCTTTTTATCAATAAAATCGATTCCATCATATGTGCTAACTACTTTTACTTTTCCTGCTTTGTTTGTGAAGTGTGACTTTTCTTTAGTTGACATTAAAGTAGAATATTTCAGGTAAAACAAACTTTTTACTAAAAAAACAAAATTTTAAGAGGAAACATCGAAATTACTTCTCTTTTAAAAGTATCTAAAGGTAAGCATAGTCTAACTACTTGGTATACCTCAACACCGCAACGCCACACATTCCCTCTGGTTTGGCCCATTCTAGAAATACCTCAGCAAGAGGATAGCTAATAACATTGCTACATCAGAAGATCCAGATTCCGATGTCGGGAAGTCAGTTACACTCTCCCCAAGAAAAGTCCAAGCCTAATCATCATTGGAACTCCCAACAAATTCTCCCCGTAGAGCCCAATCATACTTGGCACAACTCATAAACCTTACATTTGCATATTCCATAAAAGCCCAAACATGCATTGGAATTTTACATACATAACATTATATCATAAGTATCCTCTATAATTCACAGTCCAATCCTACTCGACATTGATTCATCAAATTTCGGAACTTCCCAGTAATTACAAAGGATTTTCCCCAATAGATTCATATATTTTAGCCGTTGCTAAGTTTCAAACTCTCAATTTTATCCCCAAGTAGAGTCGGGTATTCCAGCTGGTGCTTGAAATCATCACTGAACTATTTTGTATTCCCCAATAAAGTCGTCACCTTCAAAACTCTCTTGCAAGAGTCAGTTATTCCTAGTCGCCGCTAAGGATCATCATTGAACTTGTTCCCCAGCATGAATCGGGTATTCTAGCCATTGCTAAGAATCATCACTGATCTATTTTCCTTCCCCGTTCGAGTCAGGTATTCTAGTCGTTGCTAAGAATCATCACTAAACTTTGTAAGGAATCGTCACTGAAGTGTTTGATTGAAATTCTCCCAGTAGATGTCAGGTATTCCAGTTGTTACTAGGAAACATCGTTAAACTTCTTTCTTTCTCAACAGAGTCAGGTATTCTAGTCGTTGCTAAGAATCATCATTGTACCCTCTTATTTTATCTCCAAACAGAGTTAGGTATTCCAGCCGTTGTTGAGAATCATTATTGAACCATTTGGTTTCATCCCCCAGAGTCAAGCATTCCAGCCTTTGCTAGGAAGCGTCGTTGAACCTCTTTTCTCCCCCACAGAGTCATAAATTCTATCCATGGCTAATAATCATCACTGAACTTGAGTGTATCCCACAAATATCAGGTATTTCAGATGTTGCTTGAAATCGTTGTTGAGTCTAAACTTCTCCATCCGAGTCAAGTATTCCAGACGTTGCTAGGAATCACCACTATTTTTCCTCCCTAACTGTTGCTAGGGGAGGTCACCTATTCTTTACAAAAATTGTTATCCCCAACGGAGTTTCTTCCTCACCCTTCTTCTCAGTATTTTGTCACCAAAAATTTCCTCTTTGAAGGGATACCTATGTTGCAGACCTCGCATTTCATGTCACGCATAATTATCATAACCATATCCATAATCCCTAACAGATCAATTCATATCACTTTCATCCTCAACAGGGAAAATTTACGGTTACTCTTTTCTAGTATTTAATCCTCTCCTACCTTGAACGCATTGGAAGTTGTTGTTATCTATACATTCAGGTCCAAAAAGATTAAATAGGGGAAGCTGTCATACCCTCAAAATTTCCCTACTTCCATATCACTCTCCATACCTCTAATTCATGAGCATACTATTGGAATAAGATTTGGTTTTGTATCTATACCTTGAGTTTTGATGATAACAATGTTGTGTTTGTGTGAGAACAATTTTGGTACCCTAATGGTTTGTTATTGTGTAGCTTTATCAGCCATTTGATTCTGAGTATATGACGTGCAACGTCATCAGTTTTTGAATAATGAGTTCCAAATCTGCTTCTGCACCAGTTATAAGAAGTTCTGAAAGATATTCAATGTTGTTGTTGCAATGATCATTCTTTTGTACATAGTTTTCTTTAAGTGTTTGTTTATCATTTTTGTAAAATTTGCTTGTATAGAAGCAACTTGTAACATACAATATATTATTCAAATTGTTTGTCTGATTCCTTAAGGAGACTAGGGTAAATCCAGATCCTTGAGAAGACAAAGAATGTTATTCTTTGTGAGTCCTTAAGGAGACTAGGGTATAGTTAGATCATTGAGAAGATAAAAAAGGTTATTCTTTGTGAGTCCTTAAGGAGACTAGATTATAGTCGGATCCTTGAGAAGACAAAGAAGGTTATTCTTTGTGATTATTATAATCTGTTGATTATAGTGGATTAAGTCCTTGTGTATAAGGCAAAACCACCTTGGCGGGTGGACATGAGTAGCTTTAAATTTCAAATGAACCAGGATAAGAATACTTGTGTTTTCATCTCATTGTTAGTATCTTTTTAGTGGTGTTCTTGAGTTGGTAAAAAACTTTTATTTTGTAAAACTCAATTCAAACCCCCATTTCTTGTGTTTTTCACACCTTCAATTGGTATCAGAGCCTGGTTGTGATTGTGATAAAAGTTTATCAACACTTCACCATGTTCAGTACCGATCCAGTTTGTGTGAGAAATATTGGTTGCTGCTAACGTTGTTAACAATAATGAAAGATATCACTACAGTGCAAAACCACCAATCTTTGATTGTGAGAAATTTGATTATTGGAAAGATAGAATATGAAGTTTCTTTCTTGGTTATGTTGTTGATCTTTAGGGATTTTGTAGTCGACGGCTACGTTCACCCAGTTAATGCTGAAGGAAATAATATAGCAAGAAGTGTTATGACTTATCAACATTAGAAAGATTTCAAAAATCATCATAAGGCCGGAACTATATTTTTAAATGTTATCTCTTATACTGAGTAGGAGAAGATAACAAACATAAGTTCTATCAAATCCATATTTGACTCTCTAAGGATGACTTGTGAGGGGAATGCTCAAGTAAAGGAGACAAAGGCCTTGGCCTTAATCCAGAAGTACGGGGCATTCAAAATGGAAAATGATGAAACAGTTGAGACTATGTTCTCAAGGTTTCAAATGCTTATTGCAAGACTGAAACTTCTGGATAAAGGATACTCTACAGCTGACCATGTCAAGAAGATTATCATAAGTCTTCCTAAAAAATGGAGACCTATGGTAACTGCTTTGAAGCTGGCAAAGGATCTCAACAATATCAGTCTTGAAGAACTTGTTAGATCCTTAAGAAGCCACGGGATTAGGCTCGAGGAAGATGAACCTCAGAAGCGAGGTCAATTTGTTGCCTTAAATTCTAAGCCTGGGAAGACAAAAGCTTATCAAGAAGAGGAAGAATCAGAAGGATCTGATGAAGACTCAGAAGATGATGATGATTTGTCTCTAATTTCAAAGAGAGTCAGCAGACTCTGGAAGCACATGCAGAATGGTCAAGGGAATTTCAGAGGAGTCAGAAGGAATGTTGGTCATTTTGATTCTTCGTCTGGTCAGAAGAAGCAAGGTTCTAGAAAATAAGTTATATTCTTTGAGTGCAAGGAGCCAGGCCACTACAAAAATGATATTCCTAAGTTGAAAAAGGACAGAAGGCCTAAGAAGAATTTTTCTAAAGGAAAGAAGGGGCTGATGGATACATGGGATGACTCATAAACCGAAGAATAACATTTTGAAGAAGAAAAATCCAATGTTGCATTGATGGAAACTATAGATTATCCCAAAGGTTCTGAAGAACCAGAAGACATGGTATTATCGGAATCAAAATCTGACTATGATTCAAAAGAGACATCCTTAGCAGCTCAGCTGAAACACCAATCATGGTACCTGGACAGTGGATGCTCACGACATATGACGATTAGAAGGTTTATGTTCCAAGATTTAGAACTTAAGCCTGAAGGCTTTATTGGTTTTGGAGGAAACCAAAAAAGAAAGGTCATTAGCTCTGAAACTATTGGTAACGGTAAACTTCCTTCTATTACTAATGTTCTTTTAGTTGATGGTCTGATGCATAACCTTATATCTATTTGTCAACTTAGTGACAATGGTTATGATATCATTTTTAATCAAAAGTCATGCAGGGTTTGCTTCAGATGCTCTTTGTGAAGCATGTCAGAAAGACAAGTTTTCTAAAACATCTTTCAAAGCAAAAATGTTGTTTCTACCTCTAGACCGTTCCGCACATTGATTTTTTTGGACCGATGAAAACTGCCTCTATCAATGGAAATAAGTATGGATTGGTCATCATTGATGACTATAGTCATTGGATAGGGGTAACATTCTTGAAACACAAGGATGAGTCACATTTTGTTTTCTCTACTTTCTACTCACTAGTGCAAACAGAAATGAATTGCAAAGTAGTCAGAGTCAGAAGTGACCATGGTGGCGAATTTGAAAATAAACATTTCGAAAATCTTTTTGATACAAATGGAATTTCCCATGATTTATCCTATCCTAGAACTCCACAACAAAATGGGGTTGTAGAAATGAAGAATAGGACTTTGCAAGAAATGGCTCGCACCATGATCCAAGAAACTGACATGGTTAAGCATTTCTGGGCAGAAGCGGTTAACACAACATGTTATATTGAATCAGAGTCAAGAAGTCGTCTGCATGAAGCAATGATGATCAATCATTCTTCAGCAAATTCGGATGGAAGAGATCCAGTTTGAGAAGCCTACAGAAGGTGGATTAATTCCAAGATATCTAAGCTGAAGAACTTCAGGTATAAAGTATATGAAAGAAACTTCCGTTATGGGTTTGTTCCCTTAATGGAAATCTGGAAATTACGAAATTCCCAGTTGTGTCTTCCTACTCCAGAGTTTAAGGAAGTTATTAAAGAAATGGATGAGGAAGTTGTTCAGGATGTTGGGGTTGATTATAGGCATCAAGAATGTGTTATGGAAGAATTTGCTTCTCATCTTGTTGTTTATGAGGACCAACAATCTAAAGATCAATAAATTGAAGTTTCTCCTCTTCACCACTCTACTGGAACTTCGTCTGGAGAAATTACTGATGCGCTTCGGAAGACCATTGAGGAAATCATAGTTGATCATGCTTTGGTCAAAGAGCGTCTAGACAAATAGGATATGATGTTTCAGCTGATACTGTCCAGACTTCCTTTGCCTCCTCCTCAGAACCCTTAGCACTTTGTTTTCCTTAAAAAATATTTAAGTGTTTTGATGTTTCTGACTGTATCTTTTCCGCCTGTTGGCATTAATCAATGAAAATTGTGTTTTTTTCTTTCTATTTATTTTATTTTATTTGTATATGTATTTTTGATTGATGACAAAGGGGGAGAAACATATCTAAGGGGAAGATTTGTAATTACTTTTGATATACCTAAATTCCTAACTAAGAACCCAAACATTGTTTATTATTTTTTAGTAACAACTACTTCGAAGAATAGTTTGTTAACTGTTTTTGCAGGGTTAAGTTCATAAGACAAAATTGATTTAGTTCAAATATCAGAAGCTCTTGTGAAGTTTCAAATATCATAATGTAAGTTACCAATTTCTGAAGAAATGGTCTACTATCTGAGTCTAAAACATTCATTTTGATGATTGAGAATCAGATTCAAGCATATGAATCTTCAAGGAATTTAATAACCATGTTCTGAATTTAGAAAATTGAGCACTTGGCATCAAGTTCTCAAGAAATTAGAAAATTCAACATCTAGCTATGAGGAAGAGTATCCTCCATAGTAATCAGACTTGGCAATCAAGTTCTTAAGAAGAATACTTAACCAAGTTCTGGAAGTTCGTTTCAAAGAGTTTCGCTCTTCAAAGGCAATCTAGCTCTGAAAGAGAATTTCAAAGAAAACCATAATTCAAGAACTGAATGAAGATAATCAACTCTAAAGCTTCTTTAAAAGAACTCAATCAAGCTTCTAAAGTGAAGCTCATCAGAATGTTAATGTTAATAAACCGGTGCTCTGGACAACATCAACCAACTTCTGAAGATAAACCGGATTCTGATTGAAAATTACTCTGGTATTTCAAAAAGGTTAATCAGGAAAGTGTTCTTGCATTCTATTTTTATCTTTTTAGGATTATACATCTCAGTGGGAGCTTCGTGCTTCTGTAAGATGTATTCTTTTGTGATTACCCTATACAAAACTGTTCATTAAAATACATGTTTTTTCATCATCAAAAAGGGGGATATTGTTAGAACAAGATTTGGTTATGCATCTATACCTTGAGTTTTGATGATAATAATGTTGTATTTCTGTCAGAATAATTTTCGTACCATAATGGTTTGTTATTGTGTAGCTTTAACAACCAATTCTGATTTTGAGTATATGACGTGCAACATCATCAGTTTCTGAACAATGAGTTCCAAATCCACTTCTGCCCCAATTATAAGAAGTTATGAAAGATATTCAATGTTACTGCTACATGATCTTTTTGCTTCTGTGCTGATTCACTCCTGAGAAGCTTCTGAGGAATGCTATGTTGTTGCTGCAACGTTCCCTCAATTATTGCTTCTAGACGTGACTATGATCACCAAGCTTCTGAAGAATGGCAAGCTTCTAAAGTTGTGTTATGTAGATAAAGATTATGAAGATATCATGCCATACAATTGAGGTTATCAGGGTTCTGACTATAGATTTTGAAGACTCTGAAGATTCTGAAGATCTCAAGCCAGACTACTGACGCTGTCAAGGTTCTGACCAAAGATTCTGAAGTTTCTGAATCTAGTTTTATGCTTCTTCATTTCATGTTTTATCAACTTTCATCAAAATCCAATAAACTTGAAGATAATATCAAATGGGTATGTGATCAAATAGTACATAGTAAAAATCAAATATCCTTTCCATTACCCGATTTCATGGGCAAAGGACAATACTATACATCACACATGTCACTAATTTTGTGGGCAAAGGACAATACGCATTATCACTCCTTTCACCATCCAACTGTGGGCAGCTGCTCTATGAGCTTTCCCTATTTTGACCTCCAACGGTCTTCTTCTTATGCTATATAAGTAAGACTTGGAGACTTGAAGAAAGACGACGAAGATATATACAAAAGCGCTTCTAAACTTTGAAAAGCAATCATTCTTTTGTACACGGTTTTTCTTTAAGTGTATGTTTATCATTTGTGTAAAATCTGCTTGTATAGAAGAAACTTGTAACACATAATATATTATTCAAACTATTTGTTTGATTCCTTAAGAAGACTACAGTGTAGTCGGATCCTTAATAAGACAAAGAAGGTTATTCTTTGTGATTCCTTAAGGAGACTAGGGTATAATCGGATCCTTGAGAAGAAGAAAAAAAGTTATTCTTTGTGATTCCTTAAGAAGACCAGGATATAGTCGAATCCTTGAGAAGACAAAGAAGGTTATTCTTTGTGATTATTGTAATATGTTGATTATAGTGGATTAAGTCCTTGTGTATAAGGCAAAATCACCTTGGCGGGTGGACTGGAGTAGCTTTGAATTTCAAGTGAACCAGGATAAAATACTTGTGTTTTTGTCTCATTGTTAGTAACTCTATAGTGGTGTTCTTGAGTTGGTAAAAGGTTTTTGTTTTGTAAAACCCAATTCAAACCCCCCTTTATTGTGTTTTTCACACCTTCACTTACATTCAAAGATGAACATGTATTGCAAAATAATGAGTGGCATGATATTTTTACAAATTACAAGTTTCATATTCATGTTATGTTATAGTAAGTATTAAACATGTACCTTGACAATGTATCAAATTTTCAGCTCATATCATTACCATACAAATGCAAGTTGAAACATTCAAACTTGAAATAATCACTCAACTCTTTTTCAAGCCATTCAAAAACAAACTTTGAGAACAAACACAAAAATTTCTAAAACAATTGAAATTAAACTAAACTATATACTATCTACTTGAAACAAATTAAACTAAACAAGTACAAAGCAAGTATCTATACAATATACACAAGTTTATATACAAGTAGCTATACATTATACATAAATGTACAAAGCTTAAAAAAGATAAAAATTATTGCGATGCTTTCAATATCTAAACATCAATCCCCGACAACGGCGCCGTTTTGTTGATGCGGTAAAGTAGAAACCAAAAGTAAGTATTTTGATTTTTTTTAACGTCTCCACAGGGATTAGTGCGACATCGATTTCGTTCAACGGTCTCTAAAATTTTAAGCTTTAGTTTGTAAGGGTGTTTGAAAGTAAAAAGAACAAATAAATAAATAAATAAAGCTTCAGAAATATATGAGAGCATTACAAGATTGAATTTCATCCACCATACGAACATGTAATTTTACCAACCAGTTATGCATAATCTAAACATTCATAAATATCATCATGTATCGCTCACAACAGAGTTCATGTCTGCAACTTTCATCGAGAGTTCTACCGCATTGTTTAATCAACGATCTCTCATCATATCAAACAATACAAAACATTAAGACTCAATACTCACGTGAATGTTAAACCTAAATTTATGTCTAGAGTTTAGCATCTAACATATAATTATCCTAGATCTAGATTCAAAGAGTATTTCTCAATAACGATTCAAATCAATAGATAAACAAGTAAATAAGGATAACATCAATATAGATTCGTCAATAGATTATACATAACACCATGATTTATAAAAATACATACTATAAAAATGAACTTACATACAATCCCAACAAGAAAGAGATTAGAAGGAGAAGAATGAAGAGTAACAAACATCCACGTGATTTCCTAACGATTTATACAAACCCAACTCCGGATATTCGAGAAGCCATCCTCAATGTTGTTTCTAAGCTACTCTAACTCTCATTACTACAAAAACTGGTGTTGATGGAATTGGGGTTAAAATTTCCCAAAACCATAACCTAAAAATATGATTTGGTCAGATTTATATAAAATTAGGATTTTCCTATCTCGCTCGGCGAGCATGGTCTCGCTCGACGAAAGTTGCTTTATTTCCCATATGTCCCTCAGGAATACATCAAACCTTAATTGGAAAATATCTTCATTCGCACGGCGAGCAAGGTCTCACCCGACGAACTCAAGATCTCAGATCCTCGCTCGACGACCATGACACAGTTTTACCCTTGAATTTCATTTATTTGGCCTCGCTTCTTGTTCGCCAGAGCTCGTCCGGCAAGTTCGTTTCTCTTCGCCAATGCTCGCTCGGCGAGCAAGCCAGAATTTCTCTTATTTCAGCTTTGTTCTTTCTTCATTATTTTGTTCCTTTATTATTTGGTTTCTTGCACACTTAGCACACACTTCAAGGATGCCAAAGCCAATTTCAAAATATATAACATTCTAAAAAAATCGGGGAAATTAATCAATGGAATCACAATTTACAGTTGAAAAATACCAAGTTTTTATGTACAAAAATAGTCAAAATTTTCATTTATCAACAACATAAGAAGGTTATCCCAAAATATAACAATGATCAGGCAAGAGAGGTGAAAATAAAAACAACATAAAAAATATCATTTTCTGAGATGAATTATAAAAGCTGAAAATATATTTTGTTTAACGTTGGTGTTAGAAGAATAACATACAACACATAACCTTGAAGATTTTTTTAACTTTGCAATTCATCCCAAATAATTATGTATACGAGTTTGGAGCGGCTAGGTTTATAGTAAAACTTAATGAACGAGTGCTTTAATAGTAAAATCAAACCCCTTGATAATTAAAGAAACAGAAGGAATGAATTAATTAATTAACAAATAAAAAATTAAATAAAAAGAAATGCACAATTTTTAAAGAAATGACGCTTAAACTGCTTTTGTGGGATTCGAAGCACGTCATGGATTACTTTTTCCTTCAGTTACATTCAATATCCGAGGGAATATATATTTTTTAAGTAAGTCATGGCGCTTCCTGAAATTATACCTCAGTTTTTTGCTGGGTGAGGTGAAAGCGTTATCATGAAATGTATTGTTTGTAGTAGTGTGACTTTATTCTTTGTCGCTGGTGCCTCTATCATGATGACCACCTCACACTTGTTTGAGTTCGCTTCTATGCTCGTTTCTGTCAGATAAAAACCTAAAACTTTTCGGCTCTCACCCCAATGGTACACTTCTCTATTTTGAGTCTCATGTTGTACTATTGGACTCTTCAGAATAGTCGGGAAATGTGTAGGTCATGTAGCCACTAGGGGTGAGAATATGTCATACCAACTAACGAGGACCTTATGTCCTAGCCCACACATTCTAATACCGGATAATTTTTTTTAAATCGAAAAGACCTAGAATTTTTTATAAGTCTATTTAGTTAAAAAGACAAGTCCATGAGCCATAAAGAAAACCTTTTAAGTGTATCAAGTCGGTCTATTTATATAAATATGAGTAAGTTCATTATTTTTATAATACTGTATTTTATACTTTGAATTAAAATACATAAATAAAGTTTAGTTATCGTGAAGAACTTATGAAAATAAGATGAAAAACTTTATGAACAATGTCATAAGTTGTTTTCATAAATTCTCTCAAACAAATAGTATCACACACTTTATGCTATTAGATAAGTTCAGATAATTTAATGCAAACAAATATTTAGTGACATTGATCTTTTAATTTGTTAGCCTATTAAAATATTAATTAAATTGCTTATTTAAAAATATTAAAATAAGATTTTTAAGTAGACTAAAAGGCTAATCAAACATTCGAAAAGGTTAAACTCAAATCTAAAAATAAGTCTATGATATACTACAAGTCAAACTAAAACTTTGAATGTTTTAATAGTTCAAACTCAAACTTGGCAAAACCTAGTTCAACTCAACCTATTTCCACCCTAGTAACCACTATTCACCGAACTTAAGGATCATGTCATCCATATACACTTTCAATTTTTATCCCATTTATTCTTTAAAAACTTTATTCATTAAGTCGCTGTAGCATTTTTCAAACCAAATAACATCATATTATCATATTATATGAATATAAGCATTGGTGTCACCATCCTCTTATTCTAGGAGATCTGTTAGTGGTCACTGTTTTTTCTTGGCCCGTTCTTTGCTTTGTTGGAGGTCTAAGAGGAAACAAACTGTAGCTAGATCATCTTTGAATAAAGAGCATTGATGTCACTATTTATGAATTGCAATATCTCACACACTTGTTACAAGATGTGTAGATTACTTGTAGCAATAAAATAAACACTGAGATATTAATTGTCACATTGTTAGGAAAATATTTCTTCGTGGTTTGATAAATAGTTAGTTACTTTTTATTATGAGTTAGTTATGATGACTCTTCAACCTCTCATGGATATTTAAACTTTATAAATGTATAAATAGTTTTTTATTTACGAGTAATAACTAATTCAATAAAAAAATTCAGCAATTGAATCATTCACAAGAGACGAGTCTTTCTCTAATTTCTTCTTCAATTTCTTTCTTATGATAGTAAACTTTATAAAGATTAGGAATATGTTGAATTGAGGGCTCCCCAAGGTTAGAGTCATGGATGACATCATCTTTTCTTTATTTTATTTTATACTTTAGTTTCTTGTTCTCAACGAAATTTGGTTAGTGTGTTTCTGGGTAAAATGAATTCAAATGCACGTTTAAATTTAGACTTTCCAATTAAAAGAAAAATGTAGTGTAGTGTATTGGTTGTTATTTTATTATAATAATTTAATAATCTTTTGAGTGAAAAAGATTATAATGTAAAACACATAATAATAAAATGAATTTAAATAATCTTTTGATATAGATAGGCTGAAGTATTTTTATTTTTCGTTTTTGTATTTTTTTTTATATGGATAAAGTGTTTAAATGTTGTTTTTTATTTAGTTTTGATCTCTAAAATTAAAATCAGCACGAAAATTCACAGATTTCGTTCGTGTAAATTTTCTTTTAGATTTTCCTATGGATTTTAACGTTAGGGATTAAAATAAAAAAGATTTTAATTTTTGAGGAATATTTTCAACAAAAATAGATACAGTAATCGAAAATAAAAAAAACACATCAATTTACGAGGATCAAAAGATTATTTAAATTTAAAATTTAAAAAAACTACAAAATTTCAGGATACTTATAGATAGAATTTAAAAAGATTATCATTTATTATTTTATAAGTTGATTTTGTATAGATGTGTTTGATCAATATTAAATTAAAATTTAATTATAATATGATATCAAAACATATCAATTGGATCATGGGTCATCAGCGATTTATATTCACGCATCAAACTCAATAATACTCGCGTGAGGGAATGTGCTTTATATTCAAGCACCACACTCAATAGTGCTGACTTGAGACAATGTATTGATAAACTTTCAAATTTCATATTGATTAGAGATGGAAATTAAAAATAGTTTATATATAATGACACTTCTCACCTTATAAACTGAATCTATAAGAAAAAATTAGATCAAACTCTAGTTATAATATGGTATCAAAATAACTCTATTTATAATAGTTTCAAAAAAATATGTATATTCACGCACCAAATTCAATAATGATGGCCTGAAGGGATGTATTGAAAAAATCACATATTCTATCATTTATTTTTCCTATAGGGTCAATCACCTACAAGCCTGTGTTTTTTATACTAAAAATTGACATTCATTCAAAAATTATTAGAATACATCCAATAATACAAAGTCACAACACCCAACATAAAACGACAAAATATCTACAAATGTGACAAAGCCTAAAAATATGACAAAATTGAAATATTTGGAATACCCATGTCTCAGAGTCTACAACGTTGACAACGTCAAAGTCATTGATTAAATATACATTGAATAAAAATTAATATGTCAATTTAAACCGAACAAACATCGCACCAAGACGGAAAAATAAAATAACGACACAATAAGACAATGACCAATTTGAATGAAAATGAAAAGAAAAAAAATTTAGAGGGATAATTTTGGATAAAAAATTTACCTTAAAACCACACCTCTTTAGTGGATGAAGAAAAAAAGAAAAGTAGAATTGAAGAAAGAAGATAGGTGACAGCTACAACCCGATTTGTAAGGTTAAATTATGCAAATCTCTAATTTAATATGTATTATATTCTATCAACAGATCATCCACCATTTATATTCACGCATCAAGTCCAATAAAGTATTGTGTGAGGGGGTATTGAAAAGATTCTAAAGTCTCACATTTTTTAAAGAAAAAATTTAAAGTATTTTATATAGAGTTTCATCCGGTGTTTTAAAACCAGAATCATTCCAACCGGGTCAGATATGTTAGATCGTGAACCAGATAGTAGAGTGGTCTGGTCAGATCATCAACACATAGTTACAATTGATCCGATGAAAACTGGTGTGACTCAATGAGTTCACTGGTCGCCCAATGAACCAGTGGATTTCTTGACTCGACAAGTTGATCTTTTTATATATTTTTTTTAGTTTAATTATAACTTTGAATCTCTTATTTTCATTTTCTTAAATTTTGATATCCTTGTTTTAAAATCCGATTCTATTATTATTTTATAATAATTAAATAATGTTAAAATGACAAATATAAGTTAATAGTTATAAAATTTATATCAAGAATTTTATTTTATTAACTTTTTTAATTTATATAAAATTAATTAAAAGTTATACGGTCCAATCAATGACTTGCTTTGATCAATAATCCGGTGATCCAATAATTTAATGGAATTGATCATCGGATCCTGGTTTTAAAACTATCGACATTCAAATCACCTTATAAATTGATTTGGAGGAGCAAATTATATCTCATCTAATAAATGTTTTGGACTAATTTTAGACTTGAAAAGGCCTTATCATATCTAAACATATCGATAAGAAACATATTTCAATTAAAATCTAACAGTTTCCCTCTATTTTACGTGACAAACATACATATTTCAATGAATAATAACGAGATAAAAAATAATATCCCTTTAAATTCTGCATTACTCATGCATTCTGCATAAATACTTTTCCCTCTCTCTTTGCTCACAAATTAAAAGGTTTAAAAAATATCAATGGTAAACCAAATATCAACACAACTAAAACACTGAAATATTAAATTAAAATTCATTGCATTTAAAATAGAACAAGGTAGTTTAAGCACAAATGTTCAAAAGCATAACACAACCAGATGAATGACGTCATCCTATTTTATTTCAAATTTTACTTTCTTGTTCGAGAAATTTGGTTAGCGTCATGGACGACAAAATGAATTCAAGGACACATTTTAACTTAAGACTTTCCAATCAAAATGAAAGTGTAGCATAAGTGGACAGGTTTAAAACATTTACTAGTGCTTGTTTATTTAAACTTATCATAGTCTTTTGAGTGGGTAAAATCATAATGAATGTCAAAATTGAAGAAAAAAGAATAATAGTAAAGTTCTAAAAATATTATTATATTTCGGAAAGTATACTTCTATATGGATAATTTTTCCACAAGTGTATTTTTCAAACGAAATAAAATAATTATTTTCAAATGTATGCATTTGAATTTATGTTGGACGTGCAATTTAGTAACAAGTGTTTTGCACTAATCTTGGCCATGAAGGTCCAATGCTATATATACATATCCATATAAGGGATAAATTGTTTGAGGATCATTTATATTAGGTCGAAAAGAACTCAAAAGTGAGAAATTTGTTCAATATTTTAATAAATTATGTATTCTTATATATAAAATGTTGAAACTTTAATTTTTCAAATAATATCAAACTTATAATTAATTTGAATCACAATAATCTCATTGGGAAATGTGAGTTCATCACTTTGTTAGAAAGATTTTTGATACAATAAATCGTAAGCGGAAAAATTCACCGATTAATATATGAAATTAGAATATCAACACTTATTTATTGTAGACATGATTTTGAAATAAGGGTTGTTATTCTTATCACTTTGATTCGGAATTCTGAAAAGATGAGTGACCGGATCTTCCTATGTATCTGACACTTCCATTCACAATTCTCAATGAGGCAAACTTTGAAGCGGTTGATTGTCTTTTTGATTATGTGATTATAAAGGAGACCTAACCATATAATATATAAAATCCTAGTTCATATCCATTATGAGCCAATGGTTGAAGCTCACACTTTTACTCACACCAATCAGATTTTAAATACTTAGTCTTTAATTAAACCAATCACTTAACCAATAAAAGTGCTTATTTATGCACCTCCATCAGAATCGCGATTAACCCATTTTCACAAAAAAATAACAATTGATTGTAGCCCACAAAATATTACATAAGTCTAATAGGAGTCTCCCTTAGTTGAACTTATCTATGATACCATTGATGGATCATGATAGGAGTATTCATACTGGATCAAGAATAATCCCACATGTGAGAAAAATTTCACATATTCGTCCAAAATCTTAAGATAATAGATATATGAGTCATCTCACTTATAGAGTGTTCAACCTCCATATTTTTATCCAATCTATAACTTCTAACCGACACTTATGTCACTATACTATCATCAATTCAATGCAAGAAAACATTATTTTTGAGGAGGCGTTTGAAAAATTGAAAACACAAGAACGGATGTTTGAATTATGTGACTTAATTTTTCAAAAATAAAGTAGAAATTAATAAAACAAAATGAAGTAGCTTAAAGTAAATAACTAAAGGGGAAAGAAATAAAAAAAAAGTAGGTGACACATAAATTTACCCTTGTTCACCTATCAATCTTGATAGCTAAGGTAGCTTGAAGGAATTTTTAATATAACTAAATATTACAGTCACAAAAAGGATTTGAATCCTCTCGAGCATCTAGCATATTTGTTGCTGCTGTGCATTCAACTCTGATTGCAGTCAATCATTTTCATTTTTCTCTTTTTTTAAAACATATTTATTTATGTTTTATTAATTCTGAACCATTAAATGATGGGCACGAGGGATGGTAGAACAGAAATAACATGGGATCTATTACCAAACATATATACTTGTCATACTCACAAAACACAAAAACATAACCACATAACAATTATAGAGATTTAAGCAAGTCCATTGTCTTGTTAAAAATAATTGTTTCAACTAAGCTATTTGAGGAATAACAACTTAAAATAATAATGTGTTTGATTGTTTTACAATAATCCTTTCAAAGAGAATATATGAGATTAGCTAAATACGATTGATAAAAAAAGTGTTTAAAATAAATTTCATCCGATTTTTAGTATTTTTGAAAATTTGTTGCTCTTTATGTTTTTGTTTTATTTAAAATATTTTAAAATGTTGTAATGTCAATTTGTAATTTCTTTTTCTCTTCAAATACTTTTTTTCTTGTTTGTCTTTAAAAAAAAATCAAATACAAATAAAATACCAGCACTGCAAAATAAAAACCGAAAGACTTTAAGAAATTAAATTTCATCGTATCTACTATCATAATAAGAAAGTAAATATCTATCAAAATTACTTTCTTATCCTAATATAACTAATATAATGGAGTTTTTCATGTCTTTGGATGTCAATTCGCACATATAACCATAATTAAGAGTCATTTAATTAAAAGGACTCTTTAATATAATAGTTAGAATAATTGGATTTCTAAATCATGCTTTACAACATCACATTATTACCGATCAAATAAAACTTTCCATTTACAAAGTTTAATTGCATAACTTCATTGGACTAGGGGTGATCAACTCTCAGGAACACGTAAAGTTCGTTGCTTCATCAATGCATATCCTAAAACCATACTAATATAAGTATGAATCATATGCATTGGATATGAAGCATCTGAAACATTTTCAATATCAGTTTGTTTTACGCTTACAAAGATACCGTTTTCATACTTCTTTTTCTTTTCCATTATTGTCGATTCATGCTTTTTGTTTTCAACATCATATGTAATTGATAAAATTTTCTTTTTTTGTTTCAAGTATTTATGTTGTTTCCCCTCTCTGTTTTATTGTTATTCATCATTTCATTATTTTTAATGAAGCTGTTTCATGATTATCTTGATGCAGTCATCTGATGTTGTTAATGATGTTTTGTATGCAGTACATAATGTCTAAAAAATTTGACCGTGTTAAGGACATCAATGATTCCAAAGAGACATGGCGTCTTGCTATTTGAATTCTCGACTTTTGGACCATGATTAACAACAAGGGTATAGAACATCTTGAAATAGTTGTAATTGATGCAAAGGTAGTAATCAAATTGAAATTGTTTCTTTAACTGTATTTACTGATTTATTAAGAAATTTTAAATATTATGTTCTCTCCTAACAGTGTGATATAATTCAAATATTTATTTGTCATGACCATACACAAAAATGGAAAGATTTTCTCAAGGAAGATATAACATGTGTCATTAATAACGGTAACATGTATGATAATAATTTTCAATGGAAATTGTGTGATCATTAGAATAAATTTATATTTCTAAGTGGCACAACCATCAAACCTATTGAGATTGTCAACATCCCCCCTATAAAGTTTTACTTCAAGGATTTTGCCGACATCCTGCAAGGGAACTGTAAAAGTGACAGACTTGAAGGCAAATTTTAAAACATGGATTTTTGTATACTTGGCAATTTTTTTTTATAAATAGACTTATTTTGAATCAGAATTAATTGTTCTTAATATAAATTTTGTTTATATCAGATTTAATTGGTGTTGTCCATGAGATTAACATCATTCAAAAAAAAGCAAGCCGGAAGAATGTTGTCGTGTCATTGAAATTGAGAGATTTAAAGTAAGTTAATCAATCAGCTGTATTCCATTTATATTGTTTATTTGCCATGGATTTTGTATATCAAATTTTTTATCAATAATGTTTTTGTGATATAGGGGGAATATCATTAACTGTAGTCTTTAAGAAAATTATGGATCTAAGTTCACAACTTATTACATTGGTGCTGCAAACTATGGAGCAATAATCATTATTTTAACACATGCAATGCTAAAAGATGCACAAGGTGATTTCATAAAAAATCTTCAATTTGTTATTCATACTTATTCTTTTATAATTATCTATATTCTCATTACATAATAAAATGTTCTGCAGTTTCAAATGGATGGTGTGGTTCAAAATTGCTGATTAATGAAGACATTTGGGACATACAAGAGTTTTTATCAAAGTATGTGTACTTAATCCTTTTGAAATAATTTTATACATTTCAATATTTCTGTTATATGTTGCTTGCATATGTATGTTGCTTAAGGTTACCTCTATCGGACAAGAATGAGAAATCTACACAGTCGGCAAAGTCTTTCTCTAATTGGTTTGGTGGCTTGTAATTTACACCGATAGAGAAGTTTATATATAATTCCCAAATACATGTACTTCACCGATTTTGCAAAACTAAAAGAGGTAATATTAAAAATAATTTGCGTTTTCAATTTTATAGTAAACTTTTATTTAACTGAATCATTGTTTATGCACATGCTTAGGAAACTTTATGCGTTACGGTACTAACTACTTTGAAATTTATTGTTTCAAAATACAGATGGTTCTATTATGGTTGCACCAAGTGCTCCTTAAAGTCTCCTAATCCTACTAAGTCTTTTAAATGTTGGTGTGGAGAAAATATTGAACAACATATCTCTGGGTCAATAAAATTATTCAGTTATGTTATAGTTGTGGAAATTTATTTTTCTTATATTAGTATTACATTCTATTTCATCAGGTACATGGTTGAAACTTGGGGAAACCATGGAGACACAGAATATCTATTTGTATTTTGGGATGCTCATTGTGCAAATATTATTGGGAAGACAATTGTGGCGCTGCGTACGACAATGTTAGAGGTATAGAAATTCTAAGTTAACCCTTTGTATTTCATGTTATTTATATCATTAATATATAATAACGATTATAATCCATTAAATCTTTAGGATGGAGAAGATGATCTTATGGTTTATACATATGAACTTGATACATTATTAAAAAAAGAATGACTTTGAGAGTTAAGGTTCAACCCACTTTTAGCCAAGCTTTTGTTTTTAAACTCGAAGTAGAGGAATCATTTGTTAACGAAATTGAAAATGATTTCATCATCTGAGAGGTACAATAATTAATCATGTATTTTGACCACCATTTTTATTTGTTCCTTTATTCTACAAATTGAAATTAATTTATTGCTACAATTTTCACAAGAATCAGTCTAAACCGCAAAGTTCAAAGCATCATGGGAGTGAAGAGAAAGTTAAGTCATTAGCTTTAAGTGCAATGTCTTCTCTATTGTTGTTACCAATATTAGCATTCATCATACAAGTTTTAAAATCAGAACTTCATTCACAACAGTAATTAGTTTTTGAGTTTTAGGACAACTATAGGAAAATTATGATTACCCATTGCATAACTTTTCAGAATCATTCTAAATCAAAGTCTGCAAAAGTCAATGCAAGCGAGGAGAATGTTGATTTCTCATCTGTAAGGTACTATTAATTCGTTGTTGTATATGCCTTTTTTTTATAAATCTACATTATTCATAATTTTAAATCTTCACAATTTATATTTATATATGTTTCATAGCATTCAATTTCTGCATGTGGAGAAAATGAATTTGATGTTAACATTGGCTCAACACCAGAAAAATTGTTATCAGCAGTGGCCAGCAATGTCGATATAGATTGTGACATAGTTGGAGCTACTCAATAATCAAGAACCAAATCACCAAAGAAAATAAATATGTAGCCAAAGAATCAATAAATATGAACTTGATTTGTTGCATGACAATTTTTTGCTGTTGAGCTTTATGTAGTTTAGAAATATCAATTTTTAATGTTTCCATTTATCAGGCATGTATTGGTGAAGTTATTTGTATCTTAAAGTGTCTTTTGAAATATTTAAAGACAGTTTTATGAATGCTGCATAATTGTCAACTTGTCTGTGTATGCACCGTTTGGTTTCTTTCATTAAGAACTGGTGAAGTTATATTAGTCAGTGGTGTGCTATTACTATTTATGGATGGAGTTTCGAAGATTTCATGACCTGTAGCGTTCTTGATATTGTTCTCATAAACTTTGTATTTTTTCTTGCATAATTGTCATGATTAGTGTTATTGATAGCCAATTTAATGAGTTGGAGGACTTTCTATGCATTACTCAATTAATAAAGAAACCTAAAAGGTCACCATAAATAGATATATCAACAGCCACATTAAAGTTATGAATAGTTGCTGCATGCAATTACTTAAGATGTTGGGAACTCAAAATAGTTAAAACAATCAGATAATAATTACAAGATGCATATTAAAAGGATGACACATTTTTTTAAACATGAAATAGTGATGGTCTTAAGATACACTAATATTCCCATGGTAACATCAAATCAACCATTATAGCAAATCTATTTTCAAAAGCAAAATCAAAGATGCTATTTGCTTATTTATATACTTTGAAAACATATCAAATCTCTTCATTGTATATCTAATAGATCAAGTGTGTTAAAAGGTCTACTACGTGCCCAACGTGGAATTTGAAGCAAGCTCACTATGTCTTCTTTTACTTCTAATGGGTAACATATCTTTAAATTTCAAACTGTGTATTTTATGTCTTTGTATTAGGTTGCATGCAATTGTCTTAGTTAATAAATAATATTGTTCTTTTGTATATCTGTATTTGCAGATTTTTATCTCTTGACACAAATGAAATTTATGAAATCATTGGAAAAACTGTCCAAGAAGTGAACCAACCTCCTAATGATGTTCAAGTGGATGAAATGTTATATGATATCAATATGACCTAGTCGAATGGTCCTGCTGAATAGGTGACCCAACCTGCTGAATGTCCAAAGCATATACTACATATATTCACTTTATTATGGACATTTTCAATGAACTTCCGTGATTGCTATAACCTATACTAATTAATGCAGGTGGTTGTTTAATCATTTTGCATGTTTTAAAGCTATTTCAAATTACTATGATAGTCACTATCATAAAATTTCATTTGCATGCTAACCAATGTCGTCTCATGGTAAATTATTTAATATCATTACTAAAACGTTAAACATCCCAATATATTAACTAATTATTTTTTATTTCATGAATGGTGTTACTTATGCATTCATAATTTACAATATATATGTTACAATCAGATAATATTATATATATTTGGAAACCATGGAACAAGCAACTGATAGTGAACATGTGTTTTTAAGAAATACTTTGAAGAAGAAATTGGCTAAAAGAGCAAGGATGCTTAGATAGACCATTCTTCAATTAAAAAAATTAAAGAGATTGAAGACCGGAAACGAGGAAAATAATATGTGCACGTCTAACTACATCAACAAGCATCTTCAAGTGAAAGAACACCATTGGCTAGAATTGATACTAACATTATAACTCATGTAACTATGTGTCGCATTACGCGAAAAACCGGCGGGAAAACAAGAACAACAGAGCCGCCACCGTGCGTTATTTATCCCAAAAGAGGGAAAGGAAACGCTCGAAGTAAACCTAGGAAAGAACATGGTCTCGCGACCAAAGAGAATGGGATCGGGAGTCGGTTATACGAAGGGAAGGTATTAGCACCCCTACGCATCCGTCGTACTCGACGGGATCCACGCACAATAGGAAGGGAAATGGTTGCTAAAAACACTGCTCACACACACACACTGGCTGAAGGAGACACAAGAAAACAGACAAGACTGACTCGGCAGGATATCGCATCCTGGGCCTACTTAGTCTATCAAGCATAGACATCAGAGTCTAAGTAGTTCGGACTGGGGAAACGACACATGCTCGCTAGGATGTCGCATCCTATGCATACGTATCTTCTTGGACGAAGAAGAATCAGAGCATTCGTAGCTCGGCTAACACGCGCTAAAAAACTAAACAAATACACACCACAAGGTGGCAAACATGGAGCCCGACTACCACTCAATGGAATTACGTCGGCATCCGAACCAAAACGCACACAAACGGGCAAACGTGGAGCCCGACAACCAATTGATGGAATTATGTCGGCATCCGAACCCAAAACACACACAAACGGGCAAACGTGGAGCCCGACAACCAATTGATGGAATTATGTCGGCATCCGAACCCAAAACACACACAAACGGGCAAACGTGGAGCCCGACAACCAATTGATGGAATTATGTCGGCATCCGAACCCAAAACACGCGACAACATGTAACAATCAAACAAACAGACAACAACATGCTAAGGAGTCGGGGACTCGAGCCTAGCATGTCAAACAACGCACACAAAAGAAAAGAAAAGGCGCCCGGAGAGATCAGCTCAATCTCCTGCCTACATACTTCATCTGGTGTGAAGATCAGGGCGATGTAGTTCCCCTACGCAGGGACAAAGGTTCTAGCCTAACCAGATAACGGAGGGAGACACAACTCTAGGGAGACTACGACTCGAGCCTAGATGTTGTCATGTAAAATCAACCCTAAGTTATGTTTTCTAGCTAAATGGCACAAGGGCCAACCTATCCTAAGCATGGCTCACACAGGAAGCAAGCCACACACACCTGACTTGCACAAGGGCAGAGTCAAGCACAGCCTATCTTGCACAAGGGCAAGCTTAAGCTAACCTAAAAAGGCAAAGCAAACAATCATGATAACAGAAAGCACACTCTATACACATACAAGAGGCTCACACAAGGGTAGGGCACTAAGGCCAACTGTACAGGTAAAGGGTGCTCTTAACCTTGCCATTGAGGGGCTAAGGTGAAGCAGATGAAAGGATGAAGTGAGGATGAGACCTCACAGCTCTTATCCCTGGCCAGGGAGAGCTAATAGACAAATGAGCATGGGTTCAGAAAGTGGGAACCCTTCTATACTCGAAGACTCTGACACTGTACACTTTGTACAAGATCTTGGGTTTTATCCCAATGCATCAACACAAAGCAGTGCGAGCAGAGGGATGACACAACAAGAATAGTGGGGGATAGATTGCTTATCCCTACCTTCCACCAATTGCCTCAAATGAGGACTTTCCCTGCTTAGGACAAATATAAACATACACAAGCATTGCCTCTTAAGGAGGACTTCAGACAGTTTTGCCCGGCCCGGTAACAGCCGGGTCTCCAGACTACATGGAGTTTAGGAGTCCTACCTCAATGCAAATTGCTTAAGCAAGCAAAGCAAAGCAAGTTCTTAAGAGAACTGAGCGACTAAAGGGTACCTGGAAACAATCAAGTAACATCAGCATCCCAACATAAACAGACAACAACACAATGTTCAATTAACAATATTCAATCATACAATAATGTGCATAGCACAAGGCTCATATGTACCAAACACCCTACAAAACAAATTGGTTAGTGTATAAGTCAAGTAACAAATCCAAAATGTGGCAAATCTCCTTAATCATTATCTTTAACCTGAAAAGGCACAATCACACTCAAAGGTAAGTAACATGACCACTAGGACTAGCCTAGGGTCAAAAGGATGGAAAAATCCTAAAACAGCAACCAATTCATGATTAAAATCAAGTTAGATCAATAACAAAGGGATCCCAATTGGTCCCATATCCAAACTATATCCCTATTTCAAATTATGCAACATATAAGGCAAATGAAACAATATTGAGTCTCATACAAACAACCAGCAAGATCACATCCAATTACATGTCAAAAAGGATCCAAAAAATCCACAAAAATTACATCTCAACCAGAAGGTATTCCACAAGTTGCATATTAAATTTCAAGGGATTTGGACTAGTAGATCAATGGGAATTAATTAAACATGGTACAGCATGCAAAACAACACCAAATGAAGTCAAAAATTATGCATCAACTTCCATCTAATGGTAAACAGCAATGGTTTATTAAAAATTCATGGGACCAAAGCCAAAAGCTACATTAAGGTGTCAAGAACTATCCTACCAAGTTTCATGGCCATTGGATTAATTATGTGCATATGGCAACATAAATGGTAAAGGTTACACCTATGGGACCCTAACATGCTAGGCGGCAAGAAAAAATAGGAATCAAATCGAAAATGGATTGCAAAAATCCACAAAAAATCTCAGTGGTAGCTAACATGTCAAATGAGTTCCCTGCAAAATTTTAGGGCCATTGGCCAATGGGAAGTATGGCAAAATATTTGGGGAATCCAGCATATCTAATTATGTCACATATATACATGTCCAATTTCAATAATTCATATGTATCAAACCATAGGCTAAAAAAATACAAGACCTATACCAAAAAAACCAGAAAGGAGTCAAGAATTAGTGTCTCAATTTTCAATCAATTTGGACATGGCATGTGGACTATAGAATTAAATTGGTACCATGTATGAAAAATATGTACATTAAAACACATCTAAGTCAATTCTAAAAAATTCCCCAAGCACATATTTGTTTTCATTTTTTATAAAATAGTAGGGAAAAAATTATGATTAACAAAAAAAGTGTGGCATTTTTTGGATTAAATCTGAGTATTATGTGAATTTTTTAAGGTTTTTAATAATTATTTAACAATTAATTAGAATTAATTGGATGTATTTAATTAATTATACAGCTGATGGCAAAACGGTAATATTTAAGGCCTAGCCAAAAACGCCACCGTTTTGGTTATAACGGATGGACGGTCCAGATTGCTTCTGGGCGCGGAAACGCGAAGATGCAAGGCAAACGCGGAATCGCGGATCAAAGCAAATGCATTTTCCAGAAATTGTTGATGTTCATCAACATCTTCATCGTCTTCTTCACAGTTCTTCAGCTGGACGCTAGGGTTCGAACGGACGGCCATGGAAATCAATAAAATACGCACCGGTCGAACCGGTTTCACGTCACGAGCACGATTATGCAGTCAATTTCATCAATCGAACAACACATAGCAAGAATCGAAGGCGAAAGGGAAATGCGACGAAATTTCAATTTACAAGAACTCAACCAATTCTGAACGAAACGTAACTCTACAAATTGATACACGATCTACACTCAGCAATCTAACGAATCCCTATCACAATTTAAGCTTCTACACGATGCGAAATCCAACCTTTTTCTTGAAGACAGTTGCGATGCCGTGGCGGTTTGAGCTCCGGTGATGCGAAACAGACGCAGTAGAACGGCGTGGAAGGTGGAGGATGATGCTCGTAGCTCCAGCACTCTCGATAGCTCAATCTTCTTGGACTGTTATGGAAATCGCAGCTTTTCTGCAGTAGCTCGAATCGGTAGCTAATTCCCTTTGTTCTTCATCAACAGCACTTCAAGACAACCTGCAACATTCAGAATCCAACAGAAATTGCTTCCAATTGATGAATTCTTGATGAATTCTTCACAAAATTTCTCCAAAGTTTTGAGCGAAAAATGAAAACCAGAGAGAGAGTGAAAATTCTGTTATTTCTGTTAGATCCAAAAAAGTGATTGTGAATTATGATTGTGAGAGTGATTGTGAGAGTAATTGTGAGAGAGTAATGAATTGTGATTTTGCAGAGAGAGATTTTTCTGTTAGTTCAAAAAGTGATTCTGCAGAAAAATGGTTTTTTGCCAATTGTGATTTTTTTGCAGCAAAAGCAATTATGAGAATTGTGCTTAGTGTGATTAGAGAGAGCCAAAATTCTGTTATAATTAAGTATTTATATGGAAACACTAATCCAAGTTCTAAATCTCAATTAATAATAAAAAAAAGGTGATTAGCATAAGTGAGCTTGTATGTGCAATTGGCCTCTTTTGCTCTTTCTCTAAACCAGTCAAGATATCAGCCCAAGTTTGGTTCTCACAAGTCCAAAATGCCATATGCAATGTGTAGAAATCATTTTCACTTCAATTGGCCAAGTATCTCGCAATTTCACTATGTGGTAGAAAAAAGTCCAATTTGCATTTCCATTTTTCGTGCCAAAACTCAAATTATGAGGCCTAGCCATGAAATGAGGATTCAAACACACTCTAAATGTCATTCCTGAGGTGTTACAAAAGGTCCCATTCCAAAATTCCAAATATTTTGACATTTGGACGATTTTGCCCCTGGTCCAATTCAGCTGTCCAGTTGAAAAGTGACTTTTTGCCTTGGCCATTTTTGGAAAAATCCAATGATGCACACTTGAAGTACATGTCAAATGGAGTTTGTGCATATAAAGAACTTGCAATTTGGACAAAGTATGTGGTAGTTATGGCCTCCTGATTACGGGTCTTTTCTGAAATTCACTGAGCCATATCTTGCAAACCGTACCTCGGATTTTCAAGTTCTTGGACTTTTTGGAAAGGTGAGAACAAGATCTACAACTGTCATGTTGAACAATTTTTCATTTGAAGCTTCCTTGGACTTCTGTTTTTGAGGTCAAAACTTTCCATTTTTGGAAACTTCAGTGACAAGTCACTTTCTATTTTTGGCAGTTTTTGTCCTGACTTGATTTTCTTCATTTGTGAGCTTTGCAATGTCATTCAACACTTGTTCCAACATGAATGAAGTGTGTCTAACTCATTTCCACCTCCAAATCCATAAAATCGGGCACAGTTGACCACAGTTGACTTTCTAGGGTTTCTGATTGATTGAACAAGGACTGGTGACTTCTGAGCACCCAACCTTTGGCCCAACCACTCCAAAATGATCCTTGGACCATATGAGCTTGAGAAATCAACCCTAAGGCTTTGTCTTGATGAAAATGGCACAGGCTTGCCTAATTGCCTGATTCTCCTTATCAGTTGACCTGATTCATCAACTGAGCTTGCACTTGGGCACATGGACAATGCAATGTTATGCAGTGGACATTGTTAATGCTATGCCCTAATATGAAATGAATATATAAAATGGTAGGGTGCAAATTTGAGGTGCTACAGCTGCCCCTATTCAATCAACTGGGAACCCGAATGGATGAGAGCAACGGCTGTCAGACTTTTAGGGTAAACAGGGATTGAATACCAAGTACCGTAGAAATTTGCACATTGCTGGGAATTATTTTTGTATTTTCCTTTTTTCCGAGGTACAACCACATCCAGACATCGACACACGATGAATGGGATCAGAAATCATCTCAACTAGATGCCAACGGACAACTAGGAAAAACTCAACGTTTACCAAGACCAACGGAGAGGTACGTCAACTCTACTGGGACGACCAGGAAAGGATACAACCATACGTCAGCGGACGTAGCGGGAAAAACTCAACGTTTACCGAAACCAACGGAGAGGTAAATCCACGTGGGGATAGGTACAACTAGACGTCATAGGACGCATAGGGAAAAACTCAGCGTTTATCGAAACCAACGGGGAGGTAAATCAACTGGGGACGACCAGGACAACTCGACCAGACGTCATAGGACGAAAGGGAGACTCAACGTTTATCGACACCAACGGAGAAGGAGAAAACTCAACCAGACATCATAGGATGAAAGGGAGACTCGACGTTTATCGACACCAACGGAGAAGGAGAAAACTCAGCCAGACATCATAGGATGAAAGGGAGACTCGACCAGACGTCATCGGACGAAAGGGAGAAGGAGAAAGCCACTTCACGAGGGAAAGGCATCACAACCGGAAACCGAATAGGACGTCTACTGGGAATTCTGGCTGGGAATCAACCAGACATTAATGAATGACTGGGAAGAGGGTATACAATCAAACGTTCGCGGACGAATGAGAAAAACACAACGTTTATCGAAACCAACGCGGAGGTAGATCCACTGGGGGAAGGATACAACCAGACGTCATCGGACGACTAGGAAAAACTCGACGTTTATCGACACCAACGGAGAGGAGGAATATTTTGAGGGGAATCATCTGGCATTACCAAATGATCTGCGGGGAATAATCAACTATACGCCATAGGACGTACAGGAAAAACTCGACGTTTATCGACACCAACGGAGAGGAGGAAACTTCTGGGACGACCCTGTGGGGAAAGATATCAACTATACATCATAGGACGCATAGGAAAAACTCAACGTTTATCGACACCAACGGAGAGGAGGAAACTCTTCTAGGGAGAGTGAACACAACCAAATTATCAGCGGATAACTGGGAAAAACTCGACGTTTATCGACACCAACGGAGAGGAGTAAACTTCACTAGGGAAGGGACGACGTTATGAACATCGAAAGATGTTGTTTACAGACACCAAAGAATACCAGACACTACGCATGACTGGGAAAGCACCGAAAGATGGTGTTTACCGACACCAAAGAAGACCAGACACTACGCATGACTGGGAAATCACCGAAAGATGGTGTTTACCGACACCAAAGAATACCAGACACTACGCATGACTGGGAAAGCACCGAAAGATGGTGTTTACCGACACCAAAGAAGACCAGACACGGGTGCTGACGGTACAAATGACATCTACAAGATGACAGGGCAAGGCTTGACACTTGCAGAGGGGTCTCACTGGGGAGAACAATCTTTTCTTTCCAACGGATGAGGAAATAAACCTCTGTGGGGATTACCCTGAATGCCATCAGGAGCAACTGTAGCAAACATGCTGTACAGGTTGAACAAACATCCGCCTCTGCCGGGGATACTGTCTGATTGGGTTTTGGAACACATGGATGCATATGTTTGAATTTTTCTATGGCGTAATGCTCCACATTGAATGGAAATGCTACGCGTTTTGAGGATGTAATGATTACTACATGCAAAATGCAAATGCACCCTGACTACGGAGCCAAAAGATCAGGTACTCCAACTTGGC